>NC_074669.1:14770503-15370503 GCF_029448725.1 Salvelinus fontinalis
CTTCTTCTCTGTTGATAATACAGGACAGAATTACACTGCATTGTGTGTGTTGTGTTTGACTGCAGTATAATACCACTGTGATGAAAGAACAAGAGACGGGACCACCGCATGTACTTTATATGCACATATTGTATGGACTCTGTGTGCAGTAAATACATAATACCGATTTGAAATATACAAAAGTGCATAGTCAATGCCAGGATATATAAAAATATATTATTTCATATAAATGTAACCTTCTCAAAGGGCCTCATGATATCGCACCACCTTGTACGAGAGAGCAATCCTGTATGATATTCATAACCAAAACAGGCTTTTGTGGGGGGGGGGGGGGGGGGGGGGGGGGGTTGAGTCAGTGATGTATCAATCCACAATGCAAGGAGCTTAATGAATGGGCCTGTGGTATTGAAAAGAACTCACCATGGTGTGTGTTCTGGAACCCTGGTGTGTGTTCTGTAACCCTGGTGTGTGTTCTGGAACCCTAGTGTGTGTTCTAGAACCCTGGTGTGTGTTCTAGAGGTGGACACGCTTCAGTGTAAACTACAGTCTGCTGATGACCTTATTATTGAATCCAATGCGTTATTAATCCCAGCAAGAACAGATGGCTTTTCTTGAATTTCCAAAGACTACAATAAATATGAAATACATGTTTATTTAATAAATGAATTCATTCATTGGCGTTTGTGCTGGTAGGCAGCAGACTGGTGTATGTATGCAGCAGCAGACTAGTGTATGTACGCAGCAGCAGACTGGTGTATGTACGCAGCAGCAGACTGGTGTATGTACGCAGCAGCAGACTGGTGTATGTATGCAGCAGCAGACTAGTGTATGTACGCAGCAGCAGACTGGTGTATGTACGCAGCAGCAGACTGGTGTATGTACGCAGCAGCAGACTGGTGTATGTACGCAGCAGCAGACTGGTGTATGTACGCAGCAGCAGACTGGTGTATGTACGCAGCAGCAGACTGGTGTATGTACGCAGCAGCAGACTGGTGTATGTACGCAGCAGCAGACTGGTGTATGTACGCAGCAGCAGACTGGTGTATGTACGCAGCAGCAGACTGGTGTATGTACGCAGCAGCAGACTGGTGTATGTACGCAGCAGCAGACTGGTGTATGTACGCAGCAGCAGACTGGTGTATGTACGCAGCAGCAGACTGGTGTATGTACGCAGGAGCAGACTGGTGTATATCTGCAGCAGCCTCCCCTTTCACATGTCGACCAGCCCATTACTTATTTAGAGTTCATTGAAGGAACATGACATTACTGGCAAGGCTGTCTGTTTAAGGGGGCTGAGAGTTTCTACAGCCATTCAGAGACTTTGGGACTAATGCTCTAAACAAGTGGAATAATTCATTGTAACGTCAAAGACATGCTTTCATATTCTTTAGTGATGCTGACCCTCTGGGAGTGATTTAAATGTATGCATCAAGTTGGTCTCATGGACTCTTATCTTGATTCCATGCATTGCCACTATACTTAGATATGTCCCACAATTCAGCTGTGCCAAATATGTGGCCTAGACATCAACTATAAAAAGTGTGAGCCTCTATCTTGATAACCTTAGCCTAAATCTCTCTTTAAGAACTGGAGATGTGCATAACATATCAGTGGCTGATGACAGGTGCCTCACTAAATCCCGGAATGCAGTGCCTGCATTTCCATAGACCACAAACAGTGCCGTAAAGATTACCATTCAAAGCCTGCCTGATCTTGAGGTAAACGTGGAGCATTATCCTCTTTTGTAATGATCTGAATCACCTCTGCGCCCACCTACCTATCATTGTGCCATAAAAACACAACAACATCAATAAAGCTTGTGTAGGACAGCCCAAAAAGTTTAGAGAGCCTCAAAGGTTAAAACCTTTTACAGCTGTGGGCTAAATCAGTGTCACACAAAGTGATTATTGGTAGTCTTAAACAAATCTACTTTGAAATAAAAGTATACACCTCACACACATGGTTATGGGCTTTAAAAAAGAAAACACCTGTACCATTTGTATTTGTATTTATTATGGAGGCAGCAACTACTCTTCCTGGGGTGCAGCAAAATTAAGGAAGTTTATAAAAAATGTAAAACATACTGTGTGCTCTCTGTCCCCTACTCCACCACTACCATATATATACAGTACAAAAATCCATGTGTTTGTGTGTGTATAGTGCGTATAATATTGTGTGTGTGTGTATGCATGTGTCTGTGCCTATGTTTGTGTTGCTTTACAGTACCCGCTGTTCCATAAGGTGTTTTTTTTATCTGTTTTTTAAATCTAATTGTATTGCTTGCATGAGTTACTTGATGTGGAATAGAGTTCCATGTAGTCATGGCTCTATTTAGTACTGTGTGCATGCCAAAGTCTGTTCTGGACTTGGGGACTGTGAAGAGACCTCTGATGGCATGTCTTGTGGGGTATGCATGGGTGTCCGAGCTGTGTGTCAGTAGTTCAAACAGACAGCTCGGTGCATCACAATATGTCAATACCTCTCATAAATACAAGTAGTGATGAAGTCAATCTCTCCTCCACTTTGAGCTAGGAGAGATTGACATACATATTATTAATATTAGCTGTCTGTGTACATCCAAGGGCCAGCCGTGCTGCCCTATTCTGAACCAATTGCAATTCTCCTAAGTACTTTTTTGTGGCTCCTGACTACACGACAGAACAGTAGTCCAGGTGCGACAAAACTAGGGCCTGCAGGACCTGCCTTGTTGACAGTGCTGTCAAGAAGGTAGAGCAGCGCCTTATCATGGACAGACTTCTCCCCATCTTAGCTACTGTTGTATCAATATGTTTTGACCAGGACAGTTTACAATCCAGGGTAACTACCAGCAGTTTAGTCACCTTAACTTGCTCAATTTCCACATTATTTATTACAAGATTTTGTTGAGGTTTAGGGTTTAGTGACTGATTTGTACCAAATACAATTATTTTAGTTTTTGAAATATTTAGGACTAACTTATTCCTTGCCACCCACTCTGATGTGAACTGCAACTCTTTGTTAAGTGTTGCAGTCATTTCAGTCGCTGTAGTAGCTGACGTGTATAGTGCTGAGTCATCCGCATACATAGACACTCTGGCTTTCCTCAAAGCCAGTGGCATGTCATTAGTAAAGATTGAAAAAAGTAATGGGCCTAGACAGCTACCCTGGGGAATTCCTGTTTCTACCTGGATTATGTTGGAAAGTCTTCAATTAAAGAACACCTTCTGTGTTCTGTTAGACAGGTAACTCTTCATCCACGATATAGCAGGGTGTGTAAAGCCATAACACATAAGTTTTGCCAGCAGCAGACTATGATCGATAATGTCAAAGGCCGCACTCAAGTCTAACAAAACAGCCGCCACAATTTATTTATCATCAATTTCTCTCAGCCAATCATCAGTCATTTGTGTAAGTGCTGTGCTTGTTGAATGTCCATCTCTACAAGCGTACTGAAAGTTTGTTGTCAATTTATTTACTGTAAAATAGTGTTGTATCTGGTCAAACACAATTTTTACCAGAGGTTTACTAAAGATTGGTAACAGGCTGATTGGTCAGCTATTTGAGCCATTAAAGGGGGCTTTACTATTCTTAGGTAGCGGAATGACTTTTGCTTCCCTCCAAGCCTGAGGGCACACACTTTCTAGTCTTAAATTGAAGATGTGGCAAATAGGAGTGGCAATATCGAATGCATTTATCCTCAGTAATTTTCCATCCAAGTTGTCAGACCCCAGTGGCTTGTCATTGTTGATAGACAACAATACTTTTTTCACCTCTTCCACAGTAACTTTACGGAATTAAAAATTTCGATGCTTGTCTTTCATAATTTGGTCAGATATACTTGGATGTGTAGTGGCAGCATTTGTTGCTGGCATGTTATGCCTAAGTTTGCTAGTCTTGCCAATGAAAAAAATCATTAAAGTAGTTGGCAATATCAGTTGGTTTTGTGATGAATGAGCCATCTGTTTCATTGAATGATGGAGCTGAGTTTGCCTTTTTTCCCAGAATTTAATTTAAGGTGCTACAAAGCTTTTTACTATCATTCTTTATTTCATTTATCTTGGTTTCATAGTGTAGTTTCTTCTTATTTTTATTCAATTTAGTCACATGATTTCTCAATTTGCAATAAGATTGCCAATCGGTTGAGCAGCCAGACTTATTTGCCATTCCTTTTGCCTCATGCCTCTCAACCATACAATTGTTCAATTCCTCATCAATCCACGGGGATTTAACATTTTTTACAGTCATTTTCTTAATGAGTGCATGCTTATTAGCCACTGGAATAAGCAATTTCAGTTTCTGTTTGCTCCTCATTACACACCATGGATCAACAGATATTCTTTACATCAATAACATAGGAATCACTACAAAACTTATTGTATGACCTCTTATACACTATATTAGGCCCAGCCTTTGGAACTTTGGTTTTCCTAGATGGCTATTGGCTATTATTTTGTGATCACTACATCCGATGGATCAGGATACTGCTTTAGAGCACAATTCTGCAGCATAAGCGAAGATGTGATCAATATATATTGATGATTTCATTCCTGTGCTGTTTGTAACTACCCTGGTAGGTTGACTGATAACCTGAATAAGGTTGCAGGCACTGGTTACAGTTTGAAGCTTTTTCTTGAGTGGGCAGCTTGATGAAAGCCAGTCAATATTTAAATCACCCAGAAAATATACCTCTCTGTTGATATCACATACGTTATCAACCATTTCACAGTTGTTATCCAGATACTGACTGTTAGCATTTGGTGGTCTATATATGTCAGATTTAGTCTTTATATACAATACCGTTCAAAAGTTTGGGGTCACTTAGAAATGTCCTTGTTTTCCATGAAATATAGTCAAGACGTTGACAGGGTTATAAATAATGATTTTTAATTGAAATAGTAATTGTGTCCTTCAAAATTTGCTTTCGTCAAAGAATACTCCATTTGCAGCAATTACAGCCTTTGGCAGACCTTTGGCATTCTAGTTCTCAATTTGTTGAGGTAATCTGAAGAGATTTCACCCCATACTTCCTGAAGCACCTCCCACAAGTTGGATTGACTTAATAGGCACTTCTTATGTACCTTACGGTCAAGCTTCTCCCACAACAGCTCAATAGGGTTGAGATCCGGTGACTGTGTTGGCCACTCCATTATAGACAGAATACCAGCTGAATGGTTCTTCCCTAAATAGTTATTGCATAGTTTGGAGCTTTGCTTTGGGTCATTGTCCTGTTGTAGGAGGAAATTGGCTCCAATTAAGCACCGTCCACAGGGTATGGCAGGGCATTGCAAAATGGAGTGATAGCCTTCCTTCTTCAAGATCCCTTTTACCCTGTACAAATCTCCCACTTGACCACCACCAAAGCACCCCGAAAACATCACATTGCCTCCACCATGCTTGACAGATGGCGTCAAGCAATCCTCCAGCATCTTTTCATTTTTTCTGTGTCTCACGAATGTTCTTCTTTGTGATCAGAACACTTCAAACTTAGATGAGTCTGTCCTTAACACTTTTTTACAATCTTCCTCTGTCCAGTGTCTGTGTTCTTTTGCCCATCTTAATCTTTTCTTTTTATTGGCCAGTCTGAGATGTGGCTTTTTCTTTGCAACTCTGCATCTCAAATCTGTTGACGTTGAGACTGGTGTTTTGCGGGTATTATTTAATGAAGCTGCCAGTTGAGGTCTCGTCTGTTTCTCAAACTAGACACTCTAATGTACTTGTCCTCTTGCTCAGCTGTTCACCGGGGCCTCCCACTCCTCTTTCTATTCTGATTGCACAGCGTTGTATGAGATCTTCAGTTTCTTGGCAATTTCTTGCATGGAATAGCCTTAATTTCTCAAGAATAGACTGATGAGTTTCAGAAGAAAGGTCTTTGTTTCTGCCCATTTTGAGCCTGTATTCGAACCCATAAATGCTGATGCTCCAGATACTCAACTAGTCTAAAGAAGGCTAGTTTTATTGCTTCTTTAATCAGAACAACAATTTTCAGCTGTGCTAACATAATTGCAAAAGGGTTTTCTAATGATCAATTAGCCTTTTAAAATGTTAAACTTGGATTAGCTAGCACAACGTGCGATTGGAACACAGGAGTGATGGTTGCTGATAATGGGCCTCTGTACGCCTATGTAGATATTCCATAAAAAATCAGCTGTTTCCAGCTTCAATAGTCATTTACAACATTAACAACGTCTACACTGTATTTCTGATCAGTTTGATGTTATTTTAATGGACAAAAAATGAGCTTTTCTTTCAAAACAAGGACATTTCTAAGTGACCCTAACTTTTGAATGGTAGTGTACATCACAGAAGACTGAAATGTAAGCAAAACTGTTTGACAAAGAAACACCGGATTTTTGCTTTATGTTATTTTATATCATCTTTATTAATTATGAAAATATGAAAAATATGAATAACATTCCACCCATGAGGCCAAAGAGGGTGCTTTTGGTCATTGACCAAAAGGAAAGGGCCACGGGGAGTTCTCTGAAAACAATGAAACATCCATTTGATCAACAGATGTAAAGCATTTCAGCTTGATGGCGCATAAGCAGCCGGCCAGATGGTTGACTTGATTAGAGCATGTGTCCTTACAATGATACATGATGATGCTTATTGAAAGTAATGTTCAGCAGGTGCACTTCCTGAGCTACAAAAGAAATCAAAATGAAATGGTAAAAAAAGATGTACCGATCCCAGGGGATAGATAGGGGGAGGGGTGTGAAAGGAAAATGGCAGTCAAGAGTGCTTTGTTAGGTCAATCACATGAGCAGGAAGTGTATAATCAAAGTCACATAATGTTATGTTCCAGAGCGCTGCACTACATGGGCTGAATGCATATGTTCCATGTAGGGCCCTGCCTAACCGCACTCCCATTCAATTCAGCCCTGACTGTGTCATTGATGAAAGTGGGTTTAGATTGGGGTCAAAAACATGATGCAGGACGATTCCACAAAGTGATTAATGCCACAGCTGAAGCGAATGAGCTGTTTGACATAGTGTTTGTGACCACCTGAAGGACTCCGTGCAGCAATACATCTCAGTGGGAATGGCTGCCTGGCTGCCTGACTGGGCTGCCTGCCTGTCTGCCTGACTGGGCTGCCTGCCTGCCTGCCTGGGCTCAGGGCTGCCTCACCTTGGGTTGCTGTGTGTCACATTAGCCATGGGATTCCAGGTCAGACAGAATCCCCCTTTTGGCACAAGCCCCATTTGTCCTCCCAGGGTTGCTGCATACAGACCACGACACTGAATCACATTTGATAAAATATCTACCATATAAAGACTCACCATCATCTAAAATAGAGCTCCTTTTTTTAGGCTGGACTTCATCACATTACAATGGATAGGATTGTAATGATCAGTAGCAACATTTTGTAGATTTCTTGCTAACTTAATCTACACCAAGACCGTTTTACCTTCACATTTGAACAACTAGATTATATACGATTATATACGATTGCACCTAGTTTTTTAAATCAACAAAATGAAAACATCAGTTATGAATGCTTATTTCTTGCTTCACTAAGAGACTGTCCTTGTGTACATAATGACTGTGGTCCTCTCCAATATGGGTCCAGTGCTCCTTGTTGATTTGATTGTATAATTAGCATAATAAATACTTATTTTGCATATGGCTGGCCTCTTTCTCAGTGCAATCATAATAGGGTGTAAATCCACAATTTTCCCAAAGAATAGACTGCAATAATGTAAATGTAATTACGCTTTCATAGCATAAAACCAAGTGGACTATGTAGTAGAGTCACTTCATGGCATAATAACTGTAGAAAGCTGACAGATAAGATAGAGTTGTGTAATATAAGCAATCTCTTGACCCATAGCATCCTATTACACATTCTGGAGTACAAAACAACATGTCATTATTTGGGGCCAATGCCTTCAGTAAACAGGCATATGTATATTCACATGCTTGTGTGAGCTTTGCAAACACACAATGAATATGATTTTCACAATGCGAGGCTATATGTACGCTGGAGTATAAAATGAAATGTTTTGTTATGTATGGCACCATATGGAGAACAATCTTTGTCATGCTCAAGCTAGAAAGATATTTACTGCGGCCTGCTCCTAATATCTGAGCAGTAGGTGAACAAAAGGAATATAAGACTAAATGAAATCATGTTCTCAGTATATTCTTCACAATCCCACCTGTCCATAGCGAAGTACTTATTGTATAGCAAAGGTTTTGAGCAGTTTCACCCCCCAGAGATGTACACTGAGTGTACAAAACATTTGGAACACCTTCCTAATATTGAGTTTTATCCCCCCCTCCACACACACCCCTTTTGCCCTCAGAACAGCTACAATTTGTCAGGGTATGGACTCTACAGGTGTCGAAAGCGTTCCACAAGGATGCTGGCCCATGTTGACTCGTCAGCTGTCAGAGCAGCTTACCGATCGCTGCAGCTGTACACAGCCCATCTGTAAATAGCCCATCCAACCAATTACCTACCTCATCCCCATATTTGTTTTTGTTTTTCTGCTCTTTTGCACACCAGTATTTCTACTTGCACATCCTCATCTGCACATATATCACTCCAGTGTAAATTGCTAAATTGTAATTACTTTGCCACTATTGGCCTATTTATTGCCTTACCTCCTTCATTTGCACACACTCTATACAGATTTTTTATTCTGTTATCGACTGTACAATTTTTTGTCCCATGTGTAACTCTGTGTTGTTTTTGTTGAACTGCTTTGCTTTATCTTGGCCAGGTCGCAGTTGTAAATGAGAACTTGTTCTCAGCTGGCCTACCTGGTTAAATAAAGGTGAAATAAATTTTCAAAAAGATGAAAAAAAGCTTCCCACAGTTGTGTCAAGTTGGCTGGATATCGTTTGGGTGGTGGACCATTCTTGATACACACGGGAAACTGTTGAGAATGAAAAGTGTTGCAGTTCTTGACATGGACCGGTGCACCTGGCACCTACTACCATACCCTGTTCAAAGGCACTTAAATATTTTGTCTTGTCCATTCACCCTCTGAATGGCACACACACACAATCCCTGTCTCAAGGCTTAGAAATTATTATTTAACCTGTCTCCTCCCTTCATCACACTGATTGAAGTGGGTAACATGTGACATCAATAAGGGATCATAGCTTTCACCTGGATTCACCTGGTCAGTTTATGTCATTGAAAGATGTTTTGTAGACAAGTTATGTACACTCAGTGTATTAATGTCAATATAGGTGTCAATAGGTGTCAATATATTGGTGTCAATAAAGGTGTTATCTCTCTCAGAGATATATACTGGTGTTTATGAAAGGCCCAAAAGATTGTCAAAGACTCCAGCCACCCAAGTCATAGACTGTTCTCTCTGCTGCCGCACGGCAAGTGGTGCCGATGCACCAAGTCTGGAACCAAGAGGACCCTGAACATCTTCTACCCCCAAGCCATAGGACTGCTAAATAGTTAGTTAAATAGTTAACCAAATACTGTAGCTACCAGGACTATCTGCCTTGACTCTTTTTGCACTAACTTTTTTTACTCATCACATACATTGCTGCTACTCTTCACTATGTCACTTTATTCCTAGTTATGTGTATATATCTAACTCAATTACCTCGTACCCCTGCACATTGACTCAGTACTGGTCCTCCTTGTATATAGACAAGTTATTACGTCGTACCCTTGCACATTGACTCAGTACTGGTCCTCCTTGTATATAGACAAGTTATTACCTCATACCCTTGCACATTGACTCAGTACTGGTCCTCCTTGTATATAGACAAGTTATTACCTCATACCCTTGCACATTGACTCAGTACTGGTACTCCTTGAATATAGACAAGTTATTACCTCGTACCCCTGCACATTGACTCAGTACTGGTACTCCTTGAATATAGACAAGTTATTACCTCGTACCCCTGCACATTGACTCAGTACTGGACCTCCTTGTATATAGACAAGTTACTACCTCGTACCCCTGCAAATTGACTCAGTACTGGTCCTCCTTGTATATAGACAAGTTCTTACCTCGTACCCCTGCAAATTGACTCAGTACTGGTACTCCTTGAATATAGACAAGTTATTACCTCGTACCCCTGCACATTGACACAGTACTGGTCCTCCTTGTATATAGACAAGTTATTACCTCGTACCCCTGCACATTGACACAGTACTGGTCCTCCTTGTATATAGACAAGTTATTACCTCGTACCCCTGCAAATTGACTCAGTACTGGTCCTCCTTGTATATAGACAAGTTATTACCTCGTACCCCTACACATTGACTCAGTACTGGACCTCCTTGTATATAGACAAGTTATTACCTCGTACCCCTGCAAATTGACTCAGTACTGGTACTCCTTGAATATAGACAAGTTATTACCTCGTACCCCTGCACATTGACACAGTACTGGTCCTCCTTGTATATAGACAAGTTATTACCTCGTACCCCTGCAAATTGACTCAGTACTGGTCCTCCTTGTATATAGACAAGTTATTACCTCGTACCCCTGCAAATTGACTCAGTACTGGTCCTCCTTGTATATAGACAAGTTATTACCTCGTACCCCTACACATTGACTCAGTACTGGACCTCCTTGTATATAGACAAGTTATTACCTCGTACCCCTGCACATTGACTCAGTACTGGTCCTCCTTGTATATAGACAAGTTATTACCTCATACCCTTGCACATTGACTCAGTACTGGTCCTCCTTGTATATAGACAAGTTATTACCTCGTACCCCTGCACATTGACTCAGTACTGGTACTCCTTGAATATAGACAAGTTATTACCTCGTACCCCTGCACATTGACTCAGTACTGGTACTCCTTGAATATAGACAAGTTATTACCTCGTACCCCTGCACATTGACTCAGTACTGGTACTCCTTGAATATAGACAAGTTATTACCTCGTACCCCTGCACATTGACTCAGTACTGGTACTCCTTGAATATAGACAAGTTATTACCTCGTACCCCTGCACATTGACTCAGTACTGGACCTCCTTGTATATAGACAAGTTACTACCTCGTACCCCTGCAAATTGACTCAGTACTGGTCCTCCTTGTATATAGACAAGTTATTACCTCGTACCCCTGCAAATTGACTCAGTACTGGTACTCCTTGAATATAGACAAGTTATTACCTCGTACCCCTGCACATTGACTCAGTACTGGTCCTCCTTGTATATAGACAAGTTATTACCTCGTACCCCTGCAAATTGACTCAGTACTGGTCCTCCTTGTATATAGACAAGTTATTACCTCGTACCCCTGCAAATTGACTCAGTACTGGTCCTCCTTGTATATAGACAAGTTATTACCTCGTACCCCTACACATTGACTCAGTACTGGACCTCCTTGTATATAGACAAGTTATTACCTCGTACCCCTGCACATTGACTCAGTACTGGTCCTCCTTGTATATAGACAAGTTATTACCTCATACCCTTGCACATTGACTCAGTACTGGTCCTCCTTGTATATAGACAAGTTATTACCTCGTACCCCTGCACATTGACTCAGTACTGGTACTCCTTGAATATAGACAAGTTATTACCTCGTACCCCTGTACATCGACTCAGTACTGGTACTCCTTGAATATAGACAAGTTATTACCTCGTACCCCTGCACATTGACTCAGTACTGGTACTCCTTGAATATAGACAAGTTATTACCTCGTACCCCTGCACATTGACTCAGTACTGGTACTCCTTGAATATAGACAAGTTATTACCTCGTACCCCTGCACATTGACTCAGTACTGGTACTCCTTGAATATAGACAAGTTATTACCTCGTACCCCTGCACATCGACTCAGTACTGGTCCTCCTTGTATATAGACAAGTTATTACCTCGTACCCCTACACATTGACTCAGTACTGGTACTCCTTGAATATAGACAAGTTATTACCTCGTACCCCTGCACATTGACTCAGTACTGGTACTCCTTGTATATAGACAAGTTATTACCTCGTACCCCTACACATTGACTCAGTACTGGTACTCCTTGAATATAGACAAGTTATTACCTCGTACCCCTGCACATTGACTCAGTACTGGTCCTCCTTGTATATAGACAAGTTATTACCTCGTACCCCTACACATTGACTCAGTACTGGTCCTCCTTGTATATAGACAAGTTATTACCTCGTACCCCTGCAAATTGACTCAGTACTGGTACTCCTTGAATATAGACAAGTTATTACCTCGTACCCCTGCACATTGACTCAGTACTGGTACTCCTTGTATATAGACAAGTTATTACCTCGTACCCCTACACATTGACTCAGTACTGGTACTCCTTGAATATAGACAAGTTATTACCTCGTACCCCTGCACATTGACTCAGTACTGGTCCTCCTTGTATATAGACAAGTTATTACCTCGTACCCCTACACATTGACTCAGTACTGGTCCTCCTTGTATATAGACAAGTTATTACCTCGTACCCCTACACATTGACTCAGTACTGGTCCTCCTTGTATATAGACAAGTTATTACCTCGTACCCCTGCACATTGACTCAGTACTGGTCCTCCTTGAATATAGACAAGTTATTACCTCGTACCCCTACACATTGACTCAGTACTGGTCCTCCTTGTATAAAGCCAAGTTATTACCTCGTACCCCTGCACATTGACTCAGTACTGGTCCTCCTTGTATATAGACAAGTTATTACCTCGTACCCCTGCACATTGACTCAGTACTGGTCCTCCTTGTATAAAGCCAAGTTATCGTTACTCATTGTGTATCTATTACTACTTTTATTACTACGTGTTTTACTTTTCTATTATTTCTCTATTTTCTTTCTCTCTGCATTGTTGGGAAGGGACCTTTAAGTAAGCATTTCACTGTTAGTCCACACCTGTAGATTCATGTGACAAATTAACTTTGATTTAAGCTGAGTAGTGTTAATTATTTAAAGCTATTTATTTCTCTATTTATATCTGTACTCTCTCACAGTACACGTGGTGGACATGGCTCCCTGCTGCTGTCTCTCCTCCATGATACACTGGGCTCTCCCTGGCCCCAAGGTCCACCAGTGCCGCCCAACCAGCACAATCTCCCAACCTGTGACTTCTATAATCTCCTTTCTCTGGGCTCTTATCCCACACTGCATCTGCCTGCTGACCCTGAGGCACACGGCGGCCGCCACCCACTGCTAAGCCTTGGAAAATGAATTTGCCTGATGATGGAGAGGCTGCATTATGGCGCTGTACAGTAGAGTGCGTGTGGTCTGCCAGACTGGCTGTCTGAGCCCTCAGAACGGGGAGCAGCAGTCTCCTGGGGCCCCGCAAGAGAATGGGCCAGAGCTGCAGACTAATTCATCACAGGTCGGCAGAAAACAAGCAATTGCAGGGAGCTTAAACAAAGAAATGGTGCAAAAGACACAAAAGCTCTCACCGGGACCCAGGCAATTCCCCTGGTCACAGCGGTTGGCTGCATGAGTGTCAGGTTAAAGAAGGATTTTTAAGCCTTGAGACAATGAATTGTGTATGTGTGCCATTCAGAGAGTGAATGGGCAAGACAAACAATTTAACTGCCTTTGAACGAGGTATGGTAGTGGGTGCCAAGCTCACCAATTTGAGTGTAACAAGAACTGCAACGTGCTGGGTTTTTCACGCTCAACAGTTTCCCGTGTGTATCAAAAATGGTCCACCACCCAAAGGACATCTAGCCAACTTGACACAACTGTTGGAAGCATTGGAGTCAACATGGGCCAGCATCCCTGTGGAACGTTTTCGACACCTGTAGAGTCCATACCCTGACCAAATGAGGCTCCTCTGAGGGCAAAAGAGGTGAGGGGTGGGGGATTGCAACGCAATATTGGGAAGGTTTTCTTAATGTTTTGCACACTCAGTGTATATCTCTGAGAGAGAAAAGGGGGTGAAACTGCTCAAAATTTGATATAGGTACTTTCAATTGCACTAGTGGGATTATGAAGAATATACTGAGAACACAATTTAATATAGCCTCATATTACTTTTGTTTTTACTTTACTTCTTTACTTCTCTATAGAGGCTCTTTACTTCTCTATAGAGGCTCTTTACTTCTCTATAGAGGCTATTTACTTCTCTATAGAGGCTCTTTACTTCTCTATAGAAACGATTTACTTCTCTATAGAAGCTATTTACTTCTCTATAGAGGCTCCTTACTTCTCTATAGAGGCTCTTTACTTCTCTATAGAAGCTATTTACGTCTCTATAGAGGCTCTTTACTTCTCTATAGAAGCTCTGGTCCTAAGAAGGCTCTTTACTTCTCCCTAGAGGCTCTTTACTTCTCTATAGAAGCTATTTACTTCTCTATAGAGAGTCTTTACTTCTCTATAGAAGCTCTTTACTTCACTATAGAGGCTCTTTTCTTCTCTATATAGACTCTTTACTTCTCTATAGAGGCTCCTTACTTCTCTATAGTGGCTCTTTACTTCTCTATAGAGGCTATTTACTACTCTATAGAGGCTCTTTACTTCTCTATAGAGGCTCTTTACTTCTCTATAGAGGCTCTTTACTTCTCTATAGTGGCTCTTTACTTCTCTATAGTGGCTCTTTACTTCTCTATAGAGGCTCTTTACTTCTCTATAGAGGCTCTTTACTTCTCTATAGTGGCTCTTTACTTCTCTATATAGGCTCTTTACTTCTCTATAGAGGCTCTTTACTTCTCTACAGAGGCTCCTTACTTCTCTATAGTGGCTCTTTACTTCTCTATAGAGGCTCTTTACTTCTCTATAGAGGCTCTTTACTTCTCTATAGAGGCTCTTTACTTCTCTATAGAGGCTCTTTACTTCTCTATAGTGGCTCTTTACTTCTCTATAGTGGCTCTTTACTTCTCTATAGAGGCTCTGTACTTCTCTATAGAGGCTCTTTACTTCTCTATAGAGGCTCTTTACTTCTCTATAGTGGCTCTTTACTTCTCTATAGTGGCTCTTTACTTCTCTATAGTGGCTCTTTACTTCTCTATAGAGGCTCTTTACTTCTCTATAGAGGATCTTTACTTTTCTAAAGAAACAATTTACTTCTCTATAGAAGCTATTTACTTCTCTATAGAGGCTCTTTACTTCTCTATAGAGGCTCTTTACTTTTATATAGAGGCTCTTTCCTTCTCCATAGTGGCTCTTTACTTCTCTATAGAGGGTCTTTCCTTCTCTATAGAAACGATTTACTTCTCTATAGAAGCTATTTACTTCTCTACAGAGGATCTTTACTTCTCTATAGAGCCTCTTTATTCTCTATAGAGGCTCTTTACTTCTCTATAGAGGCTCTTTGCTTCTCTATATAGACTCTTTACTTCTCTATAGAGGCTCCTTACTTCTCTATAGTGGCTCTTTACTTCTCTATAGTGGCTCTTTACTTCTCTATAGAGGCTCTTTACTTCTCTATAGAGGCTCTTTATTTCTCCACAGAGGCTCTTTACTTCTCTATAGAGGCTCTTTACTTCTCCCTAGAGGCTCTTTACTTCTCCCTAGAGGCTCTTTACTTCTCCCTAGAGGCTCTTTACTTCTCTATAGAAGCTCTTTACTTCTCTATAGAAACGATTTACTTCTCTATAGAAGCTATTTACTTCTCCCTAGAGGCTCTTTACTTCTCTATAGAGGCTCTTTACTTTTCTAAAGAAACGATTTACTTCTCTATAGAAGCTATTTACTTCTCTATAGAGGCTCTTTACTTCTCTATAGAGGCTCTTTACTTTTATATAGAGGCTCTTTCCTTCTCCATAGTGGCTCTTTACTTCTCTATAGAGGCTCTTTCCTTCTCTATAGAAACGATTTACTTCTCTATAGAAGCTATTCACTTCTCTATAGAGGCTCTTTACTTCTCTATAGAGGCTCTTTACTTCTCTATAGAGGCTCTTTACTTCTCTATAGAGGCTCTTTGCTTCTCTATATAGACTATTTACTTCTCTATAGAGGCTCCTTACTTCTCTATAGTGGCTCTTTACTTCTCTATAGAGGCTCTTTACTTCTCTATAGAGGCTATTTACTTCTCTATAGAGGCTCTTTACTTCTCTATAGAGGCTCTTTACTTCTCTATAGAGGCTCTTTACTTCTCTATAGAGGCTCTTTACTTCTCTATAGTGGCTCTTTACTTCTCTATAGAGGCTCTTTACTTCTCTATAGAGGCTCTTTACTTCTCTATAGTGGCTCTTTACTTCTCTATAGAGGCTCTTTACTTCTCTATAGAGGATCTTTACTTCTATACAGAGGCTCTTTACTTCTCTATAGAGGCTCTTTACTTCTCCCTAGAGGATCTTTACTTCTACCTAGAGGCTCTTTACTTCTCTATAGAAGCTCTTTACTTCTCTATAGAAACAATTTACTTCTCTATAGAAGCTATTTACTTCTCTATAGAGGCTCTTTACTTCTCTCTAGAGGCTCTTTACTTCTCTATAGAAGCTCTTTACTTCTCTATAGAGGCTCTTTACTTCTCTATAGAGGCTCTTTACTTCTCTAAAGAAGCTCTTCTCTATGGAGGCTCTTTACTTCTCTATAGAATCTATTTACGTCTCTATAGAGGCTCTTTACTTTTCTATGGAGGCTCTTTACTTCTCTATAGAAGCTATTTACGTGTCTATAGAGGTTCTTTACTTCTCTATAGAAGCTCTTCTCCATAGAGGCTCTTTACTTCTCCCTAGAGGCTCTTTACTTCTCTATAGAAGCTATTTACTTCTCTATAGAGAGTCTTTACTTCTCCATAAAGGCTCTTTACTTCTCTATAGAAGCTATTTACGTCTCTATAGAGGCTCTTTACTTCTCTATAGAGGCTCTTTACTTCTCTATAGAGGCTCTTTACTTCTCTATAGAAGCTCTTTACTTCTCCATAGAGGCTCTTTACTTCTCTATAGAAGCTCTTTACTTCTCTATAGAAACGATTTACTTCTCTATAGAAGCTATTTACTTCTCTATAGAGGCTCTTTACTTCTATATAGAGGCTCTTTACTTCTCTATAGAAGGTCTTTACTTCTCTGTAGAGGCTCTTTACTTCTCTATATAGGCTCTTTACTTCTCTATAGAAACGATTTACTTCTCTATAGAAGCTATTTACTTCTCTATGGAGGCTCTTTACTTATCTATAGAGGCTCTTTACTTCTCTATAGAAGCTATTTACGTCTCTATAGAGGCTCTTTACTTCTCTATAGAGGCTCTTTACTTCTCTATAGAGGCTCTTTACTTCTCTATAGAAGCTCTTTACTTCTCTATAGAGGCTCTTTACTTCTCTATAGAGGCTCTTTACTTATCTAAAGAAGCTCTTTACTTCTCTATAGATGCTCTTTACTTCTCTATAGAGGCTCTTTACTTCTCTATAGAATCTATTTACGTCTCTATAGAGGCTCTTTACTTTTCTATAGAGGATCTTTACTTCTCTATAGAGGCTCTTTACTTCTGTATAGATGCTCTTTACTTCTCTGTAGAGGCTCTTTACTTCTCTGTAGAGGCTCTTTACTTCTCTATAGAGGCTCTTTACCACCCTGTCTTTACCGAGGTGGACCCCAGCGGCCATTTCTCAGCGAGGGCTGATGCTCCACCATGGAGCTTACTTTCAAAGTAGCCACCATCCATATTGAGATCCTCCTCAAATAGACTCATTCACATTCCACCCAAGATTGCACATTTTCAACAAGAGGCTGGTTTTAAAGGATCATCCAATTCTATTCGAACCGTGAAACATCCTGCAACCGTGTGTGTGTGTGTGTGTGTGTGTGTGTGTGTGTGTGTGTGTGTGTGTGTGTGTGTGTGTGTGTGTGTGTGTGTGTGTGTGTGTGTGTGTGTGTGTGTGTGTGTGTGTGTGTGTGTGTGTGTGTGTGTGTGTGTGTGTGTGTGTGCTTATTTATGGTGTGTCAAACTATTGGATATTTTTCATGATGTTTAAAGAGGGTAGGAGTCTATGTTTTGCTCTCCTTGTCCACTCTGAGCAAATCTTTCACTGTAATCTCCTCTATCTCTCAGGATTCTACTGGAGTTGCATAGTGGTTTCCTCATCCTGTTCATACTCAGAGCCAGCAGGGTATCTCGGAAACACAACAGACAGGCTAATTTTTTTACAGGGTCCCAGTTTTCTAGCGGGATGTCTCACCACCAGCGCCTGCTATGTAACAGTCCTTGTGATGGAGGGAAAGGAGGTGTAGTGAGCAAAATTGTGTATGTGTGTATGTGTGGGTATATATGTGTGTGGGGGGTAGTCTGAAAAAGTATAAATGTCCTTGTCTCAGCAGGCCTCAGCTCGCCACCAGCCAACATTACCACTCCCAACATCGTCACTCCCATCGTCAACGGCTTCACTGGTATCCCCCACCATCAGCACAACGGACATCCCGCCGTTGAGACCATGTATACCAACGGTCTCTCGCCCTACTCCACCCAGAGCCCCACCGCCGCAGACACCCTCCAGCAAGCCTTCACCGGAGTACAGCAATACACAGGTATTGTACACATCGAGAAGTAGAGCAATACACAGCACAGGTACTGTGCACACTGGCCCGAGCCCTTAAGCCCTGACCCAGACTGAGAGAGATGTGCACTAATATGGTGCAGGAGTAAAATCAGGGATGTGTTGGTGTACCATGGAGCAGAATGGCTACTGTATCTTTACAGGTGCATATTATTTTGCAATGCAACATTGAATGACAAACTACATAACTGACAGCATATACACAGCATACCTGACCGAAAACAAGAGAGATACTGTATTGAGACTTATAGAGATCTATATGAGATATACCAATACAAAGTGTGTGTGTGTGTGTGTGTGTGTGTGTGTGTGTGTGTGTGTGTGTGTGTGTGTGTGTGTGTGTGTGTGTGTGTGTGTGTGTGTGTGTGCGTGCGTGCGTGCGTGCGTGCGTGCGTGCGTGCGTGCGTGCGTGCGTGCGTGCGTGCGTGCGTGCGTGCGTGCGTGCGTTACAGCTATCTACCCAGCCGGCACATTGACTCCCATAGGTCAGACTCTGCCTCAGCCATCACAGGTCATCCAGCAGCAGCAACAGAGAGAAGGTGAGGGTGAGAGAATAATATTTATATTTTACAATGCTATTGTAAATATTCACTTTTATTGCTTTATTGTCATATTTCTATATTCCAATTTACAGGTTTAAGAGTATTATGTTAAATACAATTGCATTTCATATTTTGTTATTACACTTTCCTAGTAATATTGTCCAGGTGTTATAATGCAGTGATTAAATGTTCTCATTTTGAAAGTTAAAGTGTTACATAGTACTCTGTACGCATAATGGTATTATCTGGGGCAAAACTAATCAATCATCATCATCTATGTGATGCAGGATGGACTTTGGCTTCAACCTTTTCCTAAAAGTAGACTACATGGAGATTACATTAGAGCATTTACAGTATTGGTTGATTGCATTGTGTAATCCATTGACTGGGTTCAAACACATTTCTAGTCACATCTCAATCTGCTTAGCTGATTATGATGACAACTATGTGGGATGTCATGTCATTTTGGATTCACTATTTCTAAGTCGTTACCAATCTGTTTTTCCTCAAATAAGTATGCGTGTATTATTATTATTATGTAGGCCTTTGTGTTGATGAAATAGTCTGATTTCCACCATTGTTTGACTAGATTAGATGCTTGAATGAAGGCTTAATGCTGCCTCTGAACGTCTCCATCTAAACCAATCAGCAAGTCTCCACCTCAGTGATGTCATGGTGCCACACCATGCAAAATCAAATCAAAGTTGGAAAATGCACAATTTGTATTTGTGGTGGTAAGCACAGTGTTATTATTTATAAATACTGTCACAGAACTCGGAACAAATGTATTTCTTTGCCACTCCATTAGTCGTGCTCCTCAGATCTGTTCCCTGACCAAGTGAGAAGCAACGGGTCTGCAGGCAGTGATACATAAAGCAGTAAATAGGTCTGATTGTGGTTTCCATGGTTTCTGTGTGTTCGCAGGGCCCGAGGGCTGTAACCTGTTCATCTACCACCTGCCACAGGAGTTTGGAGATAATGAACTCATGCAGATGTTTCTGCCTTTCGGGAGCGTCATCTCCTCCAAGGTCTTTATGGACCGAGCTACCAACCAGAGCAAATGTTTCGGTGAGTTTTTGCGATGTTCTAGTTTTAAAGATCGTTATAAATAGGTGGTCTATATTTGTTCTGTCAACCAATCAATTAAAACAGTTTCATGTATTGCAAACAAGGCAATGATAGTATGATTCCCGTGCTATTTCAACAAAAGTGAACGTTTTAAACAAATTGGTAGCCTATAATCCCTTTGTTATCTCAGTGGGGATGTCCTCAGAGCTTGAAAAGCGTTTATCTATCTGTTTACTACAAACCTTTGGAATAGGATGTATGTAGCCACAGCATCAAGATCACCACTCTGTAACCCCAATACCTGTCAATACCCAGGGTGCACTGGTGCTGATTCACACCTCAATCTGGATCTGGTCCCACTTGGCTCCACAGACCAGACCTGACTGGGCTTGAAAAAACAAAGTGGGGATGAAGGATGAAAAATGTGTCAAAGGACAATTATAGATCAGCGTTTGTTTTCAGTTGAGGGAGCCGCACATCCCTGGGTAAAACTGATTTCTGCCATGCTCTCAGGGCGAACTTAATCACATAGAAATTCATCAAAGAAGACCTATTTGCAGTATTGACTAATACACTATGCATTTACAACATAATGTTAGGTCTGACAGGGCTGCTTTGTAGGGTAAATCATCTAGAAAGCAGGAAGAGGGTTAAACCCAGACTGATGATGCATGGAGAACAGCTGACATGGAGAGCTCCCCTTAAAGGAGGTTTAAGTCCACATCCTTCCCTGTTATCTGTGGCACGGTAGGCTCGGGGTCCTCCTTTCATCCTCTCCTCCTCCCTCCCTCCCTCTCTCCCCCTTAACCCTTCCCCCTAATGGGGCATTATAGACAGACACCTCCCTCCCATGTGGCAGGAGACCTGGGGAGGCTCCTGCTGTTTTTCATGGGTCATCGACTGTTGCTAATGACACTCTAGACACTGGGGAGTGCATCAACCGGAGCCACACTCCACTGCAATTTCTGGTCACTTACTTTTAAGGCTTTATTCTTACACTTGATGGAAACAGGATGCTCAGCATGAGTTTGGGCTTGAGTGTCTAGGGCCATACACATGTGCCTCTGCTTCGGCCTGTCTCTCTGTGTTCATCGGTGTGGGCTCTGCTTTGCTGTGCAAGTGGCACAACCACAAACGCATGCTCATTGATATATATTGAAGAGCATTTGAGAGTGTTTGCACAAAGCTACATGGAGAAGCGAAACGGTTCAAATGACAGAAATTTTTATATATTGTTCAATATTGTTCAACATTACTTTAGTTCCCATCAAAATAAGAACCTTGATATAATAAATAGTCAAAGCATAATGCTATTAGATTGAGCAAGGGCATTGTTTGAAATCCTTTCTCTGTTTCCTCATAAATCAATACTTTTTTGGCTACATTTTTGTATTGTACAGTTTTGGCTTTTAGGTTTATACACTTTGTGTCTTTTCTCCTATAGGGTTTGTGAGCTTCGACAACCCAGCTAGCGCACAGGCAGCTATTCAAGCCATGAACGGCTTTCAGATTGGAATGAAGAGGTTGAAAGTCCAGTTGAAACGACCGAAGGATGCCAGCCGCCCTTACTGACACAGCCTAGCCCTCAGTATTCACTGCAACAGCACAGGTAAGCCCAGTGGACTTTCTTATAGACTCAGACTGATAGAATGCCTGTCAACTACAAATGGGAAAATCTATCATCATCATGATAGACACAGATTGACTGAATTGCAAATGTGGGCTGGCTTTCTCCAAACCATCACACTGATATCATGGGCAGAATTTAATAATTACAAATAACTGTAAAATCTATACCTCAAGAAATGTAATCTACATATTTAAATAACTTCAAAAGAAAGTAATCTAGATCTAAACATGCTTTGATATTTGTTTTCTAGGTTTTGAGAAAACTGAAGATATCTTGGAGTTCAACTTTTTTCTTTGAAAACAAAAAAAAATGTTTTAAAAAACATCAACACGAGGAATTTTTGAAGACATATCAGCATTTACTTATGAAGAAGACATAGGGTACTGCAGCTATAGGAGGAGGTGTGGAGTTAGCAGAAACTACACAGAAGGACTTCAACAACAACGCAACAAACGGCACAGTGCAAGACAGACTAGAGAAGTAAAAAATGGAAAAAAGATGTGAAACTCTTAACAACAGAACTTTTCTCGTTGAGACTTGAATTGTTAATTAAGCAACAAACAAACAAAAAGCAGCAACAACAAATAGATTTCTATATACGTATTATATACACATATATATAAAGAAAAAGGCGCTTGTGGCTTTTACTATACTGGACAAATGAGGGTTAACACTTGAAGATCAAGAAAAAGTGGTAAAAGAAGCTATTCTGTCCCACTGATGGACTTTCTTACTCTTTCCCTCTTTCTCTAATTCTCTCACCATCTTTAAGCAAGCGCAGAACTATGGCTTTCTCGGGTCACTGAGGTTTCCATTAGCTACAGTACATCTGAAAATATTTCACCCCTAAGGGACCAAAGGACCAAACATTTGTATTGTTCTAAACGGTAATATATACTATTATTGATTCTAATACTGCAAACTACAATTAATAATGTTACAAGTTAAAACTTAAGAAGAAACTTACTAGCTTCCGGTTGGAGGAGGAAAAAGGGTTTGGTTTATTTTCCTGTTACATTTATAGTTACTGGGTTTGAGAATATTTAAACAAAATATAAAAATTATAAAAATATTTTAAAAGCTATACTATTTTAGTGGACGTAGAATATGTGGATTAGAGTTTGTTTCGGGCATGTTCAGATTTGCTTTTAGCAGTCATCCTTCACCCTTACATTCCAATTTTGCACTTTTCATTTTCGACATATCTCTCTCTAGTAACTTCTCTGGTTGGAGCAATAAGGCAACTCTGAGTAGTTGCACATGAAGCTCAACACAGTAGTGCCAAAAGATATCCTGTAAATTGTGTCAAACCAAACATTCAAGACATACAGTGTATTGAGCAATGTCTTCAATCATCTGCTGTTGTAGTCCTCTGTCAGTGCACTGCATTCCATCGGGATGTATTGTCATTGTAGACCCCCATCTTTTTCATTGCAGAAAAAGGCATTCCGTGTCAGGAAAAAGCCAGGCAGCATCATTAAAGCACTGACAATACAGTTAATCTGACCACTAAGCACAGCGGTAAAAGTGCCACCCAGTAGTGTGGATATGTAGTAGTAAAGAAGTGCAACACCTTTAACTGGTTAATAAAATATACAAATTAGTCTGACAATGGTTATAAAATTGCTATCCAAGCTGCGCAGGGCTTGCCCCCTTCCGCTGTCAACCTTCTCCAGCTGCTCTCTGCAGGGGGGGCCCTCCCCGCTCAAGCACATCTCTTTTTATAGGGACCATCAGTTTACGGGGACCTGAGAGCTAAAGCGCATCATAATTAGGGTAATGCTAATATTGATCAGATGGAGAGCAACACTGCAGGGCAAAAGATGCACAATCAATTAACACACATGACATATATCTAATACATTCCTGGAATGGAAACAAATGGTTCTATGTAGCATAGCAGCAAACAATGAGGTCAAACGGAGGCCTGCCTGTTTGCTGTAGATGGGACTTAACTAAAGAGCAGATGCAGTCTTTCCATTGGGCACAATAGCACACTGAGAGGAGAGCTCTTTTACCATGAGGAACAGCTTGGCTTTAGCAGCCTTAGGAGGTCAAATTAATAGCAAAATGATCCATCAATTAGACTGCAGCAGGCTTGACTTTAAATGTAGTTACTGCAGCTGCTGCTCGGAAGGGGAGTCAAAACCAGGACCACAAACTCTGCCACAGAGGGACAACACCAAAGCAGACTATTAGCCTGAACAACCAATACTGTGTTTTCTAGTAGTTGGCAACACATATGGCCAGATTGATTAGAAAAAGTAAACTGTTAAAGCAGTAGAAGTTACAATTCCAATTAAATATGAACATGGTTTACACTAATGATATGTCTGGGATGAAATTGGTTTGAAGATGTGTCTCTTCGGTGTAGTAGTAGTTCTACTCAATTCTATTCCCTTTTCTAATTTCCATCGCAAAGCTATTCTATTATCATACTCATTCTCCTCTGATGCCTATCCATCTCCCACTGAGAGGCATCTCCCTCCCTCTCTCTCTTTCCCTCTCTCTTCCCCCCCTCTCTCTCTTTCTCTGTCTCTCTCCCTCTCTCTCTCTCTCTCTCTCTCTCTCTCTCTCTCTCTCCTGTAGGTTGACAGAGTCCAACCTAGCTTCTCTCTGCTCATTCTGCCTATTTAGACACTGTTTTGTTCCACCACACATCCCGTCTGTCTGTCTGCCTGATGACTGGCAAATGGCATCTCTTGGGTTTGAATGACTGAGCAACAAACCAGAATGACAATTTGACTGAGCAAGTATTCCCTACCAGCATATATATTTAGTGCTCTCTGAAGAGTGCTGAATGTAAGCCTCAGCATTGAAACCAAATGGACAATGCATACTGAACTTGCCCACTGACAGCAACAACAGGCTAGAGTTCTTGTATGCTGTCACGGTGTTGTAATGCCTTTATCAACATCGGAGTTGCCAAATCTCAGTCGAATGCATTTATAAAGAGAAAACATCTATTTATTTCCTCCATCAGACATTAAAATGTGCAGATTGTATATCCAAAAAAGGGAGAAGCGGATGAAAGATGAACAATATTCATATGCAGCAGTGCAATTGGTAGTAGTAAATAGTAGTAGATTAAATGTTTGATGATGTATTAGTAGGTGAAATAGTCGCAAATTATAGAACAAGATAGATTAATAACATAATGACAAGGTAGGTATTTGAACACAGTCTTTTCATGAGTTACTGTGTTGGTTCCCTCCATTTTCCCTCCCCTGTCTGTACTTGGCACCTTAGGAAGCTGTTATATACAGACATGTGCCCCAAGGGTAGCTACTGGAGGGATTTTTACATTATTAAAATCGAATTAAATTCAACAGCTTGGGTAATACAAATTAAAGATGGCAACTGTGGCTGAAATGTAATTAGTTTGAGAAATGTGAGGTTATTTTTGTGGAGGGGGAAAAGTTTAAAGAGTACAATAATTGCGATGGGGGCGTGTGGATGGAGACTGTTTATATCAATTGCAGTATTATTTGCCCACATTGTGCACGAGTTTACAGGTGCTGTCCTATCTGATTTGGAGGCAACACTAGTAATTCTCATTGCACTAACTACAATTGAAACGACGTGCTTGAGCCAGTGAAATGTTTTACACTGTTTTCATTCTCGCAACATTCTGCCATGTTCAAACTTTGTCATTCCATCTCTCCAACCATGATGCTCACTCAATATCTGAGCATGCTCAATAGGGGGGCTGGGGGGTTAAAGATTATAATAATGGTACTAGCTACTTGCTTTAACAATATTATTATTTACCTATGGTTTGAATGCTAAGGATAGTAGCTTATTATTAATATGAAATCTGTATATTATGGAAAATCAGCACAGGTCCTTTCTTTGGGTGGGTTGAATGGGTGGAATGGGGAGGGAGGGGAGGGTTTTTGCTTCATAAAGATGTTAAACTTCTGGTTTCTCAGTACAAAGCATACAAAAATATATGACAAAAGTATTGAATCTGTTTAGTAGACTTTATTGACATGTTATAGGGCAAGGGAAACATTCCAGTGCTATTCTCTAAACCTGGACCAGAACAATGCTGTTTACAGTTTTTAAAAAATTCAAGAGGAGAGCACCACCTATCTGCTTGATGGGCTCAGTACAGCATGGTTAACTGAAATGGAAAGCAGTACCTTTTTATAAATAATAAATCAATTAAAATATGTGTTCTTTAATAGCCTGAGAAACCAAACGTTTTTCCCCTTGTTGACATTTCTTGAATACTTGCTGCTTAGATTATTTCATATTAATTATTAATGATTTAATGGTTTTATAATTATTTATTTGATCAGGTAAGAAACTTGATATGTAAATGTATTTATTAATATATTTCTTTAATTGTTTATTTACTGATGTATTTATTTAATTCATAATTTATTTAATGTATTTATTTTATTGTTCAGTTACGATAAGGTATGTATAAAAGGAAATGCTTATTGGGGCTTTTCTCTTTCTCTCCTTTTTTTCAATTTTACAATAAAATTTCAAACTGGATGTTGCATTCTCAGATGTGTAATAAATGCATAACTACAACACAGAAAAGGGGAGTCGTTGCACAAACAGCCATTTCAGGTGTCCATCCCTGTGTATGTCTATGAGTATAGGGTAATTGAGTGTGCTGAAATGGCCATTATCACTGATTGCCTTATGCCCTTTCAGCACATTACCAGCAGTACCAATCACATGCAATCTCTAGGGCAACACCTCCAAGACCTTCCGTAAACAAACTCGTGATAATTCATTGGAAAATATCGGATAGGAGTCTGTTCTAGAATTCACACTGTAGCATAGAGCCAGGCAGTAGGGGAAATGTGTCCATTTTATACTCCTATAGAAACCTAATGAGGCAAGGTGTAGAGTGATTGAAATGACATGTCATCCTAAAGACTGAGGGCCCAGTGCTCTGCTATTTAATAGGTTACCTCTGATGGTATGGTTATTGGAAATTATATATTTTAAGGCCAATTTTGATGGGTAACAAAAACCAGAGGGAATGATGCTACATTTTCAGCGACCACGTATATTTATGGAGCGATAATGGGCAGGAACAGTCAAAATGATTGCGTTACAAATAAAGAAACTCATAAAACATAAATACTGTACACACATTATGCTATCAGTGCAATGAATATAAATCAGGGCAGCTGCACGAACAGATAGCAAATTCATGCAATACTGACAAAAAGTACAGTATATCCATGAAAATATACCATGTCTTAGGTAGACACAGGAAAACAAACAAATATGTTATCACTGACTTGACAAATTGGCCAGTGTAGTAAAAATCTAAAGATAGGCTATTTAGTGACAGAAACAGTATGGCTGTGACACTACAGTAATGAATGGAGGAAGAACATTTTAAAGAGCAGTGGGAAAAGGGAGGACAAAAAAAGTAGAACCACTGGCTCATGAAATAAATTGGCCCAATTATAATAAAGTGTGGCTCTTGGTCAGTGTGCAAGCCCGGCAGTTCATCTTTATTACAATCAAGTTAATGAAAATCAATCCCCCTCCTGATAAACTCTTATCTCCACAGCCTTTGCGCACCCCGTGTGCAGGGACATAATACATTAGGGTAATATTGCCTTTGATGAGGGAGTGAATTGCAAATTATTGTAACTTTCCAAGATTTATGATGCAGATGCCGAGTGGGGTTTTTCCAGGCTCTGGGATGCAGAGATGCCATTTGTTAAAGGTTTAGTGACACAGCCTCATAACAGAACTATACACAACTGTCCAGGTCATCTCTACTGTGTAGTGCCTTACTGTACAGCAGTGCAACTACCACTGCAATGGCATGAATTACTTATTGCATAGGATGAAGGAACATCCTTTTTATTTTACACAATACAGTGAATAGAATGCACAACAGGCCTGCTGAAAGACACAACCCAGGGGAGGGTATACAGCAACATAAGCGGCTGCTTAGAGTTGTGCATCAACAGTTTTTCTCTTGCTATGTCAGTCACTAACCAGGTTTCCATCCACAGTTCTTCTCTTGCTATGTCAGTCACTAATCAGGTTTCCATCCACACTTTTTCTCTTGCTATGTCAGTCACTAACCAGGTTTCCATCCACACTTTTTCTCTTGCTATGTCAGTCACTAACCAGGTTTCCATCCACACTTTTTCTCTTGCTATGTCAGTCACTAACCAGGTTTCCATCCACAGTTCTTCTCTTGCTATGTCAGTCACTAATCAGGTTTCCATCCACACTTTTTCTCTTGCTATGTCAGTCACTAACCAGGTTTCCATTCACAGTTTTTCTCTTGCTATGTCAGTCACTAACCAGGTTTCCATCCACAGTTTTTCTCTTGCTTTGTCAGTCACTAACCAGGTTTCCATCCACAGTTTTTCTCTTGCTTTGTCAGTCACTAACCAGGTTTCCATCCACAGTTTTTCTCTTGCTATGTCAGTCACTAACCAGGTTTCCATCCAGTTTTTCTCTTGCTTTGTCAGTCACTAACCAGGTTTCCATCCACAGTTTTTCTCTTGCTTTGTCAGTCACTAATCAGGTTTCCTTCCACAGTTTTTCTCTTGCTTTGTCAGTCACTAACCAGGTTTCCATCCACAGTTTTTATGCGAGTAAAGTCACACCGTATTAAAAACAATCACGACAGCTGTGATGGAAACAGCAAGTTTCGATACAATTTTATAAATGGTGACAGATCATTTTTTCCTTCAACATGGTGGGAACTTTTTGTGTATTTAAAATGTATTATGAGAGGAAATGGCGGTGGGAATGCCTTTTGCACAAATGTTGATATAATAACCAATATATCGAAGTAAACTTGGAGTCACGTGATGATATGCTCTGTGGTCCTGCCATTATCAATTAAATGTATTCATAAATCTTTTTGACAAAGCTATTGGTAGAGTTGAAAATGTGATTTATTTTTCTTTTTGCGGATTTTATAACAATGGCAATAAAATCTGTCGCCAATTGGATGGAAACCAAGCTACTGACAGACACTTAATTAGTCATGTCAGGTAAAAAAAAATTGATTGGTATTTAGTCTAGCCAACTTGTAGAAATCATGGCCGAATACCAACCGGTCATGCAGGGCATGTGTCCAAAGGCCCTGTTGGTCATTGTCATTGTCACTCAAATATCATATTAACATGGCATTAGCAGGGTTGGGGAGTAACTGATTACAGGTAATCAGTTGCACTTAATCTGATTACAAAAAAACATGGAACAGTAATCAGTTACATTACCAGTAAAAATATTGTTATCGGATTACAGTTACTTTTGGAAAACTGCATTACTTCTTGGATTACTTTTAAATTCAGAAATTATGTCTGAGAAAAAATACATTATGACACCTTTCTGTTTTCTCAATGACATTCATTTCAGCAAAAAGGCGCAGTTTGAAGATTTTTCCACCTGAGTGAGTCTGACCACAAGTCAGAGACCACTATGATGACACCAAATGCGTTTGATGGATCTTTTTTTGTCTTCTTCTAATGCCTCTTAAATGGAAAGTAATCCAAAAGAATACATGTAATCAGATTACGATACTGAGTTTGGGTAATCCAAAAATTATGTTACTGATTAACATTTTGGACAGATAATTAGTAACTGAAACAGATTACATTTAGAAAGTAACCTACTAACCCTGGGCATGACATTGCAAAATGTGTAGAATTGCAGGATATTAGCTTTAAAAACTGCAAAAATGTCTCTCTACCCCATGGCAAAATGTCTAGAATAGCAGGAAATTAACTTTAAGCTTAATATTTTCTCTCCGCTTTCAAGAGAGGGCCACTAAAATGTTATGCCACGAGGTTGGGGTCCCCCCAGCCAAATCTCACGTAGGGAACACAAAAGGCTAGGGCCAGGCGTGAGGGTATGTGTTTACTTAAGTAGAAATGTCAGCCCTCCTTTATACTATTATTGTCTCTCATACCAGAGTAGTTTGACATGTAGGTCAGTGCATCAGGTTGTCTGTATCAGAGACATGTTCGGGTTCCTCCTGTCAGCCTGATTATTGAAGAGACAGAGAAACATTGGCTTGTGCAAGTATGAAAGCCTGTGTTTTGAGATAGCTGGGATCATCCAGAATCCCCCTCCCCATACACACCATCCACCTACAGCAACTGCTAACATGTTGGCTTATGTTAAGTTATGTTGTTCTGTTGCTGAGATCTATGCAACAGTGTGTGAGTGGTGTCTATGTGCTGAATTACAAATTGCTGTATCTTACACAAGCACAAAGGTAGGGCCACCAACTAGGCCCACAAACCAGGGCCTGAATGCATAACTCTTTTACCATTATGCACAGCACACTAGCTACCTGCCACTGATTCATGGGAAAACAGGACGAGTTGTGATTTAATAGGCCATGAAAAACATGTCAAAAATAATACAAACTTGAGAACTACCGATACTTGCTGCCGTCCATAAAGGTAGCTGAGCTATGAAACAGGAGTTCCACACTCTCATATATTTAATTTTTTACTCCCTAAATGTAAAGTGATTGAAGAGAAAGTGCTTTTAAAAAAGATTCTCAGTGTCCACAGTGAATCTCAGCATTTTTGCCTTTAGAAATTGCTTGGAATAAATTGCATACATACATTGAGAGTCTTGCACCATGTTTTTCAGTATAATCTTGACTGAAGATAATATCACTATACCAACAATAACTTCACCAGTCTAATATTTAAATAGCACTACAATGCAAAGCAACTTGACATAGAACATTCTGTTGACCTTGTATAATACAGAACTCTATGTCCTTATCAAGGCCAAGTCATTTTCAATTTTGTATAAAAACAGTCATCAATCTAACAATCAAGGAGAGGACTCACATAGCACTATCTATTTATCTTGCCAACTGCTCTGTTAATACAAAATTAATTTCTCCGTCGAGAGTATCAATCACTCAAGGGTTTGTTCTCAACTCATTAGCATTTTAATTGTCCTTGTTTACAGGGGGAATGAAGGGAAACTTGTTGTAGGGTGATGGCCAATCTATATGGCTGAAATGTACAAACCCACTTATGTCAATCCTTTACATAACGTAAGTCTACATGTGTGTACCATTCTGAGCATGCAAGACATCTATTCTAAAGGAACATCTTTTTTAAAGAAAAATATTTTGTAAATGTATTTATTTATTTTTATCTTCTAACCTAATTTGTGTACTGGCTTGTCAGATGTTTAAATGTTTCAAGTTTTCACTATTCTGAGCCCGCATGTCAGTTTTAGTGGCAGTAGTCATGCTGTCACTAGTTCTCCCAGATACGAATCAGGACTGAATCTTGAGAATGTTTAACACCGCTAGGAAAATTGAAATTTCATCTCCCCCCACCATGTTCACAATCAAAGAACAACATGGACAGTCTTAACACATCTATTTATGGAATGAAAAATGATAAGGCAACTGAAGTGGGAGGGTTGACAAACGTCATAAAAACAGAAAGGGCTCTATAGTGCAGAAAAATAACCATTAAAGCGTCAATTGGACCCATATAGCCGTCAGCATGTTAACTAGTGCTCTGCCTGCTCGGCTGCCAAGACAAGATATCTTGTGACAGGTTTTACAACCCGACACAATTGACTCTCTTCATATTTTTTTCCCCTCAGATGATATAAAAAATAAGGGTGATGAAGCAGGCACCCCAAAAACAAAATGATTTAGGGCATCTGGAGTGTGCTAGGAGTATAATGATAAAATGGTGACGCATTTCATAATTTCCCTGCCCGTCTCCATACCCTTGTGACTCATTGGAGTATCATCTGAAATGTGCATACTAGTATACAGCAAACAATGTGAGAATATGGCTTAGCCTACATTGCAAAATGAATAAATACTGGAATAAAATACAGCCAGGGCATGCTGACTAGCTAACTGGGAACATTTATGTATCTAACAATGGCATGTGCTGTCTGTGGTGTATTTATTGTTTTTAAAATACTGTCAAGCACAGGCCAAACCTTGTTTGAAGCCTAGTCTGGCAAACGAGATCAGATTCACTAGCCAGCTCAGCAGTAAGCTACCATTTACACAGAGACCACACATAAACACCCACTACCACTACACACAAAGAAAGTAGAGCCAGATAGAAGCAGTTAGTTTGGGGACTCTTGAGGAACCCGGCAGGGAATCGGTGGGATAATAACCATGGCATGTTCTGTATGCAGGAAGAGGGCACCTATAGCCTACAGACTTGGAAAACCTGGATTATTACCATAATATAACCATTGACTATGCTTCTATGAATGGTACTTTCAGAGTGCTATACACACACCCTTCTGTTAACCATATTTTGTAGTTGCCAGTTCAGGAATAGCCTATAAGCCCTTAACAAAACAAACAAAAAAACAGTGTCCCCCACTATTTGTCAAATTCAAAATTATTTGGCATAGATCTTGGCATTTAAAAAAATAAAATAAATACTAGTTACCCAATTGGCTTAATCTAAATTAATTTCAGAACTGCTTCAATGTAGATCTCCATTTAATCAACAGGAAAGTGGGCTGGACGGGCTAGAGGGAAAGCCATCAATATCTCTGGCTTGTTCAGTTGGCAAGTAAATCCCTTCCACACGGTCCACGACACAAATGTTCCCCTCGTTCAACACAACCTGAACACCTAATGCCTTCATTTTAAATATATCCAGGGTGTTTTTCGAAAGTGTTTCACTTTATCCGAAACTGAGAAGTGGGTCTTATCCATCAGTGGTGCAAAGGCTGTGGCAGTGACAATTTCTTATGTGTTTTATCCCACCAATTATAGGCATTTTTATTCGTTTCACTCAGAAACAGTCAATGGCCTATGCTAAATCAAAAATACAACCATTTAGGAAAACTCAGAAAATGGACAGATTTGCACTAGCAAAACCCATCTAGTGCAGTAGACAGCATTGAAAGGTGGATGGAAAAATACCAAACAAACTAAGTCGTGGTGTCCAACACTTTTTAATATGGAAAATGACAGATAAGGTAAAACACATATTAGAATTTAAAAATACATAACTAATCACAACAATAAAACATATTACAGTTAAAACCTCTATACACAGGCAAATGTACACAATATAAAACATATATATACACTCTTTCAATATATTATTATATAGAGATTTTGTTTCTTTACCTTTAAAAACTGGAAGCCAAGCAGCTTGAAGAGGGAGTGTTTCACCTAACTGATAACTATCACACTTGGATGCAGTGAAAAGTACTGAGAATATCACACTGAAACCAAATACATATGGATAGGTAGTGTTTTCATTTAGTTGTTGGATCATCCCATTTAAGAAACATACATATTTTCAGTAAATATGACAACACAGAGGAACTAAATGTGGAGTGTTAACTGTTAGGTGCCAAATGATGATACTGTAAAGATATTGTGTCTTAAATTTCCACAAAGGTCTCGAAACTATAATAGACCATTTTCACAATCTTAAGCCTGATAGGCCTACTTTCTATGATTACGATGTCTGGCAGGGTTGTGTGCATCGTGACGTATTCCCAACAAACATGAAATATTTACAAAGATTATTTTTGATAAGCTGCCTTACATCCAGGCTCACAGACGACGACAACAGTGTTATGATGAATTTCACATTTCAAGCATCCTGTAACTGTCTTAATCCAATTTACAAACAGTGTGAAAATGGAAAGAGCCTTGCGCACTTAACCATCGACACATGATTGCGTGCATTCAGACTCATACTCAATTAAGTGGCAGATGCTGGCAGCCATCATGTATATGGGGGACAAGAAGCATTGGGATCCTTTTGAGTGTTAAATCCTTCAAATGGTTCAGTGACAGGAAAAGAACCACAACATTCACAAATGCAAAAGAAAAACATCTCTGACTTCTAGGCACTTTGTCCTCAAGCTGGGGTCCCTTCAACTTTGAGTCCTATTTTCCCATTACAAAAGCAGCAGAACCAGGAGCAGGAATGTGACCAGACTGGGGGTGGCTGTAGCCAGCATGTGTGGCCCCCCTCTGTTGAGTTGGACACGAGGAGTCCTCGGAGAGTTCTGCTTCAGTTTGCTGGGAGGAAGGGCCTTCAGATCCTCCAGTGCCCCGTAGGCTGCCATGGAGAACTCAGGGTCCCCCGTGGTGAGCAGGTCAAACACACAGGACTGGAAGTACACGTCCTCCACCTGTAGGGTCTCCCTGCACTTAGCTGTGGCATGCTCCACTGTGTAGATCTGGTGTGGGGGCAGGAGGGGCCCCAGCTTGGGGTTAGACCCGGAGCCTGGGAGGCGGGGGTGAAGAGGCTTGCGCCCCAGCATGTGCTCCTTGATGAGCTCGTTGCGCGGGCATCCATGCAGACAGAGCTGCAGCCCACTGTTCTCCTCAGAAAAGTCAAGGGTGTCCTCCGGCATGCGGATGGCAAAGGTAAGGTAGCGGCCCACCCGGCGCACTATGATGGACGTCCCGATGTAGCGGGCCTGGATCTTCACCAGGCGACCCCCGGAGTCGCCCTTCTCTACGATCCACAGACTGCCACCCTCCCCGCCACTCCGTGTGCCATCCTGGAAGGCAGAGGGTAGGTCCTCTGTGGTGGCCTGGTACACCTTCTGTTCCGTACAGCCATGGTACGACTTGAAGATCACCGTTATCTGGAAGACACAAACAAAGAGATGCCAGTGAATGAAAGTCCATTCCTGATTTAAAACTTCTTATGGCTGGGGGTAGTATTGAGTAGCTTGGATGAATAAGGTGCCCAGAGTAAACAGCCTGCTACTCAGGCCCAGAAGCTAAGATATGCATATTATTAGTAGAGTTGGATAGAAAACACTCTGAAGTTTCTAAAACTGTTTGAATGATGTCTGTGAGTATAACAGAACTCATATAGCAGGCAAAAACCGGAGAAAAAAATCCAACCAAGAAGTGGGAAATCTGGGGTTTGTAGGTTTGCCTATCCAATATACAGTGTCTATGGGGTCATATTGCACTTCCTACCTTTGATGATCTTCATCAGAATGCACTCCCAGGAATCCTAGTTCCACAATAAATTGTTGTTTTGTTCGATAATGTCCATTATTTATGTCCAAGTAGCTACTTTGTTAGCGCGTTTAGTACACACATCTAACCGCTCGTGCAGGTCCAGGTGAACGTCGGACGAAAACTTCCAAAAGTTATATTACAGTTCGAATAAACTTGTCAAACTAACTATAGAATCAATCTTTAGGATGTTGTTAACCTAAATATTCAATAACGTTCCAACCGGAGAATTCCTTTGTGTCTGTAGAAGTAATGGAACACAAGTGGATATCATTTGGAATGCGCGTGACTAGGACCTGGCACTCTGCCAGACCACTGACTAAAACAGCTCCCACCCGGCTCAACATTACAGTAGAAGCTTCATTCAACGCTCTACAGACTGTTGACATCTAGTGGAAGGCGTAGGAAGCGCAAACAGATTTCAATAGGCGATGAGTTGAAAATCGACCAGCCTCGGAATTCCCACTTCCTGTTTGGGTTTTTGCCTGCCATATGAGTTATGTTATACTCACAGACATCATTCAAACAGTTTTAGAAAAGTCAAGAGTGTTTTCTATCCAATAGTAATAATATGCATACATTAGCATCTGGGACAGAGTAGGAGGCAGTTAACTTTGGGCACGCTATTCATCCAAAGTGAAAATGCTGACCCCTATCCCTAAGTTCCACGTATAATACTTGTATCTTTTATCAATGTTTATTTTGAGTATTTCTGTAAATTGATGTGGCTCTATGCAAAATCACCAGATGTTTTGGAGGCAAAACATTACTGAACATAACGCACCAATGTAAACTAAGATTTTTGGATATAAATATGAACTTTATCGAACAAAACATACATGTATTGTGTAACATGAAGTCCTATGAGTGTCATCTGATGAAGATCAAAGGTTAGTGATTCATTTTATCTCTATTTCTGCTTTTTGTGACTCCTCTCTTTGGCTGGAAAAATGGCTGTGTTTTTCTGTGACTAGGTACTGACCTAACATAATTGGAGGAAATTCAATTAACATCTACCCTTCTACTCTTTCAATAGTACTGCATGAAGGTAAAATCTTTTGAAAGTTGTGCTCTGTATACCGGTACACAGATTACTAATAGGTCTACTAAGCAGCAGAACCATCAGAAGCATTCAAAAGGTGTAATACCATGTTGAGCCACAGTATGTCAGCAGGACCTTCACTTTTTATGACATGGGGAACAGTTCATTTCAAAGTTTGAAAACCCAAATTCCTGTCTTTCTCTTGGAAAAGGTATAAAACTATTGTGTAATCTGAAGGAAGGAAAGCACCGTGAGCAGAAATATTCATTATGCTCTTTATTTTACAGTAAATATTGACTAGAAAACATCACTAACACATAGATGATGTCTTGGCACACCAATTTAGAGATAATCAACCCCAAAGAAACAACTAGGCCTACTCAATATGTGCCTTCTAAAACAAATATCAATGTAAATGTCATAAACCATTGCATATGTATGGCACCATACTTTTTCTTGAGAGAGTGCAGGATCAAACAAACCCAGCTGTCTGATAGACCCATAAATCAGAAATACCTTCCACTACAATTGCCACAGGGTCTGGACTACTCTCTGACAACTCTGGAGTCATGTCTAGATTTTTTGTAGTAGGGCGACATTTCATCAAAGCTGTTCGTAAAAGAGGTGGCTATGGTTAACTTTACAGTTAAGGGGATACCGTTTTTGATGAACGATTTCCTTTCTCTACTGTAACAGTTGAAAATTACCCCATTTCAAGCGGACGGTGAGGGCATGCGGGTGTTGGCACCGGCGCCCTGACTTACAGCTTTGTATTTTTCCCCTCATATGCACTCAAAACTATTTTAAATAATTGGGTCTGTTCAAACAGTTCTCTTTTTAGTAGTCTTTGGATTACTTTGAAAATGCATATGCAATCTAACGAAGGCTATTTACTAAAATCCTTGAGGTTCATGGATTTCAACAAACTCTGATATGAAAGAAAGTTACAGACCACAGTTAGTATAACTTTGTTTTTATAGAATCTAGCCTATATTATTTGGCCTAGGCCAATTTCTATTGGTCTTCTCATAGTCTGGCTAGTCCAAAACCAAATTGTTGGTGCTGTTGCTTATAATTCACATGGAGCTGAAAATAACAGTACTGATAAAAATAGATTATCTTAGAAAAAAAGCAAATGTGGCAAGGTGGGCTAGCACTAGTAAAATTGATAGGCCTACTTTTTAGTGTCTACCAAGTGTTGTATTCATCTAGTGCATATCTACAAATAATACATTGAGCTCCAAGTAATGTCTTCAGTATAAATATAGCCAAAGAACCAGACTTAAATTCAGACTTCAGGGATCAGATTATATTATGAAAAGCCCATCTCAATCAGTAGAATTAAAAATATGCTGCTTCTACCAAAAAACGTAGTTATTTATCCAAATAATTCCGTATTTACACAAAAAGATCTGTTAATTATTTGACTAGAGAGCTGAAAAAGGTTATCCAATTGTGGGAGAGGAAAATGTTTGAGCAAGCGTTAATCACTACCATATGACTGCCCATGTGTTAAAGATAAAGCGCTCAAGCATGTCCCTGATCCAACCCCACTGTCACGATCGTCATAATAACTGAACCAAAGCGCAGCGTGATCTGGGTTCCACATCTTTTATTTCTATGTGAAACTCAAAGCAAAACAAAACAATAAATGAATAAATGAAACGTGAAGAAAAATGCAGTGCTCACAGGCACTACACAAAAACAAGATCCCACAAAGGGGAAATGGCTGCCTAAATATGATCCCCAATCAGAGACAACGATAAACAGCTGCCTCTGATTGGGAACCATACCAGGCCAACATAGAAATATAATTTTCTAGATGACCCACCCTAGTCACACCCCGACCTAACCAACATAGAGAATAAAAAGCTCTCTATGGTCAGGGTGAGACACCCACTGAATGACCCAGTCTTTCCACTAGTGTCTGGAAGAGGAAGGTCAGAGGTAGGGTCCCTGGAGGCAGTAGAGACAGATTGAATCCTAACTTGAGATAATATTTCTATATATTGAACCATCTCCCGTTGACTTCAATGTATGACATACAGTACCAGTCAAAAGTTTGGACATACCTACTCATTCAAGAGATATCTTTATTTTTACTATTTTCTACATTGTAGCATAATAGTGAAGACATCAAAAACAATGAAATAACATATGGAATCATGTATTAACCAAAAAAAAGTGTTAAACAAATCAAAATAATATGTACATTTTATATTCTTCAAAGTAGCCACCCTTTGCCTTGATGACAGCTTTGCACACTCTTGGCATTCTCTCAACCAGCTTCATGAGGAATGCTTTTCCAACAGTCTTGAAGGAGTTCCCACATATACTGAGAACTTGTTGGCTACTTTACCTTCACTCCGCGGTCCAACTCATCCCAAACCATCTCAATTGGGTCGAGGTCGGGTGATTGTGGAGGCCAGGTCATCTGATGCAGCACTCTATCACCCTACTTCTTGGACAAATAGCCCTTACACAGCCTGTAGATGTGTTGGGTCATTGTCCCGGAGAAAAACAAATGATAGTCCTACTAAGCGCAAACCAGATGGGATAGAGTATCGCTGCAGAATGCTGTAGTAGCCATGCCGGTTAAGTGTGCCTTGAATTCTAAATAAATCACAGACAGTGTCACCAGCAAAACACCCCCACACCGCCTCCTCCATGCTTCATGGTTGGAACCACACATGCGGAGATCATCCGTGCACCAACTCTGCGTCTCACAAAGACATGGTGCTTGGAACCAAAAATCTCAAATTTCGAATCATCAGCCCAAAGGACAGATTTCCACCGGTCTAATGTTCATTGCTTGTGTTTCTTGGCCCAAGCAAGTCTCTTATTATTATTGGTGTCCTTTAGTAGTGGTTTCTTTGCAGCAATTCAGCCATAAAGGCCTGATTCACGCCATCTCCTCTTAACAGTTGATGTTGAGATGTGTCTGTTACTTGAGCTCTGTGAAGCATTTATTTGGGCTGCAATCTGAGGTGCAGTTAACTCTAATGAACCTTTCCTCTGCAGCAGAGGTAACTCGGGTTTCCTTCCTGTGGCGGTCCTCATGAGAGCCAGTTTCATCATAGCGCTTTATGGTTTTTGCAACTGCACTCAAAGTTATTGACATTTTCTGGATTTACTGACCTTCATGTCTTAAAGTAATGATGGACTGTAGTTTCTCTTTGCTTATTTGAGCTGTTCTTGCCATAATATGGACTTGGTCTTTTACCTATTAAGGCGATCTTCTGTATACCACCCCAACCTTGTCACAACACAGCTGATTGGCTCAAACGCATAAAAAAAAAAAAATCCACAATTTTCCTTTTAACAAGGCACACCTGTTAATTGAAATCCATTCCAGGTGACTACCTCATGAAGCTGGTTGAGAGAATGCCAAGACTGTGCAAAGCTGTCATCAAGGAAAAGGATGGCTACTTTGAAGAAACTTAAATATAAAATATATTTTTATCTGTTTAACTCTTTTTTGGTTACTACATGATTCCATATGTATTATTTCATAGTTTTAATGTCTTCACAATTATTCTACAATGTAGAAAATAGTAAAAATAAAGAAAAACCCTTGAATGAGTACGTATGTCCAAACGTTTGACTGGTACTGTACATTAAAAGTTCAGGTATCTTTGTTATGATTGAGCCCTAAGTTTTTCAGTGTTTTAATGACATTACTGTCAGCAACATGACCAGATGTGAACCCATAGCACAGCTTACCTTGCTGGTGGCGGTGGCACTGGAGCCCAGGACAACAGGCACGTTAGTCACCTGCACTGACAGGTAGCGGTTATCGATGAGAGGCCATGCCCCCTCCACCTTGCACGTCTGGAACTCGTCGCGGAACGTCCGCAGGTGTGGGTCCCCGAATAATCCACAGTGGGCGTACTTTTCCCCCTGGCCTGCGGGGCCCAAGGCCAGCACACGGCTCTCGTAGTCGCATAGCTCGGACACGGCCGGCCTGGAGGTGCTGGTGGCCTTGGCCGAGGAGGTGGGCCCGTCGCTGGAGCAGTTTTGCTGGGAGAAGAGCTCCTTGATGCGGAACACAGCTGAGTGGTAGACCAGGTCGCCCCTGCAGCTGCGCGCCGTGCGTCGGGTACACAGGGCGTAGGCGCGCAGGGCGATGCAGTAGTCCACATCGGACAGGGAGTCCTCTTGGAGACCACTAGAGGGCGAGGTAGAAGCCACGTACTCCGCATTGCAGCGCTGGATACGGCACTGCTGGCAGTGTGCTGTGGGGAGGGAGAAAACAGTAGGCAGCTGTTACATGTTTATCATCGCTAAAGTTGCCAACAACCCCCCCAATAACAGGTGACCAGAAACATTAGGGGCAAAGTATTTTATTTAGAATTTGAACCATTCATGTGTAAGTCAAAGCGAAGATATAGCTAGGCCTAGTTCATGGTAGTGTATACGAATGTGTTTTGTGTCTCAACTCATTGTAAGAATGAACATTGATAATGAAAAAACTGCTTAACACAGCTGTAACGACCATATAATAAATTTTAAAAAGTCCAATAGAATCACTCTTATTAGTTTGTTCACTGCCTAATAACTTTGTTATAGTGAATTTTCAGGGTCTAAACACGTTAGCTGTACAGCCTAGCTACGTGCAGCAGGACAGCCAAACTTTTCCACCTATGGAGTTTACGTCAATAAAGAGCTCATTAAAACCCAACTACACCAGCCCACACGGGAATGGTCAGTCAAAACATATTTCCCTCAACTCACCCTCACTGAAATAACACAGTGCTTCACTGCTGGAGGAAGCCAATCTGTGTAGTTTGCTTAAGGGTGTTGAATATGGTTTGGCTGTTGCTGGGTCAATATGGGGGGCATTAAGGAGCATGGCACATGACCACTGTATACGAGGCTGAATTCAGACCCAAGAGGAACTGCACAAAGAGCCATGCTTGTTCAGCATTGAGCAACAGCTGGCCAAAGATGTTGGGAGTGTATACATTTGGCACTTCCTGTGTGAAGTTATTACTCAGTACTGTGCATCTGTCAGTGAATATGTTGGGGGCGACAAGGAGACTATGTATTCCAATGTTTGATGTTTTGAGAATATTATAGTCTTATCTTGAAGCTCTAGATGCCAGGTGCATTTGCATTACATCAACTTATTGCCTGTGCAAGTGTCATAAGATGTCACAGACATAACACACACTTAAATAAACAGCCTCAATAAGACTGAAAACATAAATATAAACAATATTTTTTATCAACATTGAAAGAAGATCTGACATAGGCTAATCAACAAGTCCCCCAAACTGTTCTAAATCCAACGGGCATAATGAACTTGCCAATAATAAAAATATTGAAATATTTTTCATCAGACAGTTCGAAAAGATCCTTGGTTGCAAACTGTTTGCATACATTCTCTAGTAACTGAAGCCCACATGGGTCTTGGCAACTGTTAATCAAAACTGAGATGAGTGTGAGAGGTCAACTCAGAAGCATTCTACCATCCCTCGTCTGATTTCCGCCAATAATCTCCCTGCAAGCACTGGGGTCACCAAACTCGGTTATGATTGTTCATTTTTGACAATCACAGATAGAGCTATAAACAACCATGTCTATCTCTAAAGGCTCTTTATGGCCAGCCTTTGACAAGAGGCAACGTGACAACCATGTGCGGAAAACATGGGAAAGGATTAAGAAGAGAATAGGACGAATTTGCATTTATAACAACATATTTCAATAGGCTTGAGAACAATTTAAGGGAAACAAAATAAACTGAAATAATCTGTGGAATAGAGGATGGCTTTAGTATGTAAACAAGGCAAGCATGGCATATCCAGTTTTAAGAATTATCATCATCCTGCTATGTACATGTATACACCCAAAATGCACAATAACCTTGTCATAGCAGTCTACCACATTATGGGGAAGTAATAAGTTAACTGGGGATGATTAATGGACAATGAATATTCCATGATTATTATGCTGAACTACATTGAAAATGATTCAACTATCACTAACACCATAGGCTACTGTTTTGCAATGCGTAAACGACGCTAATTGATATCCATTAAATTATAATTCATGGCGCCCAACTTTATGTGAAGTGTATCTAATGATCTATGGAGAAAATAATCAACACGTTACACATTCACGTCTCAAAGCCCCATTGATTTGTTGACCTTCCCATTTCTACCACTCTTTTGTGAGTGAAACTTGTGTAGGTAATATTATGCGAGTTTTCAAAGACGTCCAAATGTAATTTAAAGTCAAAAAGCAAATCACCCCACATACACACTTTGTTTCGTTAGTTAGATGCATGTTTTGGTGACAAAGCACCCAAACGTCTGACGATGTATCGCGCATGCACACAACAAAGCTCAGGCAAAAAAAAAAAATCTAGTTACTGTACGATGGACACATTCAGAGGCCGAGAAGTCTGACACCATGCCATGCATGGTAACAAATTAAGCATGAACAAAACACCATCTAACGTTTAATATTACAAGGTAAACTAGTCACGGCATTAACAGTTGGTTAGCGTGTTACGTGTTAAAACGTATTAGCAATGTGTTGCTACTTTGTACAAACAACATGTTTGAATACAACGTGAATAGGTTATCAAGCCAAATGCTAACGATCTTTATTAGCGGACTTCTACAAGCTCGAACTTTATTCAATACTTTGTGTGTGAATATAGTATTGATAAAGTACTACGATCGTGAAAAATAATACATAAATGATGACTGTTCGTGATTCATGTTACTTGACGGATTTAGCGAATGTAGCTAAAAGTTCGACCGAAGTAGCTCGTGTTGTCTAGCTAGCCAGCTAACTAGCAACAGCAGCCTGTTGGTTCGCGACGATGGCTGCTAGCTAGCCTGGTATAGGCCAATGACTACCGTTATATTTGAAGGTCTAGGCACACAGCAAAAGACCGCCGATGACCGATTTAACTTGTAGCTATTTACAAAACACACTGCCATATTTTAGTTCATAAATATTTAAGAAAGCGAGTTTTTGTGAACAAGTCTCGCTCATCTCGCACCATTTAGCACAGCCAAGAAAGTTTTCCATCATCCATTCGGGGTGCGGGGAAAATGTTTTGCATGCACACATGAGAACATATGAATGTTGCCTTACCTGGTCTGAGCAGCAGCGAAAGTAAAGCCATCGTAAAAGTAATATAATTCCAAAGCTGCCGCTTAGCCAAGTTTTGAGGTCCGCTTCTCCCCATGCCAATCCATTCAGTTAGAATGGAGTTCTTCGACTGCTGCTCATCGACGCTGTAGCTGCGGGAAATTAGACAAAAATTCGTATCTTTCCCCTGCGCTGTCTTTCAAAAGGGGTCTAGTCTTCAGGGCGGCTCTACGTGGGAGGGGTCTAACAGAGTAGACGGGGATCAGAGGTGGTTCGCCAATGAAACACTAATTATTCGTTAACCACTTGATATTTACATAAGCGGTTTGTGGCAATCATGGAACATTGGGACCAAGCCAATGGAAAGTGTTTCTAAAGACAATGAAGGCGGTGCAAAATATTTGTTGTGTAGTATTTGGGAGGGAGTTAAAATAATATGTAGCCGGTCAGGAAAGTGTGATGATGAAAATTATAGTTTTTCTCACATCTAAATATAGCATGCTTTTTTTTGCAGCCAACGTGATTTCTCTCAAGCCTGAAATAGTGAACCTCTTTCTGTGGATGGTTTGAGATAGGAGTTGTAGCTATGTCCACATAGCATGCCCCTCTGCACTATAACGCATTCAGCTGTGGCAGTTGTCCTGTTTGAGCTCCCTGGGCCTCAACAGAACTGCGGAGCAAATTGCCCGATGCAAACAATCGTGTTGTTTCTCTGCTCTAAGCATTACATTACTTTCTCCACCCGCTGAAGAAAATTCTCACCCAGGAAGACAATGGTGTCATTAATGTCTAGCTTTGCTATTCATGCTAGGTGTTACATGGTAGTAAACGACCCTAGGTTTGAATACAGATGTGTCACATATATCAGCATGAATGCATAAAGGGAGTGAGCTTCAAGATACTTTTGTCACTTTGCTATTACGCTGAAGCTTTGTAAGGCGAGGCAGGTCACGTCATACACGTCCAATGGTGACCTGTGTTAATGTATGCACACATGGATTTGCATGTGGAAAATTCTAAGGTAGTGTAACGGATGTGAAATGGCTAGCTAGTTAGCGGTGGTGCGCGCTAATAGCCTTTCAATCGGTGACGTCACTTGCTCTGAGACCTTAAAGTAGTGGTTCCCCTTGCTCTGCAAGAGCCGCAGCCTTTGTGGAGCGATGGGTAACGATGCTTCGTGGGTGACTGTTGTTGATGTGTGCAGAGGTCCCTGGTTTGCGCCCGAGGGGACGGACTAAAGTTACATTGCAACAGCATCAGTTTAACTTTTATGGCGTCGTTATGCATCGTTACCCATCACTCCACAAAGGCCGCGGCTCTTGCAGAGCAAGGGGAACCACTACTTCAAGGTCTCAGAGCAAGTGACGTCACCGATTGAAAGGCTCTTAGCGCGCACCACCGCTAACTAGCTAGCCATTTCACATCCGTTACAGTAACAATGATGCTGAAATGTACACTACATGGCCAAAAGTATGTAAACACCCCTTCAATTTAGTAGATTTGGTTATTTCAGCCACACCTGTTGCTGACGGGCTCCCGAGTGGCACAGCTGTCTAAGGCACTGCACCCCAGTGCTAGAGGCATCACTACAGACACCCTGGTTCAAATCCAGGCTGTATCACAACCGGACATGATTGGGAGTCCCATAGGGCGGCGCACAATTGGCCCAGCGTTGTCGGGGTTTGGCCAGTGTAGGCTGTCATTGTAAATAAGAATTTGTTCTTAACTGACTTGCCTAGTAAACATTCTAAATTACCCACAATGCACTATTTCTCAACGTCATATGGAGAATCTACTCTGTGCTACCGAGTTCGAATGCTAACTCGTTAGCTAGCTCAAGCTGGCTAATGTTAGCCACTAGCCATGCTAGCCACACAAGCTCACAGAACGGGACCGAGTGCTGACGCACGTAGTGCGTACAAACTGTCCTTCGTTGCAACACTCGCTACCGATTTCCAAACTGCCTCTGGAAGCAACATCAGCACAAGAACTGTTTGTCGAGAGCTTAATGAAATGGGTTTCCATGGCCGAGCAGCCGCACACAGCCTAAGATCACCATGCACAATGCCAAGCATCGGCTGGAGTGGTGTATAGCTCGACTCAATTGGACTCTGGAGCAGTGCAAACGCGTTCTCTGGATTGATGAATCAGGCTTCACCTTCTGGCAGTTAGACGGACGAATCTGTAACATTTTCAGTGGAAATAGTCATCTTTGTGCATAGACTTTGTTTGTTTAACTTTGCTGTCCTTGGTTTTTGTTTGGCATACATTTTAAATTGAGAAGTCTCAGCATCACTCTGTTATTATGGAATTGCTCATATGTTACCCTGGATGTTGTTTCATACCGGAGGTCACTAAGCATTGCCAGAGATGGTAAATCTGGTCAATATGTGGCATTTCCCCCTTAGTATTACATCTCTATAAAGATGAACAGCTTGTCATTTGAACACACACAATACAGGAGAGAAACTTTTCCATTAATTATTTTCTCTCAGCTAACCTCTGCTATTATTTTTTCCATTACATTTTCAGTTAGCAACTTGTATGTTACTCCTCCATTTGTGGCCAACTTTCCATCCCTTGCCTCGAACGACACTGCGTCTTTCATTTGCACAGCTGCATAGCCGGGCCACCTGTACAGAGCAGCGCTTAAAGAATCAGTGGGTTTTGATGCATGACCACCACAGTGTTTCTGTGGTTCTCGTGTCATGTGATTGGGTAATTGGTTGTCCATAAAAAAATGTACAATCAAATATTGGTGTAAAGAAGATCAACAATCATACTCTGCATAATTTCTTAATTGGGTTTAAAACTGAATTAACTCGGACAATTTGTACATTCTGTGCATCGGGCGACATACCTCTTCTGACTTTATTAGAAGCAACTGAACTTACACAGGTATTGGATCACTGGTTTATCTTTACACATGATGGCTCCTCTGGCCCACACAATTGTGTGATTCAGGTGCTATGTCAGTCTTGTGAAAGGTCCTCACAGTCCTTGTCGATGTGGGGTTGATATACAGTGCCTTCGGAAAGTATTCAGATTGCTTGACTTTTTCCACATTTTGTTGCATTACAGCTTTATTCTAAAATGGGTGAAAGAAAAAAAATCCCTCCGCAATCTACACACAATATCCCATAATGACAAAGCCAAAACAGGTTTTTAGAAATGTTTGCACATTAAAAAAAAATCTTATTTACATAAGTATTCAGCCCCTTTGCGATGAGATTCAAAATTGAGCTCAGGTGCATCCTGTTTTCCATTAATCATCCTTGAGATAATTCTAAAACTTGATTGGAGTTCACCTTGGAGTTAGGCAGGTTACCTTGGTGCTCTTGGGCACAGGGACTATGGTGGTCTGCTTGAAGTATGTTCGTTTTACAGAATCAATCAGGGACATGTTGAAAATGTTAGTAAAGACACCTGCCAGTTAGTCAGCACATGCCCGGAGCACATGTCCTGGTAATCTGTCTGGCCCAGCGGCCTTGTGAATGTTGATCTGTTTAAAAGTCTTACTTTCGTCAGCTACGGAGAGAGTGATCACACAGTCGTCCGGAACAGCTGATGCTCTCATGCATGCTTCAGTGTTGCTTGCCTCGAAGCGAGCATAAAAGTGATTTAGCTCGTCTGCTAGACTCGTGTCATTGGGCAGCTCATGGCTGTGCTTCCCTTTGTAGTCTGTAGTAGTTTGCAGGCCCTGCCACATCCGACGAGCGTCGGAGCCAGTGTAGTACAATTCAATCTTAGTCCTGTATTTGCGCTTTGCCTGTTTGATGGTTCGTTGGAGGGCATAGCAGGATTTCTTATAAGCTTCCGGGTTAGAGTCCCGCACCTTGAAAGCGGCAGCTCTACCCTTTATCTCAGTGCGAATATTGCCTGTAATCAATGGCTTCTGGTTGGGATATGTACATACAGTCACTGTGGGGACAACGTCCTCGAAGAATCCCGGAACATATTCCAGTCTGTGACAATCTTTGTTATGAATAAATCCACATGCGTTGCTACAATATTTAATGTCTTATAGACCTAATCAATATCTAAAACTTGGGCAGCAGGGGGTTTGAAATGTGTCTGTTTACAAACCAGCCATAGATCAAGACCAAAATTAGCTGAAAAAACACGTTTTTTAGATTGAAAATTAATCCATTTTAGAATAAGGCTATAATGTAACAAAATGTGGAAAAAGTCAAGTGGTCTGAGTACTTTCCGAAGGCACTGTATATAGTGGAGGGGGAAATGAAGACATCTCAACCCAAGTGGAATTTTGAATTGTTCTGTTCTGCCAAGTCTGTCCCCTGAGGGTCAACTTTACCATGTTTGTTCAGCTAATTTTGGTCATGATCTGCTTTATGGCTGGTTCCCCCTGCTGCACATGTTTTCAGATATTCATTAGGTCTATAAGACATGAAATACTGTAGCAACGGATGTGGATTTATTTATAACAAAGGTTGTCAGGTTGTCGCTCACCTGTCAACATCTTCAGGATCCGGAGACATCATTTCCTGCAAGAAAAGAAGTGAAATGTTTTATTGAACACAATTATTGTTGAATGAGGTTTTAGGAAAAAGAAACCAATCCGATGCTTAGAGCCACCTTTTTCACTGTTTATGTTATATCTTTAGCCTACTTTAGTAACTGAATCCAAACAATAACTGAAAGACGTCAGTTGTAAATTATAACAATTCTCCAGCTTTACCCTGAATTGTGAATGGATCCTCTCTAAATTAATTTTGACTCTCTGTTTGTCTTTGAAGAATTGATAGGACTTTGGCATCATTCAAACACCGCTCAGTGAAGCGAACAGTTAATTAATCCAGGTGACCAGATTCATTCTTCACATGAAAAAGACCCCCTGAGTATATGGCATTGCATGTCCCAGCAAATATGCATATTCTTCCTCTCAAAATAAGGAGGGGGGGGTGATCACGTAAAAATATTTATCTGAAGCCAGTGCATTTCTACTGACACTGGATCACTTGTTCTAATACAATATAAAAATGAGGTCAGTCTGGTAAAATTAGCCATCCGCTTAACTGCAGGCCTGAATGCCAGGCCAGTGAGAAGGAACAGTTGGGCTCCATTTGTGAGTTGGAGAAATTAGAGAAATAAAGGGAAAAAGGGAAATCAGAGGTATTTTGGTATGAAGCAAAGATAGGTATTGGAAGAGTGATAGTATATAGGGTAATTTCCATGTAAAAGGACCCATGAGCACCAACATGTAAAGTGGTTGGGTTAAATGCGGAAGACACGTTTCAGTTGAATACATTCAGTTGGACAATTTACTATCCCCCTTTCCCTTTCATAGGAGCGAGTCAAATTGGATTTCAAATGAAAGCTAAGAGTATATATTTTTATTTTTTATTAAGCCATACAGTTGAAATCGGAAGTTTACATACACTTATGTTGGAGTCATTGAAATTCGGGTTTTCAACAACTTCACAAATGTCTTGTTAACAAACTATAGTTTTGGCAAGTCGGTTAGGACTATCTACTTTGTGCATGACACAAGTAATTTTTCCAACAATTGTTTATAGACAGATTATTTCACTATCACAAGTCCAGTGGGTCAGAAGTTTACATACACTAAATTGACTGTGCCTTTAAACATCTTGGAAAATTCCAGAAAATGATGTCATGGCTTTAGAAGATTCTGATAGGCTAATTGAGTAATTTGAGTCAATTGGAGGTGTACCTGTGGATGTATTTCAAGGCCTACCTTCAAACACAGTGCCTCTTTGCTTGACATCATGGGAAAATCAAAAGAAATCAGCCAAGACCTCAGAAAACAAAAGGTAGACCTCCACAAGTCTGGTTCATCCTTGGGAGCAATTTCCAAACGCCTGAAGGTACCACGTTCCTCTGCACAAACAATAGTACGCAAGTATAAACACCATGGGACCATGCAGCTGTCATACCGCTCAGGAAGGAGATATGTTCTGTCTCCTAGAGATGAACGTACTTTGGTGCGAAAAGTGCAAATCAATCCCAGAACAACAGCAAAGGATCTTGTGAAGATGCTGGAGGAAACAGGTACAAAAGTATCTATATCCACAGTAAAACAAGTCCTATATGGACATAACCTGAAGGCCGCTCAGCAAGGAAGAAGCCACTGCTCCAAAACCGCCATAAAAAAGCCAGACTACGGTTTGCAACTGCACATGGGGACAAAGATTGTACTTTTCGGAGAAATGTCCTCTGGTCTGATGAAACAAAAATAGAACTGTTTGGCCATAATGACCATCGTTTGTTTGGAGGAAAAAGTGTGAGACTTGCAAGCCGAAGAACACCATCCCAACCGTGAAGCACGGGAGTGGCAGCATCATGTTGTGGTGGTGCTTTGCTGCAGGAGGGACTGGTGCACTTCACAAAATAGATGGCATCATGAGGCAGGGAAATTATGTGGATATATTGAAGCAACATCTCAAGACATCCGTCAGGAAGTTAAGGCTTGGTCGCAAATGGGTCTTCCAAATGGGCAATGACCACAAGCATACTTCCAAAGTTGTGGCAAAATGGCTTAAGGACAACAAAGTCAAGGTATTGGAAAATGGTGGGCAGAACTGAAACCGCGTGTGCAAGCAAGGAGGCCTACAAACCTGACTCAGTTACACCAGCTCTGTCAGGAGGAATGGGCCAAAATTCACCCAACTTATTGTGGGAAGCTTGTGGAAGGCTACCTGACATTTTTGACCCAAGTTAAACAATTTAAAGGCAATGCTACCAAATACTAATTGAGTGTATGTAAACTTCTAGCCTACTGGGAATGTGATGAAATAAATAATTCTCTACTATTGTTCTGAAATTTCACATTCTTAAAATAAAGTGGTGATCCTAACTGACCAAAGACAGGGAATTTTTACTTCGATTAAATGTCAGGAATTGTGAAAACCTGAGTTCAAAATTATTTGGCTAAGGTGTATGTAAACTTCCGACTTCAACTGTATATACATTGTCCACCCTAAAAATGTGGAATTAGCAAAGGCTTTGATTTCTGGTCAAACAGATGAAAAAGAGGTCTAGAAAATATATACTTAAAAAAACCTTAAAAGGTATTACATTTACATTTACATTTAAGTCATTTAGCAGACGCTCTTATCCAGAGGAAATACATCAAAAAACAATAATATTGAAGTATTTTGTTTTGGATACATTTTCCTGCCTTCTGTACTGTAGGTTTAAGAAACATTGGTTTGAAATGATATTAACAGAAACCCACGTACAGTGCATTCGGAAAGTATTCAGACCTCTTTACTTTTTCCACATTTTGTTATGCTACAGCCTTATTCTAAAATGGATTAAATTAACATTTTTGGTCATCAAGCTACACACAATACCTCATAATGAAAAGGAAAAACAGGTTTTTAGATATTTTTGCAACTTTATAAAACAAAAACAGAAATACCTTATTTACATAAGTATTCAGATCCTTTGCTATGAGACTCGAAATTGAGCTCAGGTGCATCGTGTTTCCATTGATCATCCTTGAGATGTTTTTACAACTTGATTGGAGTCTACCTGTGGTAAATTATATTGATTGGACATGATTTGAAAGGCACACACCTGCCTATATAAGGTCCCACAGTTGACTGTTCATGTCAGCGCAATAACCAAGCCATGAGGTTGAAGGAATTGTCCGTAGAGCTCTGAGACAGGATTGTGTCGAGGCACAGATCTGGGGAAGGGTACCATAAAATGACTGCCGCGTTGAAGGTCCCCAAGAACACAGTGGCCTCCATCATTCTTAAATTGAAGACTTTGGAACCACCAATACTCTTGCTAGAAGAGGAAGCCCGCCAACTAGCTATTTGGCCGCCCGGCCAACCTGAGCAATCGGGGCAGAAGGGCCCTGCTCTGACAGAGCTCCAGAGTTCCTCTGTGGAGATTGCAAAACCTTCCAGAAGGACAACCATCTCTGCAGCACTCCACCAAGTAGGCCTTTATGGTAGAGTGGCCAGACGGAAGTCACTCCTCAGTAAAAGGCACATGACAGCCCGCTTGGAGTTTGCCAAAGGCACCTAAAGGACTCTCAGACCATGAGAAACAAGATTCTCTGGTCTGATAAAACCAAGATTGAACTATTTGGCCTGAATGCCAAGCATCACGTCTGGTGGAAACCTGGCACCACTCATCACCTGGCAATACCATCCATACGGTGAGGTATGGTGGTGTCAGCATCATGCTTTGGGGATATTTGTCAGCGACAGGGACTGGGAGACTGGTCAGGATGGAGGGAAAGATGAACAGAGCAAAGTACAGGGAGATCCTTGATGGAAACCTGCTCCAGATCACTCAGGACCTCAGACCGGGGCGAAAGTTCACCATCCATCAGGACAACGACCCTAAGCACACAGCCATGACAATGCAGGAGTGGCTTCAGGATCAAGTCTCTACATGTCCTTGAGTGGCCCAGCCAGAGTCCGGACTCATACTCCATCTAACATCTCTGGCGAGTCCTGAAAATAGCTGTACGGCTACGCTCCCCATCCAAACTGACAGAGCTTGAGAGGATCTGCAGAGAAAAATGGGAGAAACTCCCCAAATACAGGTGTGCCAAGCTTGTAGTGTCAAGCTTCTGTATTGTACTGTGCTCTACTGTACTCTGAGCTTTACTTTGATGTCCAAACTTGTGAAACATAGACGTCTATGATTGGTTCAGGTTTAGTCCGGCCTGGACCAACCAAATTTTGTCTTGTTTGGAGGCAGAGCACATTAAAATAATAGCCAGTGTGTAGCATAATGCAAATTAAGATATTGCATATTGTCACGCTCGTCGTAATGATGAGACCAAGGCGCAGCGTGCATAGAGTTCCACATAATTTTAATAAAGAGAAACTCACAAAACAATAAAGAACAAACGAAACATGACGCTACTGGAGTGCACAAAGGCAACTTACTGTAGACAAGATCCCACAACACAAACGATGAAAATGGCTACCTAAATATGATCCCCAATCAGAGACAACGATAAACAGCTGTCTCTGATTGGGAACCATATCAGGCCAACATAGACATACAAAACCCCTAGACATACAACACCCCTAGACATACAAAAACCCTAGACATACAAAAACCCTAGACATACAAACTAGCGTACCCACCCTAGTCACACCCTGACCTAACCAAAATATATAGAAAAACAGAGGTCAGGGCGTGACACATATTTTGACCTTTTGTGTACCTATTTAGGATACATCACCATGAAGAAGAGAATGACACATTCATATCCATAATTATGCATTTCTGTGTCGTACAGATCAGGGACCCATGATGAAATTCTGTTACCACAATTCCGTTACGGGGCGTGTAGATCCACTTCACTTCCTCTAGTTCAATAATTAAAATAGATTTTTCAAAGTCAATTTGTCATGTCATAGCTGACACCCCATTCTTTCTGCAGACATTGTTGAATCTAAATTCGGAGCAGATATTTTGGAAAACGTGGAAACAATAAAAAAAATGTGCCCATAGAAAAAAAGGAATAAGTGGAGAGTTGCCTAACTGACAAAAACATGGGGTTGGAGGAGAATGAGTATTGTGGGTAAGGAAACTAGAAGTAAAGAAGAGTGAAAGGGTTTTGAGAGTCAGACAGAGAGAAAGATCCCCAGGAATCTGGCAATAGAAGAGAAGAAGAGTGAAATGAGAAGGCAGCTATGTTGGAGACTGTGAGGAGGAGTGCGTAGCAGCAGGAGAGGGGGAGGAGAGGGGGAAGAAAAGGAGAAGGATTGGATTTCCTCTGTGTCTGGGCAGCTCCACATGTTCCTCATTAAGGTCCTAACACGGCGAGACCAACTAGGCCTGTTTTGTTATTAGGCCCAACGTGCTGTGGTCTAGTAGAAATCTAAACTGGGCCAGTGCTATAGACGTCTCCTCTCTCCTGAAAAACTTTGCAAACTATAGTGAACAAAAATATAATCACAACAATTTCAATGATTTTACTGAGTTACAGTTCATAAAAGGAAATCAGTCAATTGAAATAGATGAAATGGCCTGAATATAACGATTTCACATTACTAGGCAGTGGCACATCCTTGGGTGGGCCTGGGATGTATAAGCCCACCCACTGGGGAGCCAGACCCACCGACTGGGAAATAAGGCCCAACCAATCAGAATGGGTTTTTCCACACAAAAGTGCTTAATTACAGACTGAAATACTCCTCAGCACCCACCATCCCTCCCTCCCTCAGACGATTCCACAGGTGAGGAAGCCGAATGTGGAGGTCCTGGGCTAGCATGGTTACACATGGTCTGCGTTTGGGAGGCCGGTTGCACGTACTGACAAATTCTCTAAAATGACGTTGAAGGTGGCTTATGGTAAAAGAATGAACATTCAAATATCTGGAAACAGCTCTGGTGGACATTCCTGCAGTCAGCATGCCAATTGTATGATCCCTCAAAACTTGAGACAGCGGTGTGATTCTGTTTTGTGAAAAAACTGCACATTTTAAAGTAGCCTTTTATTGTCCCCAGCACAAGGTGCACCTTATTGATATGCCACACCTGTCAGGTGGATGGATTATCTTGGCAAAGGAGATATGCTCACAGGGATATAAACAAATTTGTTCCAAAAAATTTAGAGAAATAAGCTTTTTGTGCGTATGGAACATTTCTAGAGTCTTTTATTTCAGCTCATGAAACATGGAACCAACACTTGACATGTTGTGTTTATATTTGTGTTCAGTGTAGTATACACCCCTTGTTTAGAGCAATCCTCTTCTGAAAGATTATGATCTTAAATAAACCCTGTTTTTTGTTTTATTTCACACTAATTTGTCCACTGAAATCCAGATGTAGCCTCCTGACTTCTATTTATTATTGCCAAATATTACACAAAACACTTTGCTCTCCATATCCCCCTTCCCCGGCACACATCTAAATATTGTAATGTAAATTGTTTGAGTGCCTTCCTTGTATTTATACATCTGCCCCAAAAAATGTAATCCTATTGTGTTATTCCATTGAGCTGCAATTTATTTTATTTTATTACTTTATAATTTTTCTATTCTTATTGTTTTTGCATTGTCGAGAGGTGAACCTGCAAGTAAGCATGTCATTGTACTGTGTTCACCATGTGTTCCTGTGCATATGACAAATAAACTTAACTTGAACTTGATGTTTTGGGATTAAATCTGAAAACAGAATCTAGATAAATGCTTTATTTGGTATTTTGGTATTTTATTAGGATTCCCATTAGCTGTTTCGAAAGCATCAGCTACTCTTCCTGAGGTCCACACAAAACATGAAACATGACATAATACAGAACCTGTAATATGATGGATAAGATTAAAGCCTAATGTGGAAAGTGTGCACCTTTGCTTATCAAGTGCTCCTATCTGGGGTGAAGTGGCCTAGTTACCCTAGTACCTTGTTTGTATGAGTGAGCAGCAGTAGGGAGCGTGTGGCTACATGGCACCAGGGTAGGCCATTCACAGCAAAGGGATTGTTATCTGGAGGCAGATAATAGATCCAGTGGTGTGAGTGTGTACGGGGCTGCCCTGATAACATCTCCTCTCAAGGATCCCACTTACGGTCCATGATTGATACCTGACAGAGCACAGAGGGGGATCTTCACAGTGTTTTTATAGCTGCTTTGCAGCCCTCTCTGTAGGAGGCCATGCATGCATCTGCGCCTGAGTCAACATAGGTTATTATCAAGGAGCTGTATATCTACTTTTAGCGTCTATGCTTTAAAAAAAAATGTTATTATTATTTTTTGTTGTTGACCCCTTTTTTCTCCCTAATTTAGTGATATCCAATTGGTAGTTACAGTCTCCCCTACGGACTCAGGAGAGGCTTGGCAGGGTCAAAACACGACCCTGCCAAGCAGCACTGCTTGACCCGGCCCGCCACAAGGAGTTGCTAGAGTGCGATTGTACAAGGTAATCCCGGACAACCAAATCCTCCCCTAACCCTGGGCCAATTGTGCGTCGCCTCATTGGTCTCCCGGTCACGGCCTGCTGTGACACAGCCAAGGATAAAACCTGGGTCTGTTGTGACGCCTCAAGCACTGAGATGCAGTACCTTAGACCGCTGCGCCGCCCATGAGGGCTATGCTTTTAGAACAAGTTATGTGGTCACTGATTTTTATTAGCAAATAATTTTTTTAATGCATACTGGGATCGCCAGAAAATTTGTGGGTCATGTGAAGGCGGTTCTGTCATGAGGTCACCATTTCAGATCTCCTATCTGAACAAATGAAGTTTGCATAGACTAACTGTTGATCAAGAGAGTAGATAAAACATCAAATCAATTGTTATTGGTTGCGTACACATTGCAGATGCAGTAAAATGCTTATGTATCTGATGCCAACAGTGAAGTAATACCGAACAATACAAAACAATACACATAAATCAAAAAAAGTCAAAGAAAGGAATTAAGAAATATATCAGAAGAAGCCATGTCAGAGTCCGGAATGTAAATATATATGTATATGATGGTGCGTATAGACAGTATATGAAAAGAAAAGGTGTGTACAGCAGTAGTTATATAGGATGAGTCTTGACTAGGAAATTAAGTGGGTAAAACAGTATGTAAACATTATTTAAGTGACCAGTGTTCAATGAATCAAACATTGTTCATAACTGTATTATCTTGACTAGGGGCATACAATAAAAACATATAAACCCTTAACCTAATCCTAATCTAAAAAGAAAATATCACTGGATTTTCTGTTCATCGCTCACCCTAACAATAAGCCCCCCCTCCCCTCCTCAACAGAACAAATGTTGTTGACATAGCGTCAAGCTCAGTGCCTTTCAAAAGACAGTCAACTAACAGGTAACCTTAGATTTTGGGTCAGGGGGTCTTCCTGCACTGATGAAATCCAAATCAAATTTTATTTGTCACATACACATGGTTAGCAGATGTTAATGCGAGTGTAGCGAAATACTTGTGCTTCTAGTTCAAACAGTGCAGTAATATCTAACAAGTAATCTAACAATTTTCCAACAACTACCTAATACACACAAATGTAAAGGGATGTAATTAGAATATGTACATGGTTTTTTAATTTAACTAGGCAAGTCAGTTAAGAACAAATTCTTATTTACAGTGACGGCCTAGGAACAGTGGGTTAACTGCCTTGTTCAGGTGCAGAACAACCAATGTTTTACCTTGTCAGCTCAGGGATTCAATCTAGCAACCTTTTGGTTACTGGCCCAATACTCTAACCATTAGGCTACCTGCCGCCCTGTAAATATATCCATACATTTATGGATGAGCGATGGCCGAGTGGCATAGGCAAGATGCAATAGATGGTATACAATACAATATATACTGTACATATGAGATGAGTAATGTAAATATTATTAAAGTGGCATTTTTTGAAGTGACTAGTGATCCATTTATTAAAGTGGCTAATGATGAATCTGTATGTAGGCAGCAGCCTCTGTGTTAGTGATTGCTGTTTATGTGTGAACTCCTTGAGATAGAAGCTGTTTTTTAGTCTCTCTGTCCCAGCTTTGATGCACCTGTACTGACCTCGCCTTCTGGATGATAGCGGGGTGAACAGGCAGTGGCTCAGGTGGTTGTTGTCCTTGATGATCTTTATGGCCTTCCTGTGACATCGGGTGCTGTAGGTGTCCTGAAGGGCAGGTCATTTGCCCCCGGTGATGTGCTGTGCAGACCGCACCACCCTCTGGAGAGTCTTGCGGTTGTGGGCGGAGCAGTTGCCTTACCAGGCGGTGATACAGCCCGACAGGATGCTCTCAATTGTGCATCTGTAAAAGTTTGTGAGGGTTTTATGTGATGAGGGATGATAAGTCAAATAATTGAAGTGCAGAATACAGAGGGAACTCTGATCCTTGCCCAAAGGGAGAGAGTTCAGCCTGGTTTGGACAACCACAGTAAGAGGATCTCACCTTTGACCCTGACACTACCTGTGCATCTGCAGTGCAGGTGAGTCAGGAGCCAGTAAGCTCCGGGGGGGCCTGAGGTAGGAGGTGTGTGTGAGGATAAGCCAATGTGTGTGTAACGTTATGCAGACAGATGAACACCAAAGCTTCCCTAATCTTTCAACTGTCATCTAACCACAAAAAGTACTTTGCCTGCATTGCACTTCCTTTCATTAGGTCATGCAAAAAATAATATTTTGCATGGGCTGCTGTGATAGATTGTGATGATACAACAAAAATGTGTCTTGGGTTGAAAAAAATATTTTTTGCCTTGCTAGAACATGTTTGTGCTTTCCACTACCAACCTCTCCTGATACCCCCCCCCCCCCCACATCTACACTCTAGGGCAGGCTGAATAGTGAGACAGATAGAAGTCATTACAAAGTAGTTTGTTGGCTAACAACACTCTTTCCCCTCGGAAATGATAGACAATTTGCTCTTAAAGGCTTCACCCATTCCCCTCAAAATGATTGACCTTGGTATATACCACACGTTACGAGCTTTCAACGTGTTTTGCCTTGTTTATGGGTTACCTGAACCAGTAAATGTACATTTTTTTGTATAAATGTTTTTTTGTTGTTGAATATTTCCAACTCTAGCGTATTCTTGTGTTTTATCATTGAACCTTCTAACCACAGACCTCTCCAAATAATGACTGTATTTCCTACATTAGCAGGTTACGGAGGTGGAAAAAGGGATGTGGGTTGTGTGTTGTGTGTTAGTCTATTTGTCTAAGGAGGCAAGTTCTGTCTCTGCCAGAGAGAGAGTCAAAGCCTCCCCCGTCTGCCCCATGCTGTCACCAAAGACACCAGGATTCCTCCACTGTTTTTCTTTATACTCTTTTTTCTTCTCCTGCAGAAACTGTAAACCTTTGACTGAGTCCAATGACACCTAAAAAAATCCTCTTCATTACCCATCTCTATACACACTACACGATCAAAAGTATGTGGACACCTGGTTGTCAAACATCTCATTCCAAAATCATGGGCATTAATATAAGGTTGGTCCGCCCTTTGCTACTATAACAGCCTCCACTCTGATGGGAAGGCTTTCCACTAGATGTTGGAACATTGCTGCGGGGACTTGCTTCCATTCAGCCACAAGAGCATTTGTGAGGTTGGGCACTGATGTTGGGCGATTAGGCCTGGCTCGCTTTCGGTGTTCCAATTCATCCCAAAGGTGATTGATGGGGTTGAGGTCAAGGTTCTGTGCAGGCCAGTCAAATTCTTCCGCACCGATCTTGACAAACCATTTCTTCTCGGACCTCGCTTTGTGCACGGGGGCATTGTCATGCTGAAACAGGAAAGGGCCTTCCCCTTCCCCAAAGTTGGAAGCACAAAATCATCTAGAATGTAATTGTAGGCTGTAGCATTAGGATTTCCCTTCACTGGATCTAAGGGGCCTAGCCCGAACCATGAAAAACAGCCCCAGACCATTATTCCTCCTCCACCAAACTTTACAGTTGGCACTACTCATTGGGTTAGGTAGCATTCTCCTGGCATCTGCCAAACCCATGATTCATCCTTCGGACTGCCAGATGATGAAGCGTGATTCATCACTCCAGAGAACGCATTTCCACTGTTCCAGAGTCCAATGGCAGCAAGACTTACACCACTCCAGCCGACGCTTGTCATTGCGCATGGTGATCTTAGGCTTGTGTGTGGCTGCTCAGCCATGGAAACCCATTTCATGAAGCTCCCGACGAACAGTTCTTGTGCTGACGTTGCTTCCAGATGTAGTTTGGAACTCGGTAGTCAGCTCTCGGCGGTCCCGTTCTGTGAGCTTGTTTGCCCTACTACTTCACTGCTGAGCCGTTGTTGCTCCTAGACATTTCCACTTCACAATAACAACACTTACAGTTGACCAGGGTAGTTCTAGCAGGGCAAAACATTTGACTAACTGACTTGTTGGAATGGTGGCATCCTATGACGGTGCTACTTTGAAAGTCACTGAGCTTTTCAGTAAGGCCATTCTACTGCCAATGTTTGTCTATGGAGATTGCTTGGCTGTGTGCTCGATTTTATACACCTGCCAGGAACAGGTGTGGCTGAAATAGCCGAATCCACTAATTTTAAGGGGTGTCCACATACTTTTGTATATCATGTATAACCAATTTTCAGTGTGGCCCTCCGGACCTCGTTGAAGACCGAATGCGGCCCCCGGGGCAAAATGAGTTTGACACCTCTGATCTAAAGCGACATCCCACTGGGCACACTATGTCATTTCAACGTGGATAATTGGGTCATATTTGGTTGAGACACTGATCAATGATTTTACAACCTATATTCACTGGCTTAATCCCATTGTTTAACTTTTATTTTTGGTTGAGTTGGAGACAAGAATCCAACATATGTGTTAACTTGTCAACAAGTTAATAAGCTATTTGTTGTATTGCTAAAGTGAATCAACATTTGAAGGAGATTTATCTTCTGATTGAATAGTTCCATCTGTGCCATTGACTTAGTCTGGCTTTAATTCCAGTTTGAAAACTTCTGAGTATTTTAAATAAGACATCTCAGTCTTACACCCACCCACCCTTAAAAAAAACATGTATTTTCCTACTAGCACTGTCTTTGCTTATTTAGTTTAGTTTAGTTTATTTATTTTTACAGGGACAGTGCACATTAATCAACGTTTCAGTAAAAGTGCCGGTTTTAGCCAGCCGTCTAATTTTCAACCGCAGTCCCTGGGCAGGTTATTAAATTATAACTTCTTTATTGAGGAAAAATGTACCAACTACGACTTGATATGTGGTTGTCTCACCTAGTTATCTTAAGATGTTTGCACTAACGTTAATCGCTCTGGATAAGAACATCTGCTGAAAGATTAAAATGTAAAATGTCAATTAAGTTTGATTTAGTGCTTTTATTTAATTTGGTTGAGATGGAGACGTGAATCCAATATATCATTTGTTCATTTGTAGACAAACTGGACTTAAAGCCAGACTAATTAGTGGCACAGATGGAACTATCAAAGCAGAAGATACAACTCCTTCAAATGTGAAGATATTTGTGTGGACAAACACAATTCAATATCACAAAATATCATTACATTTGAAATCAACCAGGGCTCGAAACCCTAGGCCTGTATTTATTGTCTATTTTTAGTTAAATTTGGGGGTTGAATTGAAACAATTGCTGTTGATGACTTTGCAAATGCTGTAGGCCTAAATAGCATCATTGATGACATATGAGTGATAAAGTATGGTCACATTTAATTTGCTCTCTTAAACCTACCCTTTAGAATGACTTCGATAGCAACAGTGAATCTATTTGGTTTAGTCAGTGACAAGCCCATCTAAGCTGGGCTTGGTTAAAACCTTGGATGGGAGACCAAAGGGTAGCTGTAGATACAGTAGATCAATTCTCCAGTAGGAGGTGCCCAGCCTATTGTTTTTTTTCTGACAGTCGATATAACTTTGAAAATCTAATGTTGTTTTAAAGGTACAAATTCCAAATATTTTATGCAAGGTTTGTCTGTTGAAATTTGGTTAGAATGATGACAATCATGTGGTTGAGATTTCACTCTCAAAACAACCTTAAGGACTTTTTTCAAATCCTATATATTTATCACATAGATTCCACATCATAATACATTGACAAATTGCATTGAAACATTGATTCAACCAGTTTGTGTCTAGTGGGATCATAGTCAACCTCAACAGTCATGTTCTTTTTTCGCAGAGGCAATACATGTGGGTCATTCCATATCGTTTCAGCAAGTCATTATCTAAGATTGTAATGAAATAATTTCTTTAGTTTGAAACAGATAAGATCCTCAAACTTTATTTTGTTGAAATTTAATTTGATATCTGAGAAATTAAGCAAATTGATTGCAACCCAAATTGGCCCATTTTAATTGATAGGATTCACATAATATTCAATAAATTGTCACGACTTCGGCCGAAGTTGATGCCTCTCCTTGTTCGGGTTGTGTTCGGCGGTCGACATCACCGGCCTTCTAGCCATCGCCAATCCACTTTTAATTTTTTATTTGTTTTGTCTTTTGTTTTCTACACATCTGGTTTCAATTCCCCCATTACATGTTTGTGTGTGCATGTTTGTTTTATTGTAAGGCTGTATCTGATGGCTGGTATTATTGTTACCGGGTTTTGTTATTACGCCCGTTTATTTCGTGGTACCGGTATTTTTCCAGCACCATAGTATTGTGTTTTACTGGTGTTTTTTATTGTATTAAATAGCTTGTCCACTCATCTCAGCTTTCCTGCGCCTGACTCCTTTCACCAGTTACCCACAGCCTTGACATAAATATAGTACCCAACACCCGAATTTAACCAAACTTCTTCCTACCATCGAGAAAGACATGATGAATCCAATAAATTGGTCAAAGCCACCCATGGACCCCCACCTCACACCAATCCCACCCCAACAACCAGTATACAGTATCAGTTCTCAATGTCTGACATGTAGTATGGAGCTGCGGCTTGGAGTATTGGTTCTTCACCCATTGTAAAGTATTCTCTGTGAATGTGGTGATGTTTTTTTTCAACCCTAATAAAATTATAAACCATTGCATGCAGTCATATGTTATTATTATGTAATAAATTATTATTACATCCCCATATGTAGTGTGATTAGTGACATTAACCATTAAAACCAACGTATGTGTTTGGGACTTGTGCCATTGAAGAGCATTAGAGATCGTAACACTGAAACCACTAGAACGCTGCAGCCTAATGGATTGCTTGTTCACCAGGAGTGGTCTGACCAATCCAGACCTTTTTTTGAAGGGAATCAACCACACATAGAGGATCAATTTCCTGGACACAATTTGAGCCTAAGAGAAGGACAAACTTAATTGCTTTCATGGAGGACTAGCTTGAGTTATGAGGATGACCACACAATTTATTTTCATCATGAGCAGAAGTTATTGGTTTTCTACCCAAAGTTGCAAATACATTTTTGTGATCCATTTAAAACCCACAAGAGACCAGTAAAATTGATTAAAAAAGGTGTGGTGGCAGTAGCAGGAACAGCGACATCTAGTGGGCAAAGCTTGATACTTTCGCAAATGCACACTAATTTGGGTAAAGAATGCAAGTGACTTCAATGGCTAATTTCTCTAAACAGGGAAACAAAAACATCACCAGATTCACAGAGAATACATTAAAGTATGAAGAAGCAATACTCTAAGCAGCAGCTGCATACTACTTGTCAAACATAGGGAACCGATACTGTATACACTTTGTTGGGCTGGGAAAAATCTGAGATGGTGCATGTCAAAATCCTCTTTCTTGTGGTTTTTGAGGTGGAATGACTCATGTACAGTATGTTGTCAAGACATTGTCATCAGCTACAGGTATACCCAAAGGACTCGATGGACTGGTTGAATCAATGTTGTTTCCACGTCGTTTCAACAAAATTACACTGAACCAACTTGGAATAGATGTTGAATTGACATCTGTGCCCAGGGTTATGCTTTTTGTTCTATTTTACTGTACAGTACTGACAGGAAATTATTTAGATAAAAAACGGCAGAATATTGACCATGAACAGCAGGGCCTGTTCTAGGCATAAGCGACATACGAGGTCACTTATTGCCCCCAGCTGCTATGGGGCCCGACCCCCCCAACAATTTGTAAAAAAAAAAAATCATATATACAGTACCAGTCAAAAGTTTGGACTCACCTACTCATTCAAGGGTTTTTCTTTATTTTTTTACTATTTTCTACATTGTAGCATAATAGTTACGACATCAAAACTATGAAATAACACATACGGAATCATGTAACCAAAAAAGTGTTCAACAAATCTAAATCTATTTTATATTTTAGATTCTTCAAAGTAGCCACCCTTTGCCTTGATGACAGCTTTGCACACTCTTAATATTCTCTCAACCAGCTTCACCTGGAATGCTTTTCCAACAGTTTTGAAGGAGTTCCCACATATGCTGAGCACTTGTTGGCTGCTTTTCCATCACTCTGCGGTCCAACTCATCCCAAACCATCTCAATTGGAGGTCAGGTGATTGTGGAGGCCAGGTCATCTGATGCACCACTCCATCACTCTCTGTCGGGTCATTGTCCTGTTGAAAAACAAATGATAGTCCCACTAAGTTCAAACCAGATGGGATGGCATACCACTGCAGAATGCTGTGGTAGCCTTGCTGGTTAAGTGTGCCTTGAATTCTATATAAATCACAGACAGGGTCACCAGCAAAGCACGCCTACACCATCAGCCCTCCTCCTCCATGCTTCACGGTGGGAACCACACATGCGGAGAACATCCATTCACATTTAAGTCATTTACATTTACATTTAAGTCATTTAGCAGACGCTCTTATCCAGAGCGACTTACAAATTGGTGCATTCACCTTATGATATCCAGTGGAACAACCACTTTACAATAGTGCATCTAACTCTTTTAAGGGGGGGGGGTTAGAAGGATTACTTTATCCTATCCTAGGTATTCCTTAAAGAGGTGGGGTTTCAGGTGTCTCCGGAAGGTGGTGATTGACTCCGCTGACCTGGCGTCGTGAGGGAGTTTGTTCCACCATTGGGGTGCCAGAGCAGCGAACAGTTTTGACTGGGCTGAGCAGGAACTGTACTTCCTCAGAGGTAGGGAGGCGAGCAGGCCAGAGGTGGATGAACGCAGTGCCCTTGTTTGGGTGTAGGGCCTGATCAGAGCCTGAAGGTACGGAGGTGCCGTTCCCCTCACAGCTCCGTAGGCAAGCACCATGGTCTTGTAGCGGATGCGAGCTTCAACTGGAAGCCAGTGGAGAGAGCGGAGGAGCGGGGTGACGTGAGAGAACTTGGGAAAGTTGAACACCAGACGGGCTGCGGCGTTCTGGATGAGTTGTAGGGGTTTAATGGCACAGGCAGGGAGCCCAGCCAACAGCGAGTTGCAGTAATCCAGACGGGAGATGACAAGTGCCTGGATTAGGACCTGCGCCGCTTCCTGCGTGAGGCAGGGTCGTACTCTGCGAATGTTGTAGAGCATGAACCTACAGGAACGGGTCACCGCCTTGATGTTAGTTGAGAACGACAGGGTGTTGTCCAGGATCACGCCAAGGTTCTTAGCACGCCAAGGTTCACCTACTCTGTGTCTCACAAAGACACGGCGGTTGGAACCAAAAATCTCAAAGGACAGATGTCCACCAGTCTAATGTCTATTGTACGTATTTCTTGGCCCAAGCGAGTCTCTTCTTATTATTGGTGTCCTTTAGTAGTGGTGTCTTTGCAGCAATTCGACCATGAAGGCCTGATTCACGCAGTGTCCCCTGAACAGTTCATGTTGAGATGTGTCTGTTACTTGAACTCTGTGAAGCATTTATTTGGGCTGCAATCTGAGGTGCAGTTAAATCTAATGATCTTATCCTCTGCAGCAGAGGTAACTCAGGGACTTCCTTTCCTGTGGCGGTCCTCATGAGAGCCAGTTTCATCATAGTGCTTGATGGTTTTTGTGAATGCACTTGAAGAAACTTTCAAAGTTCTTGGAATTTTCTGGATTGACTGACCTTCATGTCTTAAAGTAATGATGGACTGTCGTTTCTCTTTGCTTATTTGGGCTGTTCTTATGGACTTTTTTTTTTTTACCAAATAGGGCTATCTTCTGTATACCACCCCTACTGTACCTTGTCACAACACAACTGATTGGTTGGAAAGCATTGTCATAAGGGGAAAACATTTTACTTACCTTTGATTTCAATGTGTGTAATGTTGTATGCTGTATGGGGAGTTGGACCAGGCAAAGACGGTTAACCCTTGTTTTCCTGCAACCTCAACTGGTGGACTGTGCTGTTCTGCTATACAGGGGGAGATATCTGGGAATGAAAGCATATGATATAAGCTATTTGTTTAGAGAACTTTGATTAGAGAAGGTTTGGTAATGAGCGATGTTCTCTAATTCCGACATATCTGTTAAGATATTACTTAAGATAAAAAATATAAATAAATATAAATAGTGAAACAAGGAATAAATACACAGTGAATAATGAATAACAATGACGAGTAAAAGTAACATGGATTTACAGTGCATTTGGAAAGTATTCAGACCCCTTGACTTTTTCGACATTTTGTTATGTTACAGGCCTTATTCTAAAATAGATTATATAGTTCTTTTTCATCAATCTACACACAACACCCCACAATGACAATGCAAAAACAGGTTTTTATACATTTTTGCAAATGTATAAAAAATGTAAAACTTAAATATCACATTTATATCACAGACCCTTTATCACAGACCCTTTACTCAGTACATTGTTGAAGCACCTTGGGAGATATTTTCATACTTTAAAGTACTACTTAAGTTGTTTTTTGGGGTATCTGTACTTTACTATTTACATTTTTGACAAATTTAACTTCACTACATTCCTAAAGAAAATAATGTACTCTTTACTCCATACTGTAACGGTCGTTCTCCTCCTCTTCGGACGAAGAGGAGGAGTAGGGATTGGACCAAAGCGCAGCGTTGTGATATGGCATAATGATATTTATTAAAGTAAAGACGAAACACGAAAATACTTCAACAAACTACAAAACAAATAAACGAACGTAGACAGACCTGAACTAGAGAACTTACATATACACGAAGAACGCATGAACAGGTACAGACTACACAAACGAAGGAACAAACGAAACAGTCCCGTGTGGTGCACAGACACAAACACGGAAGACAACCACCCACAAACAAACAGTGTGAACAACCTACCTTAATATGGTTCTCAATCAGAGGAAACGTAAAACACCTGTCCCTGATTGAGAACCATATCAGGCTAAATGACAATGAACCTAAACCGAAACACATAACATAGAATGCCCACCCCAACTCACGCCCTGATCAACTAAACACATACAAAAACAAGAGAAAACAGGTCAGGAACGTGACACATACATTTTCCTTGACACCCAAAAGTAATTGTTACATTTTGAATGCTTAGCAGGACAGGAAAATGTGGTCTAATTCACATACTTATCAAGAGAACATCCCTGGTCATCCGTACTGCCTCTGCTCTGGCAGACTTACTAAACACATGCTTCGTTTGTAAATGATGTCTGAGTGTGTCCCTGGTTATCTGTACATTTAAAAAAAAAAAAAAAATGTGGCTGTCTGCTTTGCTTAATAGAAGGAGTTTGAAATTATTTATAGTTGTACTTTTCATACTTAAGTATATTATAGTGATTACATTTACTTTTGATACATAAGCATATATAAAACAAAATACTTTTAGACTTTTACTCAAGTAGTATTTTACTGGGTAACTTTCCCTTTTACTTGAGCCATTTTCTATTAAGGTATCATTACTTTTACTCAAGTATGAAATTTAGTACTTTTTTCACCACTGGGTATGATGCTACAAGCTTGACACACATTTATTTGGGGAGTTTCTCTCATTCTTTTCTGCAGATCCTTTCAAGTTCTGTCAGGTTGGATGGGGAGTGTCACTGCACAGATATTTTCAGGTCTCTCCAGAGATGTTAGATCGGGTTCAAGTCTGGGCTCTGGCTGGGCCACTCAAGGACATTCAGAGACTTGTCCCGAGGCCACTCCTGCGTTGTATGGACTTTGTAATGAGGGTCATTGTTCTGTAGGAGGTTGAACCTTCGCCCCCAGTCTGAGGTCCTGAGCGCTCTGGAACAGGTTTTCATCGAGGATCTCTCTGTACTTTGCTCCGTTCATCTTTCCCTAGGTCCTGACTAGTCTCCCAGTCCCTACCGCTGAAAAACAATACCACAGCATGATGCTTCCACCACCAAGCTTCACCGTAGTGATGTTGCCAGGTTTCCTCCAGACGAGAAGCTTGGCATTCAAGCCAAAGATTTCAATATTGGTTTCATCAGCCCAGAGAATCTTGTTTTTCACGGTCTGAGAGTCCTTCAGGTGTCTTTTGGCAAACTCCAAGCGGGCTGTCATGTGCCTTTTACTGAGGAGTGTCTTCCATCTAGCCACTCTACCTTAAAGGCCTGATTGGTGGAGTGCTGCAGAGATGTTAGTCCTTCTGGAAGGTTCTCCCATCTCCACAGAGGAACTCTGGAGCTCTGCCAGAGTGACCATCGGGTTCTTGGTCACCACCCTGACCAAGGCCCTTCTCCCTCGATTGCTTAATTTTGCCGGGCTGTCAGCTCTAGGAAAAGTGTTGGTGGTTCCAAATGTATTCTATTAAAGAGTGAAGGAGGCCACTATGTTCTTTGGAACCTTCAATGCTGCAGAAATGTTTTGGTACCCTTCCCAGATCTGTGCCTCGACACAATCCTGTCTCAGCGTTCTACAGACAATTCCTTCAACTTCATGGCTTGGATTTTGCACTGACGTGCACTGTCAACTATGGGACCTTATATAGACAGGTGTGTGCCTTTCCAAATCAGGTCCAATCAATTGCATTTACCACAGGTGGACTCCAATGAAGTTGAAGAAACATCTCAAGGAGGATCAATGGAAACAGGATGCACCTGAGCTCAATTTTGACTCTCATAGCAAAGGGTCTGAATATGTTTGTAAATAAGGTATGACAGTTTTTTTTTGTAATAAAGTTGCTAAAATCGAAATGTATTTATATTAAAGAGTGATGGAGGCCACTGTGTTGTTGGGGACCGTCAATGCTGCAGAAATGTTTTGGTACCTTTCCCAGATCTGTTCCTCGACACAATCTTGTCTCAGCACTCTACGGACAATTCATTCAACCTCATAGCTTGTTTTTTTCTCTGACATGCACTGTCAACTATGAGACTTGACATAGACAAGTGTGTGCCTTTCCAAGTCAGGTCCAATCATTTGAATTGACCTCAGGTGGACTCTTTGATGGTGTTGGAGTCATTCGTGGCCATGCAGTCGTGGGTGAACAGGGAGGACAGGAGTGGACTAAGCACACACTCCTGAGGGGGCCCTTTGTTGATGGTCAGTGTTTTTTTTAACCTTCATTTAACTAGGCAAGTGAGTTAAGAACACATTCTTAATTACAATGACAGCCTAGGAACAGTGGGTTAACTGCCTTGTACAGTTGCAGAACAACAGATTTTGACCTTGCCAGCTTGGCGATTCAATCCACCAACCTTTCGGTTACTGGCCCAACGCTCTAACCACAAGGCTACCTGCCGCCCCGTGTGTGGCGGATGTGTTGTTGCCTACCTTCACCACCTGGGTGTTGCCCGTCAGAAAGTCCAGGATCCAGTTGCAGAGGTAGGTGTTCAGTCCCAGGGTCCTGAGCTTGGTGATGAGCTTGGAGAGGACTATGGTGTTGAATGTTGTGCTGTAGTAAATGACAGCATTCTTATATAGGTATTAATTTTGTCCAGGTGAGTGAGGGCACTGTGGAGTGCAATAGAGAGTGTGTCATCTGTTGTTGGGGCGGTATGCGAATTGGAGTGGGTCCAGGGTGTCTCGGACGATGGTGTTGATGTGAGCCATGACAAGTCTTTCAAAGCATTTCATGGCTATAGATGTGAGTACTATGGGGCAATATTAATTTAGGTAGGTTAGTTTGGTATTATTGGGCACGGGGGCTGTGGTGGTCTGATTGAAAGAAGTTGATATTATAAAAATAGGTTGAAAATGTCAGTGAAGACACTTGCCAGCTGGTCAGCGCATGCTCGGAGTATGCATCCTGGTATTCCACCTGGTCCTGCGGCCTTGTGAATGTTAACATGTTTAAAGGCCTTACTCACATTTTCAAAGGACAGCAAGATCGCACAGTCGCCCAGAACAGCTGGTGCTCTCATGCAAGGGTTCAGTGTTGCTTGCCTCGAAATGAGCGTAGAAGGCATTTAGCTCGTCTGGTAGGCTTGCGTCACTGGGCAGCTTGTGGCTGGGTTTACCTTTGTAATCCGTAATAGTTAACAAGCCCTGCGACATCTCTCGAGTGTCTGAGCCGGTGTAGTAGGATTCGATCTTAGTCCTGTATTGACACTTTGCCTGTTTGATGGCTTGTCAGATGCCGTAGTGGAATGTCTTATAAGCATTCAGATTAATGTCCTGCTTCTTGAAAGCGGCAGCTCTAGCCTTTAGCTCAGTGTGGAAGTTGCCTGTACTATATGGCTTGTGGGTATGTAAGTGCGGTCATTGTGGGGACGACGTCGTCGATGCACTTATTAATGAAGCCGGTGACTGATGTGGTAAACTCCTTAATGTTATCGGATGAATCCCAGAACTTACTCCAGTCTGTGCTAGCGAAACAGTCCTGTAGCTTAGCATCTTCGGACCACTTCCATATTGAGTGCATCACTGGTACTTTCTGTTTGAGTTTTTGTTTGTAAGCAGAAATCAGATGGATAGAGTTTTGGTCTGATTTGTCAAAGGGAGGCAGAGGGAGGTGCCTTGTATGCATTTCTGTGTGTGGAGTAAAGGTGATCTAGAGTTGTGTCGCCTCTAGTTGCACTGGTGACATGATGGTCAAAATTTCTGTTTTTCTATATTAAAATCACCGGCCACGAGAAACAGCCCCGCTGAATGTGCATTTTCTTGTTTCCTTATGGCCCTATACAGCTCGATGAGTGCAGTCTTAGTGCCAGCATCAGTTTGTGGATGTAGATAGACAGCTATGAAAAATATAGATGAAAGTTCTCTTGGTGAATAGTATGTTCTGCAGCTTATCATGAGGTATTCTAACTAAGACGAGAAAGAACTCAAGAATTCCTTAACATTAGAGATCGTGCACCAGCTGTTGTTAACAAAGAGACACACCCCTACCTCTCTCGCCTTACCCGAGTCTGCCATCCGGTCTTAAACCAGCAAGTTGTATATCCATGTCCTTGTGCAGCCACGACTCAGAGAAACACAGGATATTACAGTTTTTCAGGTCCCGTTGATAGAACAGTCTCAAACGAAAGCTAATCCAGTTTATTCTCCAGTGACTGCACGTTCGCCAACTAAGCAGCGGTCAATGGTGGTCTACATTCTCACGACACAGTCTCGTCATGACTCCGCCTCAAAATTATTTTATATGATTCAGACTCAGACAGCATATGAACGCCATTCACCAGCAAGATTGATCACGTGCACGGGCCCCATAAATGTGTTTGGTTATCAGTTGGTTGTTGCAAACAGGCCGAGGTGATGTGAGTGTTATTAACCTTGCCACGGTGCCTGTGTGTGGTAGCTTCAGTATAGGGCTGTGCTACGGCTGATTTATGAGATCTAGAACAGCCAGAAGGCCTCAGACGGAGAAGGAGAGAGGGAGACAGGCCTCAGCTCCAATCTGACTAACATTCTATAGGAAATCCATGCTGACTGTGCCACCAAGGCAGTCGTACGCTCCGAGCTGTTAACCTGCAAATTCCATGACCAAGCATCCAAAAACTATGGAATATCTGGAGAGAAATAAACATCAATTTGTTCCTTTCAGTATGTTGTATTGCTATGAATTAGTTTGAGTTGTTGGAAGTGTATAGATTTGGCATTTGTGCTTTTTAGTTTGGTAGCATGCTTACAGTACATACTGTACTCACAGTTCAGAGCTACATATCATAGAGCTACATAGCATCGAGCTACATAGCATAGAAAATGCATCTATGCAAACATCCTTTGAAACCCTATTGAAGCCAATATAAATTTAGAATAAAAGGCTACCAAATCTAGCATGCATCTTCAAAACTTGGGAAATCAGGAAAGCCTTCACATTGGTGTTTTTCTTCACAGTTTCTGTCAAATCTTTTGTCTGGCAGCTGATCAAATAGGTCGCTGCATTGACCATTCATTTCAATGGAGGAGTGAATTGTGTTTCAGTTGATCCATTGCTATTTCTACAAGTAATCCCCCCCTTTCATGTCCATTTTCTGTTTTCATAGACACACATTCTAAAACACACACACATCACACACTTGTAAATGACCCCATCAACAAAATAGTGCGAGAGACCAATGATAGTGTGATGGTTTGGCGATACATGGCATGCATTTTTTCCAAAGACAAAGGAGCAACATTTAGGCAACATGGCACCATTGGGGCCATATAATGTCTTGGCCTTACTGGTCCATGAATGTTTTTCATATGTGCCAAGGTGGAGATATTTTGCCACACAAACCCCCGCTGGAGACAGAGTGGCATGCGAAACACACACACACACACACACACACACACACACACACACACACACACACACACACACACACACACACACACACACACACACACACACACACACACACACACACACACACACACACACCATGCCTCCAGTTGTTCCTTGCTTTCACTGCACACAGCAGGTGTCAGGCGTGCTCTGATAGAATGGGGGTGGGGGTAAGCTAGCTCTGGCCTTAAGAACAACATTCCTATTGTTTAGAATGTATGTGGAATCCTAGATATGGGATCGGAAAATGTAATGGATCATACCCTGGCCATACAATTTGGCTCATATGAAGTGGCAATGTATAATAAATCGTTTTATTTGGTTTGGTTTGTGGTTTGCTGCTTGTAGCCCTTTACAGACCCTGGCAACGGACTGCCTTTGTATTCCTTGTATTCATTATGAATTACACACATTCCCAGACAAAAAACACACAAATCTTCCTTCCCTGACCCTCTCAGTTGTGCTCTCGGTAATTCCTTGTCATCACCCAACATGGTATCCAAGTTGGCATGTGCATCAGATGCTGTGTGGAGAAGGCGAGAGCAACAGCCTTGGTTCTAAACATCTCCCTCTTTCAACAGGGGCTTCAACAAATCAAAAACATCCCCTGGCTGTCAGGACATATTCTAGGTTATGTAAATGAGAGCCAGGGGAGCATTAAGCGGAGAGAGGAGAGAGTATTCCTGGTGCCACTTACTCTCACCCTCTGAGAATCAAAGACCTCGGACTGAGCTGGACTGAGCTGTTTCTATTAGGACAAGGCCACTGCTCTATAGCATGGTAGCCAGATCTGTATTATCCTACAGTGCTCTGTTGTTGTCATGTTTATTGTTTGACCAGACAACAACAGATTGACTGTACAATCAGGCAGGGCCGGCCCAACCATTGGGCAGGATTAGGATATTTAGCTTGTGTGCCTGCCTCTCCAGGGTCTTTTTTTAGTTTTTTTTTTAAGCTTACGACACCTGGTATAACGGCTCTCGTCGAAAGGAGTGGACCAAAGCGCAGCGTGGAAAGTGTTCATGATATTTATTTCAAAAAACACTTAAACAAAATAACCAAAGTGAAAACGAAAGCGCACAGTTCTGTAAGGCAAATAAACTATACAGAAAACAAGATCCCACAAAACCCCAACGGAAAATCACAACTTATATATGATCCCCAATCAGAGACAACGATAGACAGCTGCCTCTGATTGGGAACCACACTCGGCAAAACCAACAAAGAAATAGTAAACATAGATATTCCCACACGAGTCACGCCCTGACCTAACCAAACATAGAGAATAAATAAGGATCTCTAAGGTCAGGGCGTGACAGTACACCCCCAAAGGTGCAGACTCCGGCCGCAAACCTGAACCTATAGGGGAGAGTCCGGGTGGGCATCTACTCTCGGTGGAGGCTCCGGTGCGGGACGCCGACCACGCTCCGCTTGAGGCTCCCCCCACTTCGGTGACGCCTCTGGTGCAGGGATCGTCGCCGAGACCTCCGGACCGTAGATCGTCGCCAGAGGCTCTGGACTGGGAACCCTCGCTGAAGGCTCTGGACTGGGAGCACTCCCTGAATGCTCTGGACTTGGAACCCTCGCTGAAGGCTCTGGACTGCCGACCGTCGCTGGAGGCTCTGGACTGCCGACCGACGCTGGAGTCAAAATCAAATCAAATCAAATTTTATTAGTCACATACACATGGTTAGCAGATGTTAATGCGAGTGTAGCGAAATGCTTGTGCTTCTAGTTCCGACAATGCAGTAATAACAACAAGTAATCTAACCTAACAATTCCACAACTACTACCTTATACACGCAAGTGTAAAGGGATAAAGAATATGTACATAAAGATATATGAATGAGTGATGGTACAGAACGGCATAGGCAAGATGCAGTAGATGGTATAGAGTACGGTATATACATATGAGATGAGTACTGTAGGGTATGTAAACATAAAGTGGCATAGTTTAAAGTGGCTAGTGGTACATGTATTACATAAGGATGGCAAGATGCAGTAGATGATATAGAGTACAGTATATACATATACATATGAGATGGGTAATGTAGGGTATGTAAACATTATATTAAGTGGCATTGTTTAAAGTGGCTAGTGGTACATTTTTACATAATTTCCATCAACTCCCATTTTTAAAGTGGCTGGAGTTGAGTCAGTATGTTGGCAGCGGCCGCTAAATGTTAGTGGTGGCTGTTTAACAGTCTGATGGCCTTGAGATAGAAGCTGTTTTTCAGTCTCTCGGTCCCTGCTTTGATGCACCTGTACTGACCTCGCCTTCTGGATGATAGCGGGGTGAACAGGCAGTGGCTTGGGTGGTTGTTGTCCTTGATGATCTTTATGGCCTTCCTGTGACATCGGGTGGTGTAGGTGTCCTGGAGGGCAGGTAGTTTGCCCCCGGTGATGCGTTCTGCAGACCTCACTACCCTCTGGAGAGCCTTACGGTTGTGGGCGGAGCAGTTGCCGTACCAGGCGGTGATACAGCCCGACAGGATGCTCTCGATTGTGCATCTGTAGAAGTTTGTGAGTGCTTTTGGTGAAAGGCCGAATTTCTTCAGCCTCCTGAGGTTGAAGAGGCGCTACTGCGCCTTCTTCACAACGCTGTCTGTGTGGGTGGACCAATTCAGTTTGTCCGTGATGTGTACACCGAGGAACTTAAAACATTCTACCTTCTCCACTACTGACCCGTCGATGTGGATAGGGGGGTGCTCCCTCTGCTGTTTCCTGAAGTCCACAATCATCTCCTTTGTTTTGTTGACGTTGAGTGTGAGGTTATTTTCCTGACACCACACTCCGAGGGCCCTCACCTCCTCCCTGTAGGCCGTCTCGTCGTTGTTGGTAATCAAGCCTACCACTGTAGTGTCATCCGCAAACTTGATGATTGAGTTGGAGGCGTGCATGGCCACGCAGTCGTGGGTGAACAGGGAGTACAGGAGAGGGCTCAGAACGCACTCTTGTGGGGCCCCAGTGTTGAGGATCAACGGGGTGGAGATGTTGTTACCTACCCTCACCACCTGGGGGCGGCCCGTCAGGAAGTCCAGGACCCAGTTGCACAGGGCGGGGTCGAGACCCAGGGTCTCGAGCTTGATGACGAGTTTGGAGGGTACTATGGTGTTAAATGCTGAGCTGTAGTCGATGAACAGCATTCTCACATAGGTATTCCTCTTGTCCAGATGGGTTAGGGCAGTGTGCAGTGTGGTTGCGATTGCGTCGTCTGTGGACCTATTGGGTCGGTAAGCAAATTGGAGTGGGTCTAGGGTGTCCGGTAGGGTGGAGGTGATATGGTCCTTGACTAGTCTCTCAAAGCACTTCATGATGACGGAAGTGAGTGCTACGGGGCGGTAGTCGTTTAGCTCAGTTACCTTAGCTTTCTTGGGAACAGGAACAATGGTGGCCCTCTTGAAGCATGTGGGAACAGCAGACTGGGATAAGGATTGATTGAATATGTCCGTAAACACACCAGCCAGCTGGTCTGCGCATGCTCTGAGGACGCGGCTGGGAATGCCGTCTGGGCCTGTAGCCTTGCGAGGGTTAACACGTTTAAATGTTTTACTCACCTCGGCTGCAGTGAAGGAGAGCCCGCAGGTTTTGGTAGCGGGCCGTGTCAGTGGCACTGTATTGTCCTCAAAGCGGGCAAAAAAGTTATTTAGCCTGTCTGGGAGCAAGACATCCTGGTCCGCGACGGGGCTGGTTTTCTTTTTGTAATCCGTGATAGACTGTAGACCCTGCCACATACCTCTTGTGTCTGAGCTGTTGAACTGCGACTCTATTTTGTCTCTGTACTGGGACTTAGCCTGTTTGATAGCCTTGCGGAGAGAATAGCTACACTGTGTGTATTCGGTCATGTTTCCGGTCACCTTGCCCTGGTTAAAAGCAGTGGTTCGCGCTTTCAGTTTCACGCGAATGCTGCCGTCAATCCACGGTTTCTGGTTTGGGAATGTTTTAATCGTTGCTGTGGGTACGACATCGTCAATGCACTTCCTAATGAACTCGCTCACCGAATCAGCATATTCTTCAATGTTGTTGTTGGACGCAATGCGGAACATATTCCAATCCGCGTGATCGAAGCAGTCTTGAAGCGTGGAATCAGATTGGTCGGACCAGCGTTGAACAGACCTGAGCGCGGGAGCTTGTTGTTTTAGTTTCTGTTTGTAGGCTGGAATCAACAAAATGGAGTCGTGGTCAGCTTTTCCGAAAGGAGGGCGGGGGAGGGCCTTATATGCGTCGCGGAAGTTAGTATAACAATGATCCAGGGTTTTACCAGCCCTGGTAGCACAATCGATATGCTGATAGAATTTAGGGAGTTTTGTTTTTAGATTAGCCTTGTTAAAATCCCCAGCTACGATGAATGCAGCCTCAGGGTGTGTGGTTTCCAGTTTACAAAGAGTCAGATAGAGTTCGTTCAGGGCCATCGATGTGTCTGCTTGGGGGGGAATATATACGGCTCTGATTATGATCGAAGAGAATTCCCTTGGTAGATAATGCGGTCGACATTTGATTGTGAGGAGTTCTAGATCAGGTGAACAGAATGACTTGAGTTCCTGTGTGTTGTTATGATGATCACACCACGTCTCGTTAATCATAAGGCATACCCCCCCGCCCCTCTTCTTACCAGAAAGATGTTTGTTTCTGTCGGCGCGATGCGTGAAGAAACCAGCTGGCTGCACCGACTCCGTTAGCGTCTCTTGAGTTAGCCATGTTTCCGTGAAGCAGAGCACGTTGCAATCCCTGATGTCTCTCTGGAATGTTACCCGTGCTCGGATATCATCAACCTTATTGTCAAGAGACTGGACATTGGCGAGTAGTATGCTAGGGTGTGGAGCGCGATGTGCCCGTCTCCGAAGCCTGACCAGTAGACCGCTACGTTTGCCCCTTTTACGGCGTCGCGTAGGGTCGCCGGCTGGGATCAGATCCATTGTATTGGGTGGAAGGCAAAACACTGGATCCGTTTCGGGAAAGTCATATTCCTGGTAGGAACGATGGTTAGTTGACGTTAATCGTATATTCAGTAGTTCCTCCCGACTGTATGTAATGAAACCTAAGATCACCTGGGGTACCAATGTAAGAAATAACACATAAAAAAAAAAAATACTGCATATTTTCCAAGGAACGCGAAGCGAGGCGGCTATCTCGGTCGGCAGCCAGGAGTCTCCGGGCTGCGGACCGTCGCTGGAGTCTCCGGGCTGCGGACCGTTGCTGGAGTCTCCGGGCTACGGACCGTCGCTGGAGGCTCCTGGCTGCGGACCGTCGCTGGATGCTCCGGACAGCGGACCGTCGTAGGAGGTTCCGGACCGTGGACCGTCGCAGGAGGTTCCGGACCGTGGACCGCCGCAGGAGGTTCCGGACCGTGGACCATCGCAGGAGGTTCCGGACCGTGGACCGTCGCAGGAGGTTCCGGACCGTTAACTGTCGCAGGAGGTTCAGGACCGTAAACTGTCACAGGAGGTTCCGGACCGTGAACCGTCACCGGAAGCTCCGGACTGTGAACCGTCGCCGGAGCTCCGGACTGTGAACCGTCGCCGGAAGCTCCGGACTGTGGACCGTCGCCGGAAGCTCCGGACTGTGGACCGTAGCCGGAAGCTCTGGACTGGGGACCGTCGCCGAACCAGACCTCCAGTACGCCTCCACAGCCCAGTACGTCCTGTGTCTCCTCCTCGTACTTGCCCTGAAGTGTGTGTCACCAGTCTGGTACCACCTGTGCCGGTTCCAAGCACCAGGCCTCCAGTGCGCTTTCCCAGTCCGGTACATCCTGTGTCCGCTCCTCGCATTTGCACTGAAGTGCGTGTCACCAGTCCGGTGCCACCTGTGCCTTCACAGCCCAGTACATCCTGTGCCAGCTCCCCGCACTCACCGTGCGAGGTGTGTCATCGTTCCGCTACAATTTGTGCCGGCTCTACGCACCAGACCTCCAGTACGCCTCCACAGCCCATTACGTCCTGTTTCTCCTGTGCTAGATGCGGGGAGCTGGCACAGGATGTACTGGGCTGTGAAGGCGTACTGGAGACTTGGTGCGTAGAGCCTGCACACATGGTACCGGACATATGACACGCTCCTCAAGGCGAGTGCGGAGAGCTAGCACAGGACGTACTGGGCTGTGGAGGCGTACCTGAGATCTGGTGCGTGGAGCTGGCACAGTTTTTACCAGACTGCTAGCACGCTCCTCAGGACGAGTACGGAGAGCTGACTCAGGTGGCATCAAATTAATAACACGCTCCTTAGGGTGAATGTCGTGCATCATACACCAACACAACAACTCTCTCATTTCTCTCTCCTCCAATTCTCCATCAACTCACTGACTGTCTCTGACTCTCTCCGTTCACTCTCCTCCAATTTCTCCATCTTCTCCCAGATTGGCTCTGGTTCACTCCTCGGCTCCGCCAACCACCCCGTGTACCCCTCCCCAAAACATTTTTGGGGCTGTTCTTTGGGCTTTCGCTGTGGCTGCAAACCCCGGCGCCGTCGCTGTCTTCCCTTCTCACCTTGCGTCTGCTTCCAAGGAAGGCTTTCGTGTCCTCCCATTATTTCCTCCCAAGTCCAGGATATCTTCTCCTCCTTGGTCTCCTCCCAAGTCCAGGATACCTTCTCCTCCTGGGCACGCTGCTTGGTCCTGGTGTGGTGGGATCTTCTGTCACGATCGTCGAAATAACATTCGGACCAAGGCGTAGAGTGATATGGGTTTCACATCTTTTTATTCGTGAAACGTACAAAAACAATAAAAAACAGCAAACGATACGTGAAGCTATGGAGTGCTCACAGGCAACTACACATAAACAAGATCCCACAAAACACAGTGGGGAAATGGCTGCCTAAATATGATCTCCAATCAGAGACAATGATAAACAGCTGCCTCTGATTGGGAACCATACCAGGCCAACATAGAAAAAAACAACCTAGATTACCCACTCTAGTCACACCCCGACCTAACCAACATAGGGAATAAAAAGGCTCTCTATGGTCAGAGCGTGACACCTACGAATTGGGCAGCTACTATGCTAATTGAGTTCTGGCCCGCTGACTATTAGTTGTGAAAAGCATTGGCCCAAGCCCAAACCTATTGTTGACCCCTGCTGTGCACAATCGTAGGTTACGCTGGGATAGTTGGGGGGCGGCAATTTATTGTCTCGCCTATGGCAGCAGAATGTCAAGGACCGGGCCTGCAACCAGGCACTTTGGATAAAGTCTGTTTAAATGCACCCCAGTTTTCCAGTCCCAGTTCATGCATGCTCCGGTTAAGTGCACACTGCCACAACACTCCCAAGCTTTTGGTGTCAAAAGTGGATTGCGCAACGCGGTCCTTGTATAGTTACAGTACATAACCATCTGGGAGATTCAGTACCAGTCATTCCCTATAGAGGGAGGCAGTAAGGACATCCATCTCTGTCTGCTGTTTTCCATATTGCTTTGAAAATTGCATTTTCACGTAGCACTGGGTTCTCTGTGATTTATTTTTCTTCTACCCTCTCTCCTGGTGCCTTCTTTATGGCAGCCCAGGGCACTTTGTCAATACAAAACATAAATTGTCTATAACCTAAAAGATGGGCCACATTGCTTCCTTTTTATAATGGGTCTGGGACAGCATATAAAATATTTTGATTGACTGATTTTTCTCCAGCTGTAAACTCACTCTTGAGTCTGTGTGGAGTATTCCTGCTACAGCAGCTCCCAGTCTGGGCCGGTGAGGATAGGACATGAGGAGTATGTCAGAATGGCGCCAGAGGGGATGGCTGCCGTTTTTCGGGCTCCTAACCAATTGTGCTATTTGGTGTGTTTTTTCGCATTGTTTGTATTCTATTTTTTATGATGCTACCGTCTCTTATGACTGAAAAGAGCATCTGGATATTCAAACAGAGATTACTCACCTCGAACAGGAAGAAGATTTTTTCTTAAATGAGTTGGACGCAAAGGATATAATCTAGCTCCCAGACAAGGCACAAATCCCTGTCATTCGCATGAAAAAAAGAAGGAAATACAGGGGGCGGATATCAGGGTGACTTGTGAGAATTCGTCTGCGAGTGGGTAACCCACCTCTACCATCCGTTCTATTAGCCAACGTGCAATCACTGGAGAATAAACTGGATGAGCTGCATTCTAGACTATCCTACCAATGGGACTGTAACCAATTGTAATATCTTATGTTTCACCGAGTCGTGGCTGAACGACGACACAGATAATATACAGTTGGATGGGTTTTCCTTGCATCAGCCGGACAGAACAGCTACGTCTGGTAAGATATGGGTTGGGGGTGTGTGTCTATTTGTCAATAACAGCTGGTGTGCAATATCTAATATTAAGGTAGTCTCGAGGTATTGCTCGCCTGAGGTAGAGTACCTCAAAATAAGCTGTAGACCACACTATCTACCAAGTATATATATCTATATTTTTCATAGCCGTCTATTTACCACCACAAACCAACACTGGCACTAAGACCGCACTCAATGAGCTGTATAAGGCCATAAGCTAACAAGAAAATGCTCATCCAGAGCCGGCGATCCTAATGGCTGGGGACTTTAATGCAGGCAAACTTAAATCTGTTTCACCTAATTTCTACCAGTATGTTACATGTGCAACCAGAGGGGAAAAAACTCTAGACCACCTTTACTCCACACACAGAGACGCGTACAAAGCTCTGCCTTGCCCTCCATTTGGAAAATCTGACCATAATTCTATCCTCCTGATTCCTGCTTACAAGCAAGAACTAAAAGCAAGAAGTACCAGTGACTCGCTCAATACGGAAGTGGTCAGATGATGCGGATGCTTACGCTAAGGACTGTTTTGCTAGCACAGACTGGAATATGTTCCGGAATTCATCAAATAGCATTGAGGAGTATAGCACCTCAGTCACCGGCTTCATCAATAAGTTAATCGAAAACGTAGGTCTACAGTTGTTTTGCTGAGGTCTTGGCTGATTTCTTTTGATTTTCCCATGATGTCAAGCAAAAAGGCACTGAATATGAAGGTAGGCCTTGAAATACATCCACAGTTACACCTCCAATTGACTCAAATTATGTCAATTAGCCTATGAGAAGCTTCTAAAGCCATGACTTTATTTTCTGGAATTTTCCAAGCTGTTCAAAGGCAAAGTCAACTTAGAGTATGTAAACTTCTGACCCACTGGAATTGTGATACAGTGAATTATAAAAAAGTAGATGTCCTAACCGACTTGCCAAAACTATAGTTTAACAAGAAATTTGTAGAGTGGTTGAAAAATGGGTTTCACTGATTCCGACCTAAACTTTCGACTTCAACTTTATATGTTCAAAATAACCTCGACTAACCTGTACCCCAAACATTGAGTCGATACTGGTACCCCATGTATATACCCTCATTATTGTTATTTTATTGTGTTACTTTTTTAGATTTTTTAGATTTGAGATTTTTTACTTTAGTTTATTGTAAATATTTTCTTAACTCTATTTTCTTTAAACTGCATTTGTTGGTGAAGGGCTTGTAAGTAAGCATTGCACTGGAAGGTCCACCTGTTGTATTCGGCACATGTGACAAATACATTTTGATTTGATTTGATTTGATGGATATGTTTATATTTATTTTTCTTCACCTGGACTCTTTTACTTAATGGCAGTGATTGCAGGGATAAAGGGAACATTATCTCCCCTGCCCCCCTCAACCCCGGTTCTTCTTGTACACCACATGTGCTCATTTCTCAGACGGAAAATAAGGAGAGGAGCTGCCAATCATCATGATAAATGAGCTCCAGGTTTGCTCTGATGACTGGGGCCTAGGCTAGGCCTCTCTCCCTCTCCTCCATCTCTCCCTGGGTACTCAGAGATGGCCTACCCTGCCATACAACCCCTGTCCAACTAATTCAAAGCAGTGATGAATTCGAGATTACAACCAATTACTGTGAATATTTAGAGTTCAGATTGGCTACCACTGAGAGTAACAACATTAATACATTAATAAACTATATAATCAATTAATGTATGTCTAATAATTATATTTATTTTTGAGTGTTGTATCGAACACCACCCCCGGTACCCCTCTGTATGATAACACATGTTTACAATCTGGGGAGTGAGATTATGTGCAATTGCAAAACTTTTCCAGTTCCACCAAATCCTCTTCCAGACTGGGGCATTACATTATAATAGCAGGCTGCTAGGAGCACTGCGTAATTGCCTGAGCTCAAGTGCTCTGGAAAGTCAGGGCAGGGGCCAAAGGCATCAAACCCCCACTGATCACTCCTCGCCTCTCTCCTCCAAAGGGAAACGAGGGGAAGAAACACAAATACACATAGACAAACACACAGGAGGAAGTGAAAACTGAAGCAGATGTGATAGAAGAGGATGGAAAAGACTGGCCAAATGGATTACCTATCCCTGGCTCCACCTGTTAATATTTAAAAACAATGGGAACGAATGAATGGGTGGAGAGAGAAAAAAAAAGAGAAAAAAAAGGAACATTGCGGTGACATAATGGATTATTTTGGTGGGGGTGGTGCTATTAAGAGGCCAGCATCTCGCCTGGCCTGGCAGTGAACAGGGCAGGAAACCTTGGCCGAGGCAATTTGAGAGTCTGCAGCTGTGCTTTCAGTTTTCCTCACTCCAACAGCTCAGCTACGTGTGACACTCCCAACTATTCACCTATGACCTCTCTCCCCACATGCACAAAAGTATGTGGACACTCCTTCAATTTAGTAGATTTGGCTATTTCAGCCAGATCCGTTGCTGATAGTTGTATAAAATTGAGCACACCGCCATGCAATCTCCACAGACAAACATTGGCAGTAGAATGGCTCAGCCGCTAAGTGGTAGGCCACACAAACCCCACAGAACGAGACTGCGAGTGCTGAAGCGCATAGCGCTTAAAAATTGTCTGTCCTTGGTTGCAACACTCACTAGCAAGTTCCAAACTGCCTCTGGAAGCAACGTCAGCACAAGAACTGTTCGTCAGGAGCTTCATGAAATGGGTTTCCGTGGCCGAGCAGCCACACACAAGACTAAGATCACCATGCGCAATGCCAAGCGTCGGCTGGAGTGGTGTAAAGCTCGCCGCCATTGGACTCTGGAGTAGTGGAAACATGTTCTCTGGAGTGATGAATCACACTTCACCATCTGGCAGTCCGACAGGCAAATCTGGGTTTGCCAGATACCAAGAGAACGCTACCAAGCTGAATGCATAATGCCAACTGTTTTTTGTGGAGGAGGAATAATGGTCTGGGGCTATTTTTCATGGTTTGGGCTAGGCCCCTTAGTTCCATTGAAGCGGAAATCTTTACGCTACAGCATACAATGACATTCTAAATGATTATGTGCTTCCAACTGTGTGGCAACAGTTTGTTGGAAGGCCCTTTCCTGTTTCAGCATGACAATGTCCCCGTGCACAAAGCGAGGTCCATACAGAAATAGTTTGTTGAGATTGGTGTGGAAGAAGTTGACTGGCCTGCACAGAGTCCTGACCTCAACCCCAACACCTTTGGGATGAATTGGAACGCCAACTGCGCGCAAAGGCCTAATCGCCCAACATCAGTGCCTGACCTCACTAATGTTTTTGTGGCTGAATGGAAACAAGTCTCCACAGCAATGTTCCAACATCTAGTGGAAGGTCTTCCCATCAGAGTGGAGGCTGTTATAGCAGCAAAGGGGGGACCAACTCCATATTAACATATTAATGCCCATGATTTTGGAATGAGATGTTTGACGAGCACGTGTCCACATACTTTTGCCACGAAAGACAGAGAAAATGAGAGCTGGACAACAACTTCGGCTCTATGCATTTACCCCATCAGTCACGTGCTATGTAGCTGAAGACTTTTGGAATGCAAACTCTCAAAATCCATCTAGCAATGGGTTTAAGAACTTCTTGAATTGACTTTTTCTGATTTGTTTTCCAAAGACTTAATTACGCTCTTAATCCCAGTTCACATCTAACAGATAAGATTCAACTGTTTTATGCAGTTTTAGAACAAAGTTACCTTGATCTGAACGGCCTAGTTTAGAATGTCTCATGTCGATTGCTGGAGTTTCCAAAATTCAACATGTCAAATCTTAGCGAAAGACTTGCGACGAGACGGATCACTTTAGCCAATCAGATAACAGTGCACTGACGTTCTGTGTTCAGCCAAGCAGCTAGTTAGCTGTTTGCTTCAGTAATAGCTAGTCTAGCTTGTTGATATTTCTCTGATAAGTCACAGAGTGTGTTGTGTTTCTGGTGCATGTATTTCATGAAACTTGTTTGTACAATACCTTGCCCTAACAAGTGACAACTTGGTTTGAAAGTTTTACAATGTCATTGTAAAGAGGCACTGTTACCGTTGAAATGATCTCAACTGCAAATCTGGTCTTATTGATATGAGTACACGATCTTCAGTCAGCTTTTCAAGTTCTCGTCTTATGTCGGCTGTTGCATCTGGCTTAATGAGTACCAGTAACAAAAGCTGAGAAACCATACAGTTCTCCATGTACTGCAGCTGGAATTCGGACAAAAGAAAATAAAGTATTGCATAAACAGAGAGGTGACGGTTGACCAGACCCATCTTCAGCAGCAGAGTCAGAAGCTTGATGGGCCATGTAGGAGCTCGTTTCCAAAAGTGCTGCCTTTTTGTCCATTTGAATTTGGCCGTCTGCGTGTGATGCAAAACACAGGAAATGTATGTTCACATCTATTTATCTGCTGTGTTTAAAGTTCCAATTGTGAGCCCTTTGAAATGGGTCTGGCTGCACTGTCCTGGAGCTGCATTAACCTCTGCATCTCCCCTCAATTAAAACCCACTGCTCCTCTTAAACTGAGAGAAGCGCCCAGGAATGTTCGGCTCTTGGACGTCTGCCAAGCATCCTGAACACGCCCCCCCCCCCCCCCCCCCCCCCCCATGGAGAGGAGAGAGGAACATCTCTGTTCACACCGAGCCCAGCCAGGGAGAAAATGTGGCACCGGTCTGAGGGTTGGACTCTATGCAGCAGCCCTTTGTAGCCAGATCACAACCAGATGTGCCAAGTGTGTCTAAACAGGAATGACTGCATGTAGGCAATTTTCAGCAATTTGTCAGATTTTAGTGTTCACCCCTATATCTCCTGATAGACAAACACAAACTTCAGACAACCAAAACAATAATTTGAAACACATAGGCACCCGAGAGACAGTTGTCTCTCCCCCAGGCAAAGTCATGATGAGGGATGGATTAAGTCTAAAACAGAGCAGGTGCTGGAACCAAAATTATTTTCCAATCATTTCGTTCCACTGTTCCGACCAGCAAAATAAAGTTGTAAACCGGTTCGAACCCCCCCAAAAATTAACGGTTTATATCGTTCCTTTCTGTTCCTTTTTTAATCTGTGAAATCAACAGTGTTTAACATTTTGCTCATTATATTAGTTCACCAATCAGTGTGGATAGAACAGGCAAGCTAGTTATTTACATGTGTGATGGACAGACAAGTGTACCCTATGGCGCAATATGCCAATGACATTTTGTGAATGGGGAGAGAGCGAGAGAGGCCTGAGGAGGAGGCTTAAAGCGCTGGGCATCTTGTCATGACATGCATGGAGGAACTTTGAATGTCCTTTGAGCTAGCTAGCTAACAAGCATGAGCTAGCTAGCTAATAAGTTTTTGTGTGCAGAGTGGCACCAGACTTAAAAACACGTCTTACATTTTTGAAGTTAATAAATCCAACATGAAACGTTATAACTAGGCCTATAGTGTCCTTAACTAGCATTGGAAAAAGTTAATCCATTCTTCTCTAGCTAATAAATAATCTCTCTCCCTATCTTCTGAATCAAGCTTGTAACCTCAGTACAGTTTATGCTTCAGAGGGGGAGGGGCAGGTAGCCTAAACACACACACACACACACACACTGGCAAAGATTTTCAGCTTGCTGGCAGACACTGGAATATGCTTCTGAGTGACAGAGTGAGGGCTTTGCATAAGCGCCTTGTTGCGTTTTGTTGTGGGCCTCTAAAAAAATGCTTGGATCGTAAAAGAACGTTACTAACCGGTTCCCATGCTTTTAACATAACGGTTTTCACTTTTGTTCCAGGTTCCATTTCTGTTCCTTGAGAAATGTCTTATTTTCTGGTTTTCGGTTCTGTTCCCTGAACAGGTTCCAACCCCTAAAACAGAGACAGACAAGACAAGGCCTGCTGTATTGACAAATAACCACCCGTCTCACGCATCAGCATGACTGTATTAACTGTAACAGACAAACACGAACATCATGTACTGTATTTAACCCCCTGTTTTTGGTTTAGGTCTTTTTTAAAGGAGTCAAAGGACGCTGACAACATTCACATACACAGGTAACACATATCAAGAGAAAAACATACAAGCGAAAACAAATAAGATAAATAAATAAGTAAAAGCAGCCAGTAAATCTCTCCCTGGACGCCTCATAAATTAAAACCCCAACTCTCTGGAAGTCTCTGGCCACGAGACCGCTTTAGACATATTCTGTCGCCTTCTTCCCATCTCTTTTCCTTCTACATAAATATTTTCAAGAAATATAAAAGAGCTGGTCTCTCCTAATAATAATAACATTTACCTAGCCGAAAGAAGGTGGTTGGGTGGGGGGAAGAAAGTATCCTTTATTGCGTGTACCCTGTTTAGGCCTCTTTCATAGGAAATTGAGGGCAGTGTCTCCTGTTTATGGCAGCTGTGAAACGTGTCAGCTCTGGGTAGACGTGGGGGAGACTGAGGAGAAAGTGAGTAGAGGTGGTAACGCTAAACCCCTCCATACACACATACAGTATATGAGCTACCTATACCACTCTCATAGCTTTGCTGAAAAACATTCCACAACTTTTTGCCATTCTAACCTGAACTTGCTGTTGCTGTGTTACAGAAAACTCGCAAAAACAACACAAACCTACCAACCACCCCAGCCCCCTTGTGTCTGAGAGGAACGAGCCCAGAGAAGGGAGTCTGAATTCCGCCTGTACACCTGAGAGATCCCCTCTTTTTCCTCAGCTCCAGGATGGGAGAGGCCTTTTCTGTTTTCTCCCTCTGGCAGTGGCTCCCTGGCAGACCACAGACATGAGCTTTGGGCTTTCTGTTTCTCTCTGGTACTCAAATGCCTGCCAGTGCATGTAAATTGGTAAAGCACAGGCAGAGGTACAATACCAAGAGCCAGACAGCCCAAGCCCCAGCCTAGCCCTGGCACACAAACTTCAGCGTTTTGGCTCTAAAATGATCACGTAGTGCAACCAAGAGGGCCAGGCAGTTAGGCAGTGATTCTGTTATACAAATACGTAATAGACCACATACCTGCCATGCTAACCAGCAAACATGTGAAGGACATTGCTGCGTTTACAGAGTCTCACTGTAGTGTCACTTGTGACATCTTTGTTGCTCTGTTACATAATCATGTTAGCAAAATCCTAAATGAGCACGTCCACCTACTCTTGTGCAACCGTGTCACATAATTGTTCAATAGTGATGACGGCTTGACAGAAAAGTTATTGTCTTTTAAAAGGACCCTTCGCTAAGCCCCGCCCCAGAATTTTGGGCAACTTGAAACACAATTTTGAAACACATGAAAACCATTGAGGGCATTCAAAAACAGACCGTTTTCATCAAAAAACAAATTGTTTGAATTGCAAAATAATTGAACAGTGCACCAGTATGTGTGTGAGTGTCTTCATCAGTGGAGGATCCTCAGAGGAGGCAATGAAGGTCAACAGTAGCCTCAACAATACTCTGTAGGATAGCGCCATGGTATGGTCGGAGGACAGCTAGTTTCCGTCCTCCTCTGGGTACATTGACTTCAATAAAGGATCCTGGACGTCCTCCAACCTATCAGAGCTCTTGCAGCATGAACTGACCCCCCAATCAAAGAATCAGAGAATGAATCTACTACTGAAAGCACAAGCTACAGCTGGCTAGCACTGCAGTGTATAACATGTGGTGAGTAGTTAACTCAAAAAGAGAGAAAGACAATAGATGAACAGTTTTGAACTAATGGAGAAGCAAGATAGAGAAAGAGAGAGTTAGCTATATTTGTCTGTACATTTTTTTCACTTAGCTAGCGAATGCAGATAGAAAGTTGAACCTACTCAAACACCCAGCTCAAACAGAGAGGGAGGCTGTGTTAGCTACCTGGCTATGGATATCCAACACTGCAAGTCTTCAAAGCCAAGCTTTTGGTTTTATAAATGTATTGCCACCGGGGCCCGCCGATGTAACTGCTAAACTGACTGTGGCAGGTTTACTAACGTGTTAGTTCCAGTAGCTATGTTGACTATGACGCTAGCTAATATGATGACAATGATGTTTGTTTGTGAGATAACAGTCTATGACTTGGGTGACTGGAGTCTTTGATGATTTTTTGGGCCTTCCTCTGACACCACCTAGTATATAGGTCCTTGATGTCAGGAACCTTGGCCCCAGTGATGTACTGGGCCGTAAGCATTACCTTCTGTAGTGTCTTATGGTCAGATGCCAAGCAGTTGCCAGGCAGTGATGGCAGTGATGCAACCGGTCAGGATGCTCTCAATGGTGCAGCTGTATAGCTTTTTGAGGATCTGGGGACCCATGCCAAATTATTTCAGTCTCCTGAGGGGAAAGGCGTTGTCGTGCACTCTTCACGACTTTCTTGGTGTCTTTGGACCATGATAGTTTGTTTGTGTTGTGGACACCAAGGAACTTGAAACTCTCGACCACCGCTCCACTTCAGCCCCGTCGATGTTAATGTTGCCTATTCAGCCCTCCTTTTCCTGTAGTCCACGATCAGCTCCTTTGTCTTGCTCACACTGAGGGAGAGGTTATTGTCCTGGCACCACACTGACAGGTCTCTGACGTCCTCCCTATAGGCTGTCTCATCATTGTCGGTGATCAGGCCTACTGTTGTGTCATCAACAATCTTAACGATGGTATTGGAGTTGTGCTTGGCCATGCAGTCGTTGGTGAACAGGGAGTACAGGAGGGGACTAAGCACGCACCCCTGAGGGGCCTCAGTATTGAGGATCAGCATGGCAGATGTGTTTTTGCCTACCCTTACCACCTGGGGGCGGCACATCAGGAAGTCCAGGATAAAGTTGCAGAGGGAGGTGTTTAGTCCCAGGGTCCCTAGCTTAGTGATGAGCTTTGTGGGTACTATGGTGTTGAACACTAAGCTGTAGTCAATGAAAAGCATTCTCACATACAGTAGGTGTTCCTTTTGATCCAGGTGGGAAAGGGCAGTGTGGAGTGTAATTGAGATTGCATCATCTGAGGATCTGTTGGAGCAGATTCCGAATTGGAATGGGTCTAGAGTTTCTGGCATGATGGTGTTGATGTGACCCATGACCAGCCTATCAAAGCACTTCATGGCTACCGACGTGAGTGCTATGGGGCGGTATTTAGACAGATTAACTTCGCTATCTTGGGCACAGGGACTATGGTGGTGTGTTTAAAACATGTAGGTATTACAGACTTGTCAGGAAGAGGTTGAAAATGTCAATGAAGACACTTGCCAGCTGGTCCGCGCATACTCTGAATACACATCCTGGTAATCCTTCTGACCCCGTGGCTTTGTGAATGTTGACCTGTTAAAAAGGTATTGCTCACATCGGCTACGGAGAGCGTGATCACACAGTCGTCCGGGAACAGCTTGCGCTCTCATGCATGCTTCAGTGTTGCTTGCCTCAAAGCGAGCATAAAAGGCATTTAGCTCGTCTGGTAGGCTCGCGTCAATGGGCAGCTTGTGGATGGGTTTCCCTTTGTAGTCCGTAATAGTTTTCAAGCCCTGCCATATCCAACGAGCGTCAGAGCCGGTGTAGTAGGATTTCAATCTGATTTGTCTGAGGACATAGCGGGACATAGTCGGAAGTTTACATACACTTAGGTTGAAGTCATTAAAACTCATTTTTCAACCACTCCACAAATTTCTTGTTAACAAACTATGGTTTTGACAAGTCGGTTAGGACATCTACTTTGTGCATGACACAAGTAATTTTTCCAACAATTGTTTACAGACAGATTATTTCACTTATAACTCACTGTATCACAATTCCAGTGGGTCAGATGTTTACATACACTAAGTTGACTGTGCCTTTAAACAGCTTGAAAAATTCCAGAAAATAATGTTATGGCTTTAGAAGCTTCTGATAGGCTAATTGACATCATTTGAGTCAATTGGAGGTGTACCTGTGGATGTATTTCAAGACCTACCTTCAAACTCAGTGCCTTTTTGCTTGACATCATGGGAAAATCAAAAGAAATCAGCCAAAATTATAGACCTCCACAAGTCTGGTTCATCCTTGGGAGCAATTTCCAAAACCTGAAGGTACCTGAAGATAAACACCATGGGACCATGCACCTGTCATACCGCTCAGGAAGGAGACACGTTCTGTACACGTACTTTGCTGCAAAAAGTGCAAATCAATCCCAGAACAACAGCAAAAGACCTTGTGAAGATGCTGGAGGAGGTAGACAGGTACAAAAGTATCTATATCCATAGTAAAACGAGTCCTATATCGACATAACCTGAAAGGCTGCTCAGCAAGGAAGAAGCCACTGCTCCAAAACCTCCATAAAAAAGCCAGACTACGGTTTGCAACTGCACATGGGGGCAAATATCGTTCTTTTTGGAGAAATCTCCTCTGGTCTGATGAAACAAAAATATAACTGTTTGGCCATAATGACCATCGTTATGTTTGGAGGAAAAAGGGGGAGGCTTGCAAGCAGAAGAACACCATCCCAAATGTGAAGCACGGGGGGTGGCAGGATCATATTGTGGGGGTGCTTTGCTGCAGGAGTGACTGGTGCACTTCACAAAATAGATGGCATCATAAGGAAGGAAAATTATGTGGATATATTGAAGCAACATCTCAAGACATCAGTCAGAAAGTTAAAGCTTGGTCACAAATGGGTCTTCCAAGTGGACAATGACCCCAAGCATTCTTCCAAAGTTGTGGCAAAATGGCTTAAGAACTACAAAGTCAAGGTATTGGAGTGGCCATCACAAAGCCCTGGCCTCAATTCTATAGACAATTTGTGGGCAGAACTGAAAAAGCGTGAGCGAGCAAGGAGGCCTACAAACCTGACTCAGTTACACCAACTCTGTCAGAAGGAATTGGCCAAATTTCACCCAATTTATTGTGGGAAGCTTGTGGGAGAATACCCAACACGTTTGACCCAAGTTAAACAAAGGCAATGGTACCAAATACTAATTGAGTGTATGTAAACTTCTGACCCACTGTGAATGTGATGAAAGAAATAAAAGCTGAAATGAATCATTCTCTCTACAATTATTCTTACATTTCACATTCTTAAAATAAAGTGGTGATCCTAGCTGACCTAAGACAGGGGATTTTTATTATGATTAAATGTCAGGAATTGTGAAAAACTGAGTTTAAATGTATTTGGCTAAGGTGTATGTAAACTACCGACTTCAATTGTATAATCGTTCGGATTAGTGTCCCGCTCCTTGAAAGCAGCAGCTCTAGCCTTTAGCTCGGTGTGGATGTTGCCTGAAATCCATGGCTTCTGGTTGAGATATGTACGTACTGTGGGGATGACATTGTTGATGCACTTATTGATGAAGTCGGTTTATGTGGTGATATACTGATATACTATTCCAGTCTGTGCTAGCAAAACAGTCCTGTAGCGTAGCATCCACGTCATCTGACTACTTCCATATTGAGCGAGTCACTGGTACTTCCTGCTTAGTTTTTTCTTGTAAGCAGGAATCAGGAGGATAGAATTATGGTCAAATTTGCCAAATGGAGGGTGTGCGAGCCTTGTATGCGTCTCTGTGTGTGGAGTAAAGGTGGTCTAGAGTTTTTTTCCCTCTGGTTGCACATGTGACATGCTTGTAGAAATTATGTTAAATGAATTTAAGTTTCCCTGCATTAAAGTCCCCGGCCACTAGGAGCGCTGCTTCTGGATGAGCATTTCCTTGTTTGCTTATGGCCTTATACAGCTCGTTGAGTGAGGTCTTAGTGCCATCATTGGTTTGTGGTGGTAAATAGACGGCTACGAATAATATAGATGATAAATCTTTTGGTAGATAGTGTGATCTACAGCTTATCATGAGGTATTCTACCTCAGGCGAGCAATACCTCAAGATTTTTTAAATATTAGACATCGCGCACCAGCAATTATTGACAAATAGACACACACCCCCGCCCCTCGTCTTACCAGACGTAGCTGCTCTGACCTGCCGATGCACGGAGAAGCCAGCCAGCTCTATATGATCCGTGTCGTCATTTAGCCACATTTCGGTGAAACATAAGATTTTACAGTTTTTAATGTCCCGTTGGTAGGATAGTCTTAATCGTAGATCGTCCAGTTTGTTTTCTAATGATTGCACGTTGGCCAATAATACAGAGGGTAGTGGTGGTTTACCTACTTGTCGGCAAATTCTCACAAGGCACCCCACCCTCGTCCGCCTTTTTCTCTGTCTTTTCTTTGTTCGGATTAAGGGGATTTGGGCCATGTCTTGACAAAGCAGTATCCTTCGCGTCGGACTCATTAAAGAAAAATTCTTTGTCCAGTTCGAGGTGAGTAATCGTTGTTCTGATGTCCAGAAGATCTTTTCGGTCATAAGAGATGGTAGCAGCAACATTATGTACAGAATTTGTTACAAACAATGCGAAAAACAAAACAAAATAGCACAGTTGGATAGGAGCACATAAAACGACAGTCGATTCCCTCCGGAGCCATTATTTGTGATAAGGGGTGCATTCATTCCGCCAATTCTGTTGAAAAATGTTTCTTAAACGGAATGAAACGGAACACAACAGGGATAAACATACTTGAATTTATCTAATACAACATCTCGCTTTCACCTGTTGGACTGATGATTACACCCTAGATCAGCTAGATGCAGGCAAGAGTGTGTAAAGCGGTATTGAATGTGACACTGTCTGATTACTCAAATTTTTCTCTTGTCCTGTGCACCTACGTTGTAAACTTTCATTCATAGGCTAGGTTGTAGCAACCTCATGATGGGTATAGGGAAAATTTGAGTATCATGTAGTAGCCTAAACCTGTTGATCTTACATTGAGCTCGGTGAATGGAATATGAATGACAGTTATCCAATATGCTGTAATAGAAATAAGGCCATGCGCATTAAACGTCACCGACCACCACTGGTCTTCGTGTACTTATTGCATGGCGGCATGTGTGTGTGGGAAGTATGTTTAAAGAATGTTCCTCTGTGTGTGTTTGTCCATGAAGTGAAGTCCTACAGCAGCTGCCTGGCACCATCTGTGGTGTGGTTTAGGACCTCCTGCCTGGACCCTCAGTTTGTCCACCCCTAATAGTCCCACTGCGCCCCGATGTCCACCTTTAACCATCCACCTCCTGTTATGTCTGCCTCCTCACAAAAAAAATGTCACTGCTTTAATACAAAATACATTCCATATTAATACGTTGTGTTGACTCTCTTCGTTGGTATGTCCTGCCCCGTGTCCCGGACCACATGGGCTCCCTCCCTCTGGCATTCCCTCCCTCCCTCCAGCTCAGTTTTGTTTCCCTTTTGGCTAACTTCCCACAAGCTGGCTGACAGACGTCAACCCCGACAGGCACTAATCTAGCTCCCACTCCCCCCTCACCCGGCCCCACACCAAGTAGTAAACCACTGGCATCTTAACACCATAGATTGATGGATGACATTCAGTCTGTTGCATATGTTGTTTGTGTTCAAACAATGCACTACATTTAAATGATTGTTCTGTTTGAACTAAGAATGGCAGAATTTGAGAAAATACATTTCACGTAAATGCTGATGAAAAGGAATAATGTTGTATCTATAATGAGCCGTAATTTGATTGCTTTCATTAAATATTTCAGGGACTGCTGTTAATTCTATCTTTACTCAATTTCCGGCAGAACCGTGCAGATAGTTAGGCCCTGTAACGGGTGGGTATGATTAGTAATAACATTTCATTAACCTTCCTAACAAGAGTTTCTCTGAAAACAGGAGGACAAGTAGAGATACACAAGGCTTACTATGGGGAAGAATCTACCATTTACATTTCAATCATTTAGAAGACACTCTTATCCAGAGCAACTTACAGTAAGTAGTGAGTGCATACATTTTAATCTTTTTTTATATTGTTTCCCCGTGGGAACGCACAACCCTGGCATTGCAAGCACCATGCTCCTCCAACTGAGCCACATGGGACCTGGTCTCTCCACAGACCAGTGGCCAGTTTAACAGAGTCTCTGACCTTTACTTCTGCTGCAGTACAATCTGCATCCTTGCTATTGTTGTAAAGCACTTTTTGAACATTGTGGGTTACGGACTCAAAGTCCTGTGACATTTAATATTGAAATGAGATGAAGAAACACAGCAAGTATAGTTGATATAACAGGTGTTGGTATAGCAAGAAGTGGGTCAATAAATTTATTTATTTATTTTTTATTTCACCTTTATTTAACCAGGTAGGCTAGTTGAGAACAAGTACTCATTTTCAACTGCGACCTGGTCAAGATAAAGCAAAGCAGTTTGACACATACAACACAGAGTTACACATGGAGTAAACAAACATACAGTCAATAATACAGTAGAAAAGGTATATATCCAGTGAGTGCAATTGAGTAAGATAAGGGAGGTAAGGCAATAAAATAGGCCATAGTGACAAGATGATTACGATATAGCAATTAAACACTGGAGTGATAGATGTGCAAAAGATGAATGTGCAAGTAGAGATACTGGGATGCAAAGGAGCAAAATAAATAAATAAATACTGTATGTGGATGAGGTAGTTGGATGGGCTATTTACAGATGTACAGGTGCAATGATCTGTGAGCTGCTCTGACAGCTGGTGCTTGAAGTTAATGAGGGAGATGAGAATCTCCAGCTTCAGTGATTTTTGCAGTTCGTTCCAGTCATTGGCAGCAGAGAACTGGAAGGAAAGGCGGCCAAAGGAGGAATTGGCTTTGGGGGTGACCAGTGAAATATACCTGCTGGAGTGCCTGCTGCGGGTGGATGCTGCTATGGTGACCAGTGAACTGAGATAAGGCGGGGCTTTACCTAGCAAAGACTTGTAGATGACCTGGAGCCAGTGGGTTTTGAGAGGGCCAGCCAACGAGAGCTTACAGTCCGCAGTGGTGGGTAGTATATGGGGCTTTGGTGACAAAACGGATGGCACTGTGATAGACTGCATCCAATTTGCTGAGTAGAGTGTTGGAGGCTATATTGTAAATGACATCCCATTGTGTAGGAATTGTAGGAACAACAACATACTGACAACCTCCAGCTGTATCCATGATACAGGTACTACAATCTTCAACCTCACAAGAACCTAATATTATTATGGAAAGTTGTACCACCTTCTGTAATTATGCCTAAACCATAGTATATAGGGGACGTCCCCTTCATATCACTCTAAAAACATTAAGTCCTGATGGTAGAAAGTTCTCCCCAGCAGAAACGGCAGGGAAGGTTTAAGGACATATGTGTTAGTCATTTGGAAACCAAGTTCTGGGGGTTGGTGGTGTCATATCCCACAATGCATTGCAGAATTCCTTTAACATATGGAGCTTCAGGAAAGGGCTGGTTGACCTATGGCTTCCCAGGAGTCTCTCGGGACGGTTGAGCTTGGCTGCTCAAGAAATCTAGGATCACTGCACACGGCCACGGATGGAAGAAGTGACTGGAATTGTAATCACTCTCTCCCTCCTTTCCCCCCCTCAAACCTGAGTCACTATCTTTCTCTACGCTTTCATTTCTCTCTTTTTATTTCTTTATCCCCCCACTGTTGTAGAATTCCTTCTTGTCTTTCTATCTTTCCTCTTTTTCTTGTATCTGTTTTAGTTATCACCATCTTGTACACACAATCTCGACACATGCAATGAATTAAACGAGGTAGACCAGTGAGAAAATACAGCAAGCTGAAATTAGTTGCTCTACTTACTTCTGTTTCCTGTGGCCATAGATTTTGTAGTCTGTAGTTGTCCAAAACCAAATATCACCTTTCTAGATGACTTCTGAACATTTTAGGGAAGCTAATGTGGAGGTGTACCAATAGCTTTGGAACTAGAAAATGGCATCAAAAAGCTTTACAACCAGAAATGTCAGAACAACAAGTGAAACAGTTACAATAAAAGTATTGTAACCCTACCTGAAAACAAATTCTGACATGTTTATTCATGAATTATTTCACAGCTGATTGAAGAAGGTTGTTTTACTAATAAACGCCTGGAGAATGGCAATGTCGGTGTCTTTGTTATTGGGAAAACAGCGAGAGCAAATCATGCTGAAAAATTAAATTTATATTCTAATATTCCCATGTTGCCTTGATTAACATTGACCACATTGGTCCACATTATTTCTAAGGTTTGAATTGCATGTTTCCTATTTTCTTTGTATCTATACTGAACAAAAAAATATACACAACATGCAACAATTTCAAAGATTTTACTGAGTTACTGTTCATGTAAGGAAATCAGTCAATTGAAATAAAACCATTAGGCCCTAATCTATAGATTTCACATGACTGGGATGTTGGTCACAGATACCAACAACAAAAACTACGGGCGTGGATCAGAAAACCAGTGTGACCACCAGTGTGACCTCATGCAGCCAGACACATCTCTTTCGCATAGTTGATCAGGCTGATGATTATGGCCTGTGGAATTTTGTACCACTCCTCTTTTTTAAATATTTTTATTTCACCTTTATTTGACCAGGTAGGCTAGTTGAGAACAAGTTCTCATTTACAACTGCGACCTGGCCAAGATAGAGCAAAGCAGTGCGACACAAACAACAACACAGAGTTACACATGGAATAAACGAGCGTACAGTCAATAACATAATAGAAAAAAAAATATCTATATACAGTGTGTGCAAATGGCGTGAGGAGGTAGGGCAATAAAGAGGCCATAGTAGTGGCGTAATTACAATTTAGCAAATTAACACTGGAGTGATAGATGAGCAGATGATGATGTGCAAGTAGAAATACTGGTGTGCAAAAGAGCAGAAAAGTAAATAAAAACAATATGGGGATGAGGTAGGTAGATTGTGTGGGCTATTTACAGATGGGCTATGTACAGCTGCAGCAATCTGTTAGCTGCTCAGATAGCTGATGTTTAAAGTTAGTGAGGGAAATATAAGTCTCCAGCTTCAGCGATTCTTGCAATTCGTTCCAGTCATTGGCAGCAGAGAACTGGAAGGAAAGGCGGCCCAAGGAGGTATTGGTTTTGGGGATGACCAGTGAGTGCGTGATAGAATGACCAGATGTATACAGAATGGTGTCTTCAATGTCTATGTGCGAAGTTGCTGGATATTAGCGGGAACTGGAACACACTGTCGTACACGTCGATCCAGAGCATCCCAAACATGCTAAATGGGTGACATGTCTGGTTGAGTATGCAGGCCATGGAAGAACTGTGACATTTTCAGTTTCCAGGAATTTCCAGGAACAGATCCTTGCGATATGGGGCCTTGCATTATCATGCTGAAACATGAGGTGATGGCGGCGGATGAATAGCATGACAATGGGCCTCAGGATCTCGTCACAGTATCTCTGTGCATTCAAATTGCCATCAATAAAATGCAATTCTGTTCATTGTCCGTAGCTTATACCTGCCCATACCATAACCCCACTGCCACCATGAGGCACTCTGTTCACAACATTGACATCAGCAAACAGCTCGCCCATACGAAGCCATACACGTGTTCTGCGGTTGTGAGGCCAGTTGGATGTGCTGACAAATTCTCTAAAACGATGGCTTATGGTAGAGAAATGAACATTCAATTCTCTGGCAACAGTTCCGATGGACATTCCTGCAATTAGCATGCCAATAGCACGCACCCTCAAAACTTGAGACATCTGTGGTATTGTGCTGTGTGACAAAACTACACATTTTAGAGTGACCTTTTATTGTCCCCAGCAATAAATAATGATTATGCTGGATGCTGGATGGATTATCTTGGCAAAGGAGAAATGCTCACTAACAGGGATTTAAAACAAATTTGTGCACAATATTTGTGAGAAATAAGCTTTTTGTGCATATGGAACATTTCTGGGATCTTTTATTTCAGCTCATGAAACATGGGACCAATACTCTACATGTTGTGTTTATATTTTTGTCCGGTATAGATGAATGTGTAGATGAATGCTGCATGGAACAACCCTATCTCACCCTCTGTTGTTACCACTTAGTACTCTCTACAGTCACTTGTTACTAATACCAACAAGATAACACCATATCTGTGTGGGACTGCTGTGGGCCATCATAGATGAGTGCTGATGGCACTGAGTTCCTATACTTCCTACAGGTGCAATTCCTAAGGCAATTGAATCCCTAATTGGTAGTGGTGCCCATATCAAGGAGGACTAATAACGGCTTCAGGTTTCCTATTGAAGTCAACAGAGCCTCGGGGGGTAGGAGGGGGTTTGGGTCAGGGTCATGAGAGGGATGTGTCCCGATGGCTCTATTGTGGTATTGAAAGTGGCTGTGTGTTGGGATGGGAACAGCCCTGCTCGGCCGGCACAGAGGACCTGCAGGGGTAGGTGGTGGTGGTGGGGCATTGGTCGTGGGGAGCAATGATGGGAGAATGTGAATGAGACAGCTGCACAGGGGTAGGAGGTGCCTTTATGTCCTGCCAACAAAAATCTGTAACCAATTATCTGTGTCTGTTGTTCAAGTCGAATTCTTGAACACTTTGGGTGGGAGGGTGGGTAGGTTGGGTGAGGAAGGGGGGGCAGTTGTATGGGGGTAGAGAGGGAGGGAAGCGTAAAATGGGATTTGTTGGTTTTTAACCACTGTTCTCCTCTATGGCCCACAAATACTAGAGGAAGACCCATTACTTTGAGTATACGACACATTTGTCCCTTGGAGTGGATTTACTTTTTGTGAACTCCAGAAGGAGGCATTGACATCATCTAGCATCAGTAAGAGACTCACAATCAGTAGAAACCTAGTTCAGGGAATTCAACCAAATTGCTAAATCATTTATTTTAAATCACAGAGTTGGATAATCACCCTCTTTTATTATTTTATTTAAAGCTTCAAAATAAAAACAGTGGCCAGAGTTAGACTGTTGAAATGACAGATTGGGCCTTTAAAATTTGTCCAACATTTGAACACAGACCGAACAGCATTTAACTACTTGTGGGCATCTAAGTCGCCTACACAGATTTGACTTCCTATTAGAGTGATTAGATTTCAGACTGGTTGAGAAGTGTGACCTATAGAGAGAGGAGAAAGTGGAGGAGAATGGGCTAGATGGCTTGTGAGCCATGTGTGTTTAAAAGCTGTGTGTTTACCACAGCCTTATGCCTTATTAGGTATATTTTACTATCTCCACTGGAATTATTCAGCCTTGACAAGCTCAATTGACATTATCATAATTACAAATGTGATTGCTTAATTGCCTCCCACCATTTCGTATTTGTTGTCCCCTTAATGGAAGTCAGCAGAGTTTCATCGTTTCATAGCCCTCTGACACAATTTGTCTTCACACTTTGGGGGTTAGAACACATGAAATGAAGTTTAAAGCTCTGCTGAAACAGTTTACAATATCCTGCGAGGTATAACTTTCCTTCAGGATTTTCTGTTGATGATATTATAAATACAGCAATCTGTGTAGAGCTTCGTTTTCTTTTTAAATTCAAAACATCCCCCATCAGAAAAACCCAATTGAGTGGATTTAGACCGATTCAGAGATAGTAGTGCTATGTTTAAGTAGACATTTGGTAAAGATATGTTGTAGCTACTTTAACCCTGTGGGGGCTGGGCTTGTTATTGCACAGGTATAGAATAACTCCGCCTCCACTGACCCCAGTGGGACCTTTCCTTCCAATCCCACGTGGTTGCCAATAACATTGGCTCTAGTTGATCTTCACCTGTCAAAGTAAAGCTCTGACTAAAGACTTGCAGCTTGAGGAGAGGAAAACAACAACAAAAGAATTGGAAAAGAACGAACAAAGAGCCTGCTCTGTGGTATAAAATAATGAAGTACTTTCCAGCCAATTAAACAATGTGGTTCGTGGAGGGTTGAAAATGAGCCATAAATCAAATCTATATTTATTCATTAACATCAACACAGCTGAGGAAGGGCTCTCTCTGGCGACTTCGGTAATGATTTTCTATACATCATCGATGCTGTGCATTTCTTAGTCCACTATTTAGCTATATAGGAAAAAAACACTCCTATCCACTTCTACAAAACTCCTATCCTTCAGCTCCAATAGAAGGTATAAAGTCAATCTTAGTTGGCTATGTCCACTGATTTTAAACAGATGTTGTTGTATTCTCAGTTAGTAAATAGTAAAGAACAGAGAAGCAGACAGGTCCTAATCAATCAATCGCCAGACCGGGGGAGGGAGGATGGCATTGTTTTGCATTTCTCCAGTTTGTTTTTAAAGGGATTTTTCTTCCCTGACAGGTGTCGCCTTGAGCACGCTAGCAGTTGAAAGAAGAGCCACATTCTTTCAGCACAGTTTTCCCATCCCTTCTTTGTTCCATGTTTATGTTTGTTTGAGGGCTTTTCCTCACCTTGGATTCTTGCTAAAAGCCGACAAAATGAACACACCTACAAAGCTGGGACTTAAAACTGTCAACCCCTTTACCCGTTACTGATACCTTTCTATGTCCAAGCACATGGTAAGAATTGGAAAGGATGACAAAAAAAGGAGTTTGCCACGTTTGCAGGAGTTTACTGAGTATTTGCAGGAATTGAGCCAGCAAACTATTTGGCGTGAAAATAAAATAATGTAATGCTTGCGTCTGTGTGTGTGAGTCCAATGTGGTCATTGATTTTGTTTCCCCATGTTGGACTATTTGTTAACAATCATTTTGATAGTACTTTTGACAATGTCTGACATGACCCTTTCTTGAAGCACCAAGGGAACTACACGGGTTTCCCTCCATGTTGCATTTAAACAATTTCTTCAATTTCACGATGTTGGAAGATAATAAAGTGAGAGATCAAAACAATTCATGGCTGGTAAAAAAACAGGGAAAACAGTCTGGAAACCTCATGGAAGCTTCTTTAGCTTCTCTTGAATAAAATTAGAAGCCTCCTTGTAAAAAGCTAGTAATCCTTACAGTTCTGCTTAACTACCTCAAGACCCCCCTTGGTCTTTGTTGAGGGATGGGAGTCAAGCATTCCTAGCCCAGCTTTCCCCTGTGGCAATCTTTTAAGAATTAAAAGACATTTGGCCTGTATCCTTTCCCTGGGAGTTCCATTTGTGTTGTAATGGGGTTAAGAAAAGAACCTTCTGTCCTACCTTAGCTAGAGTTAGGGTCAAGCATAGGGTGGGGGCGGGGGAGGTGAGGGGGAATCCATACTTTAATCTGCAGGGCATTGTTACTGTAAAAATGTGGGGATAGTCACAATGGAGCTCAGGGTTAAAAGCTCCTCTCTTTCTTTCTCTCTGGGTTTGTTCTTCACAGTGAGAGTATTCCAGGAGACTGACTACCTCCTACATCCTAGCTCCTAGCTCCTACCTCCTAACTCCCTCTGACAATCCCAGTGGAGCGATGGGAAACAGCTATGGGGCTACCTGTTGCATGAAACAGTTCTACCATTATGCATGTTGCCACCCCAGAGGATGGAAGAAGCCTGGATGCCGGTGAAGACTTGGCCCTGGAGCCAAACACACATCTGGTGTACGTTGTGTCGACTTTTAAGAGTGGAGATGCTCTTGGATTGCCTTTCAAAAAATTCTCTCCATTTTATGAAAAATGGAACCGAGGGGGAATTTATTTTCCTTTCTCGGGATTATTCTGCTTGTTCAGTTCCTCAATGAGTTTCAGACACAGAGGCCATGTACTATGCTTAGCTTTAGCTATTCCTGCAAATGTAGATTCTGGCTTTCAAGACTACTCTTATCCAGAGACACATGAGAGTTAGTGTTCTGCCCAGTGTTTTCTCTGCCTCCCCACATAAGCAGCATGCACCTTGTCTCTGCTGTTTCCTTGGCTGTACCTGTCTCAGGCTGTGGTGAGGGAAGCGTTGGCTGTACCTGTCTCAGGCTGAGGTGAGGGGAGAGTTGGCTGTACCTGTCTCAGGCTGAGGTGAGGGGAGCGTTGGCTGTACCTGTCTCAGGCTGAGGTGAGGGAAGCGTTGGCTGTACCTGTCTCAGGCTGAGGTGAGCGAAGCGTTGGCTGTACCTGTCTCAGGCTGTGGTGAGGGGAGCGTTGGCTGTACCTGTCTCAGGCTGAGGTGAGGGGAGCGTTGGCTGTACCTGTCTCAGGCTGAGGTGAGGGAAGCGTTGGCTGTACCTGTCTCAAGCTGAGGTGAGGGAAGCGTTGGCTGTACTTGTCTCAGGCTAAGGTGAGGGAAGCGTTGGCTGTACCTGTCTCAGGCTGAGGTGAGGGAAGCGTTGGCTGTACCTGCTATAAATCAATGGGAAAAAATGTATGTCCAAATCACCTGAAATCAACTAGATATTTGGTTTAATGTTACTTAAATGTGATTTGGCCTTTAAAAAAACATACTCACATGCCCTCATCACTTCCATAGATTTTTTCACAAAAGTTAGTTAAAGTTTGTAAAGGCTGTTTAAAGAACTAAATCATGGATTACAGTTTTTTCTGGCCCATAGGCTACTTTCAGGTTGAGGAACCATCTAACATCAAGTTGTAAAATAGTGAACTACTCCCTTAACACTTTCCTCACTAATGATACTTACTATAGATCATGGTCCCTTAAAATGTTTGTTTCTTTATTTGAAGAAAGCATATATGCATTTACTTGACTGTAAGTATTTAAAGTTGAACCATAACAGTCCCACTTAGAATACTCTGCGATACCAAACCGCTGAAACAAAAACCTTTAAGCTTTGTTATTATTAAATGCTAACAATCTGGTGATTTAGTGTTTGGTTACATAATACCACACAATAACAGAGATAAAACAAATAAGTGTCTGGAGCTGAGGGCACTTTCTCTGGACAAACTGGTCAGAAAATGTGGTCAGATAAAGCTCAAAGCCACAGGTCAGAGGTCAGGCTGGGCCGGAGTCAGGTTAGCATCGTTCAAAGGAAGCGATACTCTCTCTGAGAGTCAATCGTTAAAGAAAGAACAACAGTACTGAATACCTCTTATCTTTGTTCTGTTATGTGGGATTATAGGAAAAGTAATTGTCAGACTGAATTGTTTCTGAAGTCTGTTTGGTTTAGTGTGTCTTGTCTGCTGTCATGATGGTAGTCATTTATACTCCATCCTCACAGATAGGCCTTCTGGATTTTAAGTTCAGGTAATATTCCATCTTTATGACAGGAACCATGTCTTTCCTAAGGAAAATAAACTCCATATTTCCGCAATACCCTTTTTCCACATGAAAACAATTAGCGGACATCAATAGTTTCCAGGTTTCCAGGCAACCCTGTGCTGCAGAACGTCCAGCAGAGCAGGGCTAAAGGAAGAGAAGGTACAGTATGTACCATATGATGGACACTGACCTGATCGCTGCTCAGTGCTGATAGAAAAACAAGGTCTCTGGTGCCTGAGACAGCCTCTGTCTGAGGATTATGGTGATTATGATGATGATGAGAGGTTTTAGCATGCAGAACCCCAGTGAGCCATCGAGGTGAAACCGCTTCCTCCGCTCCCCCAGTGGTCAGCCCTAGACTGAAGGCCCTGTATGGAATGCAATCTGTTGGCCATCTGCAGCACTCCATCGCTCTGTTTGATATTCAAACAAACACCTGTCAAAAGTCAATGTCTCATCTCAGATGGAACTCTTGGAAATGGGCACATATTGATTTCTTTCTCACACACAGAACAAAAGAATCCTCAAACTGGATTATATTCCAGCCATCTGTGTTAAATATAGGTTGTTATGGAAGGTTTGAAAAGCAAGTACTTGTTTCCACTAAAATGTTCAAATATAATAGGCTATTCAAGGAGGCAGCCCTTATGGAAAAACCACATTAATTTCTTATAAGATCATGCTTTCATGTGATCACGTGATGTTATGTGAAGAAAATGTGATAACATGTGACAACATGTAAAACACATGATAACATGAATCTACACATGTGAAAACGTGATCATGTGAAGTGTTCCAAAAACACATTTTTACATGATTTCACATTTCATTCTGGGATTAAGAAAATCTTTAGTAACTCCTCTCACTCTCTCTAGCTCTCTCTCTTTCTCTCTCAATCTCTCTCGCTTTCTCTCTCTCCATTTCTCTCTCTCTAGCTCTCTTTCTCTCCTCCCCTCTCTCTAAATCCCTTCTCTCTTGCTCACTATCCATCTCTCTATTTCTCGCTCTCTCTATCTCTCCCCCTCTCTCTATACATCCCTTCTTTTCTCTTGCTGTCTCTGATCCCTCTATCCCTCCACTATTGTCTCTCCCCAGCTCTCTCCCTCTTTCCCTGAAGGGGTGAAGAGACCTATTGGACAGTTTAGTGAGGTTATCTGCCCTGCTGCTATTGTTCTGATGCTCTCGTTATCCCCCCTACAGTATTTGTTCAGTTGTTGGTCCTTTTCTGAAACTGAGGTCTGCAGATCTATTTCTCAGAGCAGTTATGGTGATGGACTCTTGCAGAGATCTGGTGTGTGGATGAGTAATGGCATGAATAAGAAAACATGTCAGAGGTCATTAAGTGATAGATTAATCAAGCGTCATTCATCAAAGGTCTTTCAGGGCTAATGTAAATGGAAGGTGTAGCAATTCACCTTTGGACGGGATTGATCGAAATCAATTGCTGTACAAGATCTGGGATTCTCTGCCTCTAACCCTATTACAGGGGCTGAGTCACTGGCTTACTGGTGCTCTTTCATGCTGTCCCTAGGAGGGGTGCGTCACTTGAGTGGGTTGAGTCACTGACGTGATCTTCCTGTCTGGGTTGGCGCCCCCCCCCTTGGTTTGTGCCGTGGCGGAGATCTTTGTGGGCTATACTCGGCCTTGTCTCAGGATTGTAAGTTGGTGGTTGAAGATATCCCTCTAGTGGTGCGGGGGCTCTGCTTTGGCAAAGTGGGTGGGGTTATATCCTTCCTGTTTGGCCCTGTCCGGGGGTATGATCGGATGGGGCCACAGTGTCTCCTGACCCCTCCTGTCTCAGCCTCCAGTATTTATGCTGCATTAGTTTATGTGTCGGGGGGCTAGGGTCAGTTTGTTATATCTGGAGTACTTCTCCTGTCTTATCCGTTGTCCTGTGTGAATTTAAGTATGCTCTCTCTAATTCTCTCCTTCTCTCTTTCTTTCTCTCGGAGGACCTGAGCCCTAGGACCATGCGTCAGGACTACCGGGCATGATGACTCCTTGCTGTCCCCAGTCCACCTGAACTTGCTGCTGTTCCAGTTTCAACTGTTCTGCCTGCGGCTATGGAACCCTGACCTGTCCACCGGATGTGCTACCTGTCCCAGACCTGCTGTTTTCAACTCTCTAGAGACAGCAGGAGCGGTAGAGATACTCTTAATGATCGGCTATGAAAAGCCAACTGACATTTACTCCTGAGGTGCTGACTTGCTACACCTGTCACGAATCCCGCCGAAGATGGTGCCTCTTCCTGTTCGGGCGGCGCTCGGCGGTCGTCGTCACCGGCCTACTAGCTGCCATCGATTCTCTTCTTTTTGTTTCTGTTAGTTTGGGCTGATTGGGTGCACTTGTTTTGAGTTTAGTTTTGTGGGTAGGCTATTTAAGGTCAGTAGGCCCGCTGGCTTTTGTGCGGGCTTGTTATTCTGTTTGTGGTGTTTGTATTCGTGTGGATTTTGTCCTTGTTTATTGTGGACTGGATGTTGACGCGCCCTTTTGTTGTGTGGCGTAGCAGTCTCGTTTATATTCTATTTTGGAATATTAAAGTATATCCACTTGCTCGAAACTACCCTGCTCTCTGCGCCTGACTCCTTCATTCACCATTGGAAACGTAACAACACCCTCGATAACTACTGTGATTATTATTATTTGACTATGCTGGTCATTTATGAACATTTGTACATCGTGGCCATATTCTGTTATAATCTCCACCCGGCACATCCAGAAGAGGACTGGCCACCCCTCATAGCCTGGTTCCTCTCTAGGTTTCTTTCTAGGTTTTGGCCTTTCTAGGGAGTTTTTCCTAGCCACCGTGCTTGTACACCCGCATTGCTTGCTGTTTGGGGTTTTAGGCTGGGTTTCTGTACAGCACTTCGAGATATCAGCTGATGTAAGAAGGGCTATATAAATACATTTGATTTGATTTGATCAAGGAGCATATCTGTGGTACTGTAGATCAGTTATTCCCAAACTGGGGTACGTGCAATGCCATCGGGGGTATGGCAACTAAAAATGTTATTCAAATTTAAAATAAATAAAAATAAATAATAATAATATTAATAATTTTCTTCACATTTTCAAACAGTCCCTTTAGTAAGGTCTGCGCCCATAGAGACACATACCAGCTCTACTGGTAGTACTGCTACTACAGTACAAGCAGTACTACACCTGCACCTGTCGATGACACAAGTTGTTTTGCTTCCATGAGCACATCCAATGCTAGCATCAGTAACTCTACATTTTTTGTTAGCCCAGCTAGCATGGACACTGACAGTTGTGAATCTGATGCAGCTGAAGAGCTACTGCCCCCTTACCCGGGAAAGCACAGAACAGCAGACAGGGACGTTGGACCATCGAAGAGGGGCAAATATGATGAGAACTATATTGATTTGGGGTTCAGTTATATTGGGAGTAGTGCCTTTCCACAGCCACAGTGTGTTATATGTGCAAAAGTACTATCTCACAACTCGATGAAACCTTAACTTTGCGCAGACATTTAGAAACAAAACATGCCAATTTGAAAAATAAGCCACGGGACTATTTTGAGCGAGAATTAAGATGACTTTCAAGTAGTAAGTATAAAAGCAACAGATACCATTATTAAGAAGGGGCTAGAAGGTCTTATATGGTGAGCTACCGAGTGGCTAGGATAGGCAAGCCCCATACTATTGTGGAGGACTTAATTCTTCCGGCTGCTGCAGACATGGCTGGGGCAATGCTGGGGGAAAACTATACAGACAATGTCTTCATCAAACAACACTGTTTCACAATGCATCAGTGACATGGCAGGAGATGTTTTGAAACAATTACTGCTTCGCATACAAGCCACTGAATTCTATTCGCTACAGCTGGATGAGTCAACAGACGTGGTGGGCCTGGCACAGCTCCTGGTATATATCTGTCACGTTTATGGGGGGTCAATTAAGGAAGACATCCTCTTCTGGAAACCAGGACAACAGGAGAGGATATTTTTAAAGTACTGGACAGCTTTGTGACATCAAATGGACTTTGGTGGTCAAGATGTGTTGGTATCTGTTTTGATGGTGCAAAAGCCATGACAGGGAGTCATAGTGGAGTGATAACAAGCGTGCAAGGAGTTGCTCTCGACGCCACTTGGGTACACTGCAGCATCCACAAAGAGGCTCTTGCTGCCAAGGGAATGCCCGACAGCTTGAAAGACATTTTGGGCACTACAGTGAAAATGGTTAACTTTGTTAAAGCAAGGCCCCTGAACTCTAGTGTAATTTTCTGCATTATACAATGATATGAGCAGCGACCATGTAACGCTTTTACAACATACAGAGGTGCGCTGGTTATCAAGGAGCAAAGTATTGACACTTTTCTTTATTTAGAGACAAGCTTAAAGTTTTATTTTCTGACCATAATTTTCACTTGTCTGACCACTTGCATGATAACGAGTTTCCCACACGACTGGCCTATCTGGGTGATGTTTTTTCTCACCTGAATGATCTGAATCTAGGATTCCAGGGACTCTCCGCAACTATATTCAATGTGCGGGACAAAATTGAGGCTATGATTAAGAAGTTGGAGCTCTTCTCTGTCTGCATTAACAAGGACCATACACAAGTCTTTCCATCATGGTATGATTTTTTAAGTGCAAATGAACTCAAGCTTACTGAAAATGACAAATGTGATATAGCGAAGCACCTGAGTGAGTTGGGTGCGCAATTACGCAGGTACTTTCCCGAAACAGATGACACAAACAACTGGATTCGTTATCCCTTTCATGCCCTGCCTCCAGTCCACTTACCAATATCTGAACAAGAGAGCCTCATCAAAATTGCAACAAGCGGTTCTGTGAAAATTGAGTTTAATCAGAAGCCACTGCCAGATTTCTGTATTGGGCTGCGCTCAGAGTATCTTGCGTTGGCAAATCGCACTGTTAAGACACTGATGCCCTTTGCAACCACGTACCTACGTGAGAGTGGATTCTCAGCCCTCACTAGCATGAAAACTAAATACAGGTACAGACTGTGTGTGGAAAATGAATTAAGACTGTGACTCTCTCCAATACAACCCAACATTGCAGAGTTATGTGCATCCTTTCAAGCATACCCTTCTCATTAACCCATGGTGAGTTATTCACAATTTTCGATGAACAAATCAGGTTTTATATGTAAGATGGTTAAATAAAGAGCAAAATTATTGATTATTATTATATTATTATTTGTGCCCTGGTCCTATAAGAACTCTTTGTCACTTCCCACAAGCTGGGTTGTGACAAAAACTCACACTCATTCTTATGTTTAGTAAATGTATCGTATAGTGTGTGTGGGGCAGGCTTACAATGATGGCAAAAAACAACATTTGAGAGTGCGCTGACCCTGTTGCTAGAGGGGGTACGCAGCTGGAGGTTGAATGTTTGAAGGGGTAGGGGACTATAAAAAGTTTGGGAACCACTGCTGTAGATCATCAGTCCTGGAATAGTTCTTAACATTTCAGTGATTGGTCTTCGAAATAGTATCTTCTATCCCTAATAGCTTTATAGTCATTTACATTTCTGACAGTTTCCCCTATTTTAGCAGTTAACAGTTAACTAACATAACGAAACACAAAAAGCAGGGCAGAGAGCATGGATGGACAATACACCTCGGCTCCTGGGTTTGTGTGAATCTTCAAATTGGGGGAGAGGATTGGTAAAAAGGAAAAAACGGGCTGACAATTAGGGAAAACTAATCACTAAGTGTTTAGCCAAGCGCATCCCCCCTCGCCAGTGCCAGCGCTTGCACTACACTTGAACCTGCACTGAATGCCAACGGCCAGATAATTATAAACCCGCAGGCCTCTTCACAGTAGAGGGAGGGATGGAGGGAGGGATGGAGCCGGCCCTGAACTACTGACCTTCTTCACACACGAAGCGTCTGTTGTGTGCTCGGGGAGGTGCAAGATTGGTCGCAGGAGGGAGAGACGGGGAAGGGGGATGGGTGAGGCAGGCAGAGGGAGAGGGGGATTGCTATGGGGGTTGTTACATTGTAATACACTTTTTATTTTGTATTATTGCTGTCAGTATGTGTCGACAATTATCAAAGGTTCAAAATCTATAAAGATATTGTGAACCATTACACCGCAGACAGATAAAAAAACACCAAATGAAAAGGGGATGACAATATAGAGCCATTGTTCTCCCTCTCTCCTCTGAAGTCTGTAAAATCCCATGGACCACCACTGCTCATCTGGGCTCATGTTCTCCTCATGCAGATCTGTCTGTGCAGGCTCAAGATTGACAGTGAATCATTTATTGGGTGGCTTGTGAATGCACATAGAAGACAAGGAAACAAGGAGTTGCACAGCCATAGAATTGTCGCTAAATATATGGTTTGCCTGTACTTTTCTCCTCTCTACTTAACAGAGTTGAAAGATTTTGTGTGTGTATATGTACGCATGTGTAACTGTGTGCCTGCTTGTTTATGCCTGTGTGAGTGCATGTTATGAGCAACGCTCTTGAGGGAATAGAACAAGATGTGAAAGAGATTCCCAAAATTCGATTCAGGGATTCGTAAATCCTGTTCAAATTACAGTTGTTTCATTCTTTATTTCCCTACCTTTTGAAACTTGTCTTCTGAGGCAATCGCTCGCAGATATATCAGATGTAATCACTTCTATTTAACTCCTCTCTAGGCCGGGTTGCGAGGTGACATGGCATCTTCCTCAGACAGCTCTTCACAATAGCCAATTATCCCAGACTCAGCAATCACACAATTACACAACGCTCCACTTCTCCACTCTTACTGGAGAACTTGTGAGAAATCATCACATTTTACAAACTCAAAGGCCGGACAAATCGGGTTACAATATTTTGCCTTTTCTAGTCATTTGCACTTGTCATGACGTTGGCCTGTGGGTGAGGTTTATGACCCACCCATAAATACTTTTCTCCCTCTCCTCTCTCTTGACTCTACAGAAGGACTCTTGAAAGCCTTTGTTAAACATAAAGAGTCTGGGAACATCAAAAGGTGGGGGGAAAGGAACCATATTTCGGTAAGCCAACCAGTTGAAAATATGCGATGGTACTTAACCTGTTGGGGATGGGGGCGCTGTTTAGACTATTTATGCTAATTTGGCTAATTTTTTAAACGGCTTCCCACAAAATCCTTGATCGTACAATATGCATATTATTATTATTATTGGATAGAAAACAGTCTATAGTTTCTATAGGAGTTGAAATTTTGTCTCTAAGTGGAACAGAGCCCATTCTACAGCAATTTCCCTGACATGGAGTCAGATTTGAGAAATGTTGGCCACTTTTCTGAAGTCAGTTAAAAGGGCACTGTCGTTGCTATGACTATACGGACACTTCTTACGTCTTCCCCTGGATGCCTTTACGTGATGACGATTCCAACGGGGTCGATTGCGCGTTCACAGGCCCTACAAATGAAAAAACCCTGAAGCTAGTCATTCTTTGGGAGCTGCGTCATGAGCCTAGAGGACACCGGCGCGCACCTGTTCCAAGCGTTAGTTTAGCCTGTTATATTTCTCCGGTCATCTTTTCACTCGTTATAGGAGTTAAAAACATCATAAAGTAGTTAATTTAAAGCGTTTTATAGCAATTTATATCCGTTTAGTGCGATTTTGGGACATTTATTTTTGCAACGATGTGAAAAGTTGGGCACGCTTTTCAGTTCATCCCGAACACAGTTGACATTTCCACATGGCAAGAGGACAGCTTTCCACCAAAAGACGATTTCTCCCAAGAAAGGATCCTTTGCCCAAGATACTGATGGAAGAACAGCTCAAGGTAGGACATTTTTATTATGATAAATCGTGTTTCTGTCGAAACATTTTAGTGGCTTAGGACGCCATGTTTTTTGACGTAGCTTCGCTTGGCGCAAACTGTATTGAAAAGTAAGGATAAATTAAAAAATGTAATAACGCAATTGTATTAAGAATTAAATTGTCTATCAATCCCTGTCCACCCTATATTTTTTAGTCACGTTTATGAGTATTTATGTATAAGAGTAGATCACTGTCTAAGTGGCGCAAGGACATTTTCTGACCAGCTGAGCTACATTTCACATTGTCTAACCATGATTTTGGTGGCTAAATATAAACATTTTCGATCAAACTCTATATGGATTGTGTAATATGATGTTACAGGAGTGTCATCGGAAGAATTCTGAGAAGGTTAGTGAAAAAATTAATATCTTTTGGCGATGTTGACTTTTATCGCTCACTTTGGCTAGAATCAATGCTGGGCTGCTAATTGCTATGTGCTAAGCTAATATAACGATTTATTGTGTTTTCGCTGTAAGACACTTAGAAAATCAGAAATATTGTCTGTATTCACAGGATCTGTGTCTTTCGATTCGTGTATGCTGTGTATTTTTACGAAATGTTTGATGATTAGTAGTTAGGTAAACACGTTGCTCATTGTAATTATTCTAGTCCATTTGTGATGGTGGGTGCAATTGTAAACTATGCCATATACCTGAAATATGCACTTTTTTCTAACAAAACCTATCCCATACCATAAATATGTTATCAGACTGTCATCTGATGAGTTTTTTTGTTGGTTAGGGGCTATAAATATCTTAGTTTAGTCGAATTGGTGATGGCTACTGGTGTTGGTGGACAAATAAAAGATGGTGGATTATGCTAATGTGTTTTTAGGTAATAGATGTACATCTTTACATATTGTGTCTTCCCTGTAAAACATTTTAAAAATCGGAAATGTTGACTGGATTCACAAGATCTGTGTCTTTCATTAGCTGTATTGGACTTTAATGTGTGAAAGTTAAATATTTAAAAAAAAATTTTTTTTTGAATTTCGCGGCACTGGTTTTTCAGTGGGGGGGGGGGGGGTGTGCCGCTAGCGCCACGCTGATCCTAGACAGGTTAATGAATATCATGCCAGATCAGTTGGCGTCTGAGACATTATTACTGATTATAGGACGACAAACTGTATCTTGGAAAATCTACACATTCTAGTTATCACATTCACATGGAATTGTTGTGCAATTTAAATGTTTAAATATGAAACTATTTGTGAAAAGATTAAATGTAATTTTTAGCTTCTTAATTAACCTGTTTGGCGTGCAAGCCCAACGTCGGTACATTTATGACAACAGCCACTTATTAAAGTGCAGGGCGCGAAATTCAAAAGTTTTTTTTTTTAAATATTTAACTTTCACGCATTAACAAGTTCAATACAGCATATGAAAGGTACACATCTCGTGAATCCAGCCAACATGTCCAATTTTTAAAATGTTTTACAGGGAAGACAAAATATGTAAATCTATTAGCTAACCACGTTAGCAAAAGACTCCACTTTTATTACTCCATCAGTTTTTGACTCCATCAGTAGCTATCACAAATTCGGCCAAATAAAGATATAAATAGCCACTAACCAAGAAACAACCTCATCAGATGACAGTCTGATAACATATTTATTGTATAGCATATGTTTTGTTCGAAAAATGTGCATATTTCAGGTATAAATCATAGTTTACATTGGAGCTACATTCAGAAATTGCACCGAAAGCAGCCATAATATTTACAGACACCAACGTCAAATACCTAATTACTCATCATAAAACATTTCTGAAAAATACATAGTGTACAGCAAATGAAAGACAGGCATCTTGTGATGCCAGACAATATTTCCGATTTATTAAGTGTTTTACAGCTAAAACAAAATGTAGCGTTATATTAGCTTAGCACAATAGCCAGAAACACTTGGGCGCCGGCGACTACGACAGATATATGAAATAACATCATAAATTGGGTCTTACTTTTGCTGATCTTTCATCAGAATGTTGAACAAGGTGTCCTTTGTCCAGATGAGTCATTGTTTGGATTCAGAAGGGCAAATTTCCCTCTTGATTTAGCATGGGCACTTGCCAAGTGGCACGGATCTCTCCAACGTCAACAAAGTCAGAGAACAGGAACACGGCAAAACTCCCGAAAAAATTTCAATAATCTGATTAAACTATATTGAAAAAACATACTTTACGATGATATGGTCACATGTATCAAATAAAATCTAAACCGGAGATGTTAGTTGCCCATAACGACAGCTAAACAGAAGGCAAATCCATGTCCTCTTTCGCGCGCTCCAGAAACAGGAAATGGACGGTCACGTCATACAAAGAGCTTTAATTCCACCTCAGACCAAGATAGACACGAAATTTCTTCTCTCACCGCCTCTTGACAACCAGGGGAAGGTGTATGAAGTGTACGTAGACTCTTACGTTCATTGCCCATGTATAGGCATGAAGTTGAACAGAGCATCGATTTCTGACATTCCACTTCCTGGTCAGGAAATGTGCTGCAAAAGGAGTTCTGTTTCACTCAGAGAAATAATTCAAACGGTTTTAGAAACTAGAGAGTGTTTTCTATCCAATAGTAATAATAATATGCATATTGTACGAGCAAGAATTGAGTACGAGGCCGTTTGAAATGGGCACGATTTAACTGGCTACTCAATACTGCCCCTTGCAGCCATAAGAAGTTTTTAATGAGAGAACGGTTTGTCAGAAGAACAGTACTCTGCTTACTCAGAGGCCCCGCCCAAGTGAACAGACATGGATTGTAAATTATGAAACACGCACTTCTTTCACCACTATATAAACCCCTTGACGAAAAAGTAACTTTCTGTTCCGAGGACGTTAACCTGTTGAGGATGGGGGCGCTGTTGAGACTATTTATGCTAATTGGGTAATTTTTGAAACGGCTTCCCACAAAATCCTTGATCGTACAATATGCATATTATTATTATTATTGGATAGAAAACAGTCTATAGTTTCTATAGGAGTTGAAATTTTGTCTCTAAGTGGAACAGAGCCCATTCTACAGCAATTTCCCTGACATGGATTCAGATTTCAGAAATGTTGGCCACTGTTCTGAAGTCAGTTAAAAGGGCACTGTTATTGCTATGACTGTACGGACACTTCTTACGTCTTCCCCTGGATGCCTTTACGTGATGACGATTCCAATGGGGTCGATTGCGCGTTCACAGGCCCTATAAATCAAAAAACCCTGTAGCTAGCAAGTCTTTTCTTGGTGCGTCACGCGCGTGGAGGACACCGACCCTCTCCTGTTCCAAGCGTTAGTTTAGCCTGTTATATTTCTCCGGTCATCTTTTCACTTGTTATAGGATTTAAAAACATCATAAGGTAGTTAATTTAAAGCGTTTTATAGCAATTTATATCCGTTTAGTGCGATTTTGGGACATTTATTTTTGAAACGATGTGAATAGCTGGGCACGCTTTTCAGTTCATCCCGAACGCAGTTGGCATTTCCACATGGCAAGAGGACAGCTTTCCACCAAAAGACGATTACTCCCAAGAAAGGATCCTTTGCCCAAGATACTGATGGAAGAACAGCTCAAGGTAGGACATTTTTATTATGATAAATCGTGTTTCTGTCGAAAAATTTTAGTGGCTTAGGACGCCATGTTTTTTGACGTAGCTTCGCTTGGCGCAAACTGTATTGAAAAGTAAGGATAAATTAAAAAATGTAATTCCGCAATTGTATTAAGAATTAAATTGTCTATCAATCCCTGTCCACCCTATATTTTTTAGTCACGTTTATGAGTATTTATGTATAAGAGTAGATCACTGTCTAAGTGGCGCAAGGACATTTTCTGACCAGCTGAGCTACATTTCACATTGTCTAACCATGATTTTGGTGGCTAAATATAAACATTTTCGATCAAACTCTATATGGATTGTGTAATATGATGTTACAGGAGTGTCATCGGAAGAATTCTGAGAAGGTTAGTGAAAAAATTAATATCTTTTGGCGATGTTGACTTTTATCGCTCACTTTGGCTAGAATCAATGCTGGGCTGCTATGTGGTATGTGCTATGCTAATATAACGATTTATTGTGTTTTCGCTGTAAGACACTTAGAAAATCTGAAATATTGTCTGTATTCACAGGATCTGTGTCTTTCGATTCGTGTATGCTGTGTATTTTTACGAAATGTTTGATGATTAGTAAGTAGGTAAACACGTTGCTCTAAGTAGTTTTTCTATTCCATTTGTGACGGTGGGTGCAATTGTAACCTATGCCATCTACCTGAAATATGCACTTTTTTCTAACAAAACCTATCCCATACCATAAATATGTTATCAGACTGTCATCTAATGAGTTTTTTTGTTGGTTAGGGGCTATAAATATCTTAGTTTAGCCGAATTGGTGATGGCTACTGGTGTTGGTGGACAAATAAAAGATGGTGGATTATGCTAATGTGTTTTTAGGTAATAGATGTACATCTTTACATATTGTGTCTTCCCTGTAAAACATTTTAAAAATCGGACATGTTGACTGGATTCACAAGATCTGTGTCTTTCATTAGCTGTATTGGACTTTAATGTGTGAAAGTTAAATATTTAAAAAAATATATTTTTTTTGAATTTCGCGGCACTGGTTTTTCAGTGGGGGGGGGGGGTGTGCCGCTAGCGCCACGCTGATCCTAGACAGGTTAAGGCAACAGCCCTACGTTAACCTCTCTAGGGTACGTGAGACGTTAGCGTCCCACCTCTTCAACAGCCAGTGAAACTGCAGGGCGCCAAATTCAAATACAGAAATACTAATTATAAAAATTCAGAAAACAATAACATATTTTACATAGGTTTAAAGATTAACTTCTTGTGAATCCAACCACGGTGTCAGATTTAAAAAATGCTTTACGGCGAAAGCATACCTTACGATTATTTGAGAACATAGCCCAGCAGACAAATCATTACAAACAGTAACCAGCCAAGAAGAAGAGTTACACAAGTCAGAAATAGAGATAAAATGAATCCCTTACCTTTGATGATCTTCATATGGTTGCACTCAGAAGACATTAATTTACTCAATATATGTTCCTTTTGTTCGATAAAGTCTCTTTATATCCAAAAACCTCAGTTTTGTTTGCGCGTTTTCTACAGTAATCCACTTGCTCAAACGCAGTCACAACAGGCAGACAAAAAATCCAAATTGTATCCGTAAAGTTCATAGAAACATGTCAAACGATTTTTATATTCAATCCTCAGGTTGTTATTAGCCTAAATAATTTATAAGATTTCCACCAGACAATAACGTTGTCAATATAAAAGGTAAACATGAAAGGCACTCTCTCGGTCGTGCGCATGAAAAAGCTCTGTGACACGGCAGGGTCCACTCATTCAGACTGCTCTTACTCCCTCATTTTTCAGAATACAAGCCTGAAACAATTTCTAAAGACTGTTGAGATCTAGTGGAAGGCATAGGAACTGCAATTTGAGTCATAAGTCAATGGATACTGTAATGGCATTGAAGAGAAAACTACAAAACCAAAATAAATCTACTTCCCGAATGGATTTTTCTCAGGTTTTCGCTTGCCAAAGCAGTTCTGTTATACTCACAGACACTATTTTAACAGTTTTGGAAACTGTAGAGTGTTTTCTATCCAAATCTACCAGTTATATGCATATCATATCTTCTGGGCCCGAGAAGCAGGCAGTTTAATTTGGGCATGCTTTTCATCCAAAATTCCGAATGCTGCCTTGAGGGACTTGAGGTCCCCACATTGAAAGGACAAAGACCACCTACAGAACTAAGCCAACCTTAGAGAACCTAACAAAATTTGCAGCGAATTTCAATGTGAAGGTGATAACCTACACCCCGGAAGGATGAATTTCGACTATATCGGCCAGAATATAGCATGAGCTTAAAGTATGGCAACTTGGTATGAACTTTGAACTCTTATTCACTAAAGAAGTGATACCTCCTAGCCGTCGCGTTAGCGCAGCAACTGTAGACGTGGGCTAGGAAAGGACGAACACAGTATCTGTTCTACCACACGACGACGGTACTACCAAGTATCTATTCTACCACCAGATATCCATGCTGGACAAACCGGCCGTGCATCGACGACCAATCTACCGAAGTGCAGCTCAGAGTAAATATTTATTGCATTCTCCTTTTTCAAATGTGTGGTAATTTAGAATGCATAAGATTCTGTATTTACGATAGCATAGCTTCTCCCTTTGTTACTCAGTCTTCCCGCTCTTTCACTCAAATCCCCCCTTTTCTTTGTGTAACCAGCCGCTATATCGGCTTCGTTCACCAGGTCCATCAATGTATGATTCATTCTGTGTATATGTAATTCTGTGTGATTAGTTAGGTATTTAGTAAGTAAATAATTAAACCAAATTTTGTATTGCTGATTCAACTTGTTAGCCAGCGTTCGTGAAGATAACCAAGAATTTACCACTTTCAGATGAGACTAAACAAGGTGACGATTAAACATTCACTGCTATTGATGTAAAAGATTACCAGGTCTTTAAGAGTTTATTCGGAAGATAACAGCTCTATAAATATTATTTTGTGGTTCCCCAACTTTCTAGTTATTTATTTACCTGATTAGCTTAATCAGGTAATATTAATTACAGAGAAATTATTTTATAGAATAGCATGTCATTTCACTTAATCCGACATAGCCAAAGACACGACACACTTCATGATGATTTTCCATAGCCCTTGCAGTGAGGAAATGGCTGTCAAAATCCAGAATCTACAGGTTGCACATCACATCACATTGATTTGTGAATGTTCTGGCCTTTGATATTAGCAATGGTAGAGTACATCCAAACTCAACCAAACTGACAGGCTTTAATCTATCCCTTTGTCTTCCACCTTGATTCAATATGACTGTTTCTGATTGTCTAATGCTATCTTCCAGTAGCTGCCTACAACCTCTAGCTATATGTAGGCCTACGGTTGAACCTGTCTCTCATGGGAGGATTTTTTACGATAACCCTGGAATGGAGAGAGGAGGAGGGATGAGGAGAAAGAGGGAGGAGAAGTAGAGAAAGAGAGGAGGTTATTCGAAGCAATCAGGTATTCTGACATACCCTCCCTGGATCCCCCGTCCTCCTGGACAGAGACAGGGCAAGCCTTCTCTGGCTGACCTCCATTTCACCCCTACCTCCACACCACCGGTGAGTTACAGCTCAGGGATCCTGTTGCTGCTGAGTATCCCTTAAAATGGGCCAGATCGGGGTTACTCTGGTGCCATACACGCACTGACCACATCACCCTACGCTACTCGCATAGAGAGAGAGATAGAGAGAGAGAGAGTCATTCATCTTATTCCAGGCACGTGCACCTCCTTACTTTCTCACGACCCCCAGTTGATGGAGCCACATCACTGACCTTGTGGTGCACTTTTTACTTGGCCCGAGCACAAATGATAGTTTATGTGATTCAGATGTTACAGCAAAGAGCCTGAGTGCTCCTTGAGTGCATAGCAACACAATGGGAAGAGAAGCACCTGTTGCCCAATACATCTTTAGATGTGGAATGCTTGGCTATACCTTGAAATCAGATATTGTGTTTAGTTTTACATTCTGGTATAGGCCTATACGGTATACTTCCTCTAGCACGCATTGGGTCCTTAATTCTGTTTTGCAGTCTGAGTTCATGGCCTAAAATGAAGTTTGTACAGAGTCACACCTCCCTCCATGCTTGATCCCTCATTCCAGTGAATGTGTAGAGCATTGAGACCATTGGGACAGGATGTAGCCTGAGCCCAGACTTGTGTGATGGAACCAGCAGAATCATGTCACGTCTCCCCTCCACCTCTTATTTAAAGGTAAATAAAGGGAACCCAGACTGGTTCTCTATCCATCCACATCGACAGGGCTGTAGTGGAGCAGGTTGAGAGCTTCAAGTTCCTCGGTGTCGACATCACTAAGGAATTATCATGGTCCACACGACCAACACAGTCGTGAAGAGGGCACGACAATACCTCTCCCCCCCCCCCCCCCCCCAAGATGCTGAAAAGATTTGGGAATGGGCCCTAAGGTCCTCAAAAGGTTGTACAGCTGCAACATTGAAAACATCTTGACTGGCTGCATCACCCGTTAGTATGGCAACTGCTTGGCTTCCAACCGCAAGGCGCTACAGAGTGTAGTGTGTACGGCCCGGTACATCACTAGGGCCGAGCTCCCTGCCATCCAGGACCTCTATACCAGGCATTTCATAGGAAGGCCCTAAAATTGTCAAATACTTCAGTCAATGATGCACCGAGTCTGGAACCAACCGGACCCTGAACAAATTATATCCCCAAGCCAGAAGACTGCTAAATAGCTCCCCGGACTATCTGCATTGACCTTTTTCACATATCACATACGCTGCTGCTGTAACGGTCGTCGGATGAAGAAGGATCAGACCAAAGCGCAGCGTGGTAAGTGTTCATGATTATTTATTTAAACTGAACACTGAGACAAAATAACAAAATGGAAGAACACGAAACAGTTCTGCAGACACAAAACATAAAACAACTACCCACAAAACTCAGGTGGGAAAAAGCTGCCTAAGCATGATTCTCAATCAGAGACAACGATAGATAGCTGCCTCTGATTGAGAACCACACCCGGCCAAACACAAAGAAATACAAAACATAGAAAATGAACATAGAATGCCCACCCAAATCACGCCCTGACTGTAGAGAGCTTTTTATGTCTCTATTTCGGTTTGGTCAGCTGCTACTATGTATAATGTTTCCTTTTGCCTAGTCACTATATCCCTACCTATTTGTACATACAGTCAGAAGTTTACATACACTTAGGTTGAAGTCATTAAAACTCATTTTCAACCACTTCACAAATGTCTTGTAAACACACTATAGTTTTGGCAAGTTGGTTAGGACATCTACTTTGTGCATGACACAAGTAATTTTTCCAACAATTGTTTGCAGACAGATTATTTCACTTATAATTCACTGTATCACATTTCCAGTGGGTCAGAAGTTTACATACACTAAGTTGACTTTGAATTTAAACAACTTGGAAAATTCCAGAAAATTATGTCATGGCTTTAGAAGCTTCTGATAGGCTAATTGACATCATTTGAGTCAATTGGAGGTGTACCTGTGGATGTATCTCAAGGCCTACCTTCAAACGTAGTGCCTCTTTGCTTGACATCATGGGAAAATCAAAAGAAATCAGCCAAGACCTCAGAAAACAAAAGGTAGACCTCCACAAGTCTGGTTCATCCTTGGGAGCAAATTCCAAACGCCTGAAGGTACCATGTTCATCTGTACAAACAACAGTACGCAAGTATAAACACCATGGGACCACGCAGCCGTCATACCACTCAGGAAGGAGACGCGTTCTGTCTCCTAGAGATGAACGTACTTCGGTGCGAAAAGTGCAAATCAATCCCAGAACAACAGCAAAGGACCTTGTGAAGATGCTGGAGGAAACAGGTACAAAAGTATCTATATCCACAGTAAAACGAGTCCTATATCGACATACCCTGAAAGGCCGCTCAGCAAGGAAGAAGCCACTGCTCCAAAACCACCATAAAAAAGCCAGACTCCGGTTTGCAACTGCACATGTAGAAATGTCCTCTGGTCTGATGAAACAAAAATAGAACTGTTTGGCCATAATGACCATCATTTTGTTTGGAGGAAAAGGGGGACGCTTGCAAGCCAAAGAACACCATCACAACCGTGAAGCACAGGGTGGCAGCATCATGTTGTGGGGGTGCTTTGCTGCAGAAGGGACTGGTGCACTTCACAAAATAGATGGCATCATGAGGGAGGACAATGATGTGGATATATTGAAGCAACATCTCAACACATCAGTCAGAAAGTTAAAGCTTGGTCGCAAATGGGTCTTCCAAGTGGACGATGACCCCAAGCAGACTTCCAAGGTTGTGACAAAATGGCTTAAGGACAACAAAGTCAAGATTTTGGAGTGGCCATCACAAAGCCCTGACCTCCCATAGACAATTTGTGGGCAGAACTGAAAAAGTGTGTGTGAGCAAGGAGGCCTACAAACCCGACTCAGTTACACCAGCTCTGTCAGGAGGAATGGGACAAAATTCACCCAATTTATTGCGGGAAGCTTGTGGAAGGCTACCCGAAACGTTTGACCCAAGTTAAACAATTTAAAGACAATGCTACCAAACACTAATTGAGTGTATGTAAACTTCTGACCCACTGGGAATGTGATGAAAGTAATAAAAGCTGAAATAAATCATTCTTTCTACTATTATTCTGACATTTCACATTCTTAAAAAAAATGGAGGCCTAATTTACCTAAGACAGGGAATTTTTACTAGGATTAAATGTCAGTTTTGAAAAACTGAGTTTAAATGTATTTGGCTAAGGTGTATGTAAACTTCCGACTTCAACTGTATCTACCTCAATTACCTCGTACCAGTGCACATACACTGTGGACTGGTACCCCATGTATATAGCCAAGTTATCATCACTAATTATGTATTTATTCCTTGTGTTATTAATTGTCTATGATTTATATTTCTCTTTGAATTGTTTGGAAGGACCCTTAGGTACGCATTTCACTGTTAGTCTTAACCTGTTTTTTACAAAGCATGTGACAAAAACAATTTGATTTGATTTGATTTACAATCTCATAATTTTTCCACAGAATGGACACAATGTCAGGATGGTAGGAATTCTTCCTTCATATTTAAATAAACATAAATTTTTTTGTACTGTATGCTAAGGGTATACTATTTTACTTTCCAGGGTAAAGATACTGTAACATCTATGACCATCCATGTCATGCATCCATATTCCATAACTAAGTATGTCAAAGACAGGAGGTGTCTTTTCTGAGGGGGAAAAGAATGTATGTCCCCAGCAGCTATAAATTGTGTTGAGACAAGCAGGCCAGTACAGAGCTGGGGGATGGAGAAAGTGGAGAGATCAGGAAGTGCCTCTCTCTTCTTAGTGTGGGAGTCTCCATTTCTCCCAGGGTTTAACCCCTCTCACCCCTCCTCATTCGCCACTTTTATTCAAGTGGCTGATTTATGGCTGTGTGGAGGGGAGAAATACAATTGCGCTACGGCCATCCCAAACCTCCATCTTCATCTCAGAAATGACCCCAGGTTCCACCAGGGAAGAAGGTGTGTGGTGGTGATTGTGGGATTGGGACTGTGTTAATGGGTTTACTGTAGTCTTTGTGTTGACCACTGTGTGTAAATTGGCCTCTTGTTTGTGTTGTTTTGCATGCAATGTGTTTGACGAAGAGAGAGAAAGAGAGATCTGTATTTCTTGGACCAATAAGCCTATAAACATGCTTGAACAAAAATGTATGACGCTTGTAAACTCGGAAGCAGAGTCTAAATTCATGACTCCATTATTAATTAATACCTGTTTGTGTGTTTACAGCAGGTTGAGAAAGCCGGCTGTCTGTGCTTCTAAAATGGTACATTAATAATAATTCATGCAGCAACACAGGCAGACGGCGGCCAGAGGAAGAGTCCCTTTTCTGTAAACGTTTTTTTCCCTTCTCCTGGTTGTTTCTCTCCTCTCCTCTCACCCCATCCTATCCCTGCCCCAGCGCAAAGCAGCCCCTTTTCTCTCCCCAAATTAAATTCTTTGGAAAGTCATTTTATATCACCCTTTGAACGTGCATTGAACTGTAAAAGCACCCCTTTGGAAACAAAATAAAGGGATAGGAGAGGGAGGGAGAGGGGGTATGAGGGAGAGGGGGTATGGGGCAAGGAGGAGAATAATAATTTTTTTGCAGACCTTTGGTATTAACCCAAACACCATAGCTGTCAGCGGCTCAGAGAGGGAGGTGCGAGGGGCAAACATTCAGTGTTAATTGGCACTTTGTAAGCTCTGAGCCTTCCTTTTGTAGGGAAAGTGGATGAGAGAGCGAGGGAGAGAGAGTGACCGAGAGAGAGTGGAAGGGAGAGAGGGATTGACAGAAAGAGAGAGAGAGAGAAAGACAGCTTTTGTTCTTGTAAGTTTGTTGGGTCTTGTAGAGGGTGTTTACGGTTCACTTCTTATCCTTTGTTAATTGGTCTTTCTCTCCTCTTATGAAAAAAAGAAAAATAAGAATTCATCTGACCCCCATCCAACCACCCATGCCCCCTACACCCCCCCCCCCCCCCCCCCTCCCTCCACACCCCCCAACAGCAGCCAGATCAGTTAGAGAGGGAGAAACAACCAACGAGAGTCGAGAGTACACCAACATGATTGTTCACAGAAGCTCCAATTTAGGACCAAAACATTTTGAAATGACACATGTCATTTGAAACGATTGCTTTGTTAGGGTGCCTGAAGACATTCCGAAGTCGATGAAACTGGAGCATATGACATCCAACCACACCATTTTAATTGGGAGGCCAGTCATAAAAAATCTTTCAATCTATTTTTCACACAAAGTGAAGTGTAAAAAATGAACACGTGCAGGATGAGAATTAAGAAGAGAATGGGGGAAAAAATTATATATACAAAATTGACTTCCGCCACCTTTCATTGTCTGTCATTTCAGTCCCCCCCAATCAGGAGTTTCTTTGACCTCACCTTAAACCCTCACTCTTAATGGAGCTGATAGAGAATAATTCAAATGGGAAAGATAGAATTAACCGGGCCAAAACAACTATCTCTCTCCTCCCTCCCTTCTCACTACATCCGCTCATGTGTTTGGGGCAAGCTCACCATAATTAGAGGGGGAGCTGGAGAGAAAGGAAGGGACCTGTTTTTGGGTGAGAGACAAGGGGACAAGGGTTGACCTGCTCCACAGCACCTCTGGCCCCTCTTTCTCCCAGTGAGTGATGTAAACAACAATAGTGTCAGGACTGAAAGGACACAGGTGTCAACCATTGTGCTGCTCTGAATGGAGCTGGGGAGGAATGTCAGGGGGGGGGGGGGCTCAGCCACCTCTCACACCCACCTCTCACACCCACACTGTTTTTATTCACCACCACCTCCCTCTTTCATGGACTTCATATTGTCTCCTTTCTGTCATCCTCCTGTTGTTATTATCAAGGCTAACTGCATAGCTTCATGTTGGAAAGGCTTAACATTACTTAACATCATGAAGTGCTTTGAGAGGCTGGTCATGGCCCACATCAAGGCCAGCAGGCCAGGCACACTGGAGCCACTCCAATTTGCTTACCACTCCAACAGATCCACGGGAAGATACATTTCCATCACTATTCACATGGCCCTAACACATCTGGACAAGAGGAACAACTATGTGAGAATGCTGTCCATTGTCTACAGTTCAGCATTCAACACTATTGGTCCCTCCAAGCTCGACACCAAGCACAGAGCACTAGGTCTGGACACCACCCTCTGTAACTACATCCTGGATTGGCAACAGCTCCTCCACACTGACTCTTAACACAGGGCCCCCCCAGGGGTGTCCTCAGACCTCTGCTGTGCTCCCTGTTCACCCACGACTGCATGGCTTTGCACGACACCAACTCCATCATCAAGTTTGCTGTCGATACCACGGTTGTAGACCTAACAACCAACAACAATGATTCGTTTAATAGGGAGGAGGTAAGTGAACAGGCATTGTGGTGTCATGACAACAACCTCTCCCTCAATGTCAGTAAAACAAAGAAGTTGATTGTTACTGTCGGGCAGACGGTATCGGAGCATGAGGTCTGATACTAACAGGCTCAGAGACAGTTTCTACTTACAAGCCATCAGACTGCTGAACACTTGAACAGGACTGACCACCTGATCTGATTCTCCACATCTTAGCACACATGCACACACCCCCACAGACATACACACACACACACACATTCATACTGCAAAAACTTTACAACTGCTGCTACCAGACTCTTATTATACTGCTGAATTCATACATTTGTGTCCCATCCCCCAGCCTTCATTTCTCATATCAAGAATAGACTGACGGGTTTCAGAAGAAAGGTCTTTGTTTCCAGCCATTTTGAGCCTGTAATTGAACCCACAAATGCTGATTCTCCATATACTCAACTAGTCTAAAGAAGCCCAGTTTTATTGCTTCTTTAATCAGAACAACAGTTTTCAGCTGTGCTAACATAATTGCAGAAGGGTTTTCTAATGATCAATTAGCCTTGTAAAATGATAAACTTGGATTAGCTAACACAACGTGCCATTGGAACACAGGAGTGATGGTTGCTGAAAATGGGCCTCTGTACATCTATGTAGATATTCCATTAAAAAATCTGCCGTTTCCAGCTACAATATTCATTTACAACGTAAACAATGTCTACACTGTATTTCTGATCAATTTGATGATATTTTACTGTACAAAACATTTGCTTTTCTTTCAAAACCAAGGACATTTCTAAGTGACCCCAGACTTTTGAACAGTAGTGTACATTCTCACAGTATTAACCGAATTAATCAACACTGAAGGCAACATATAAAACCGATAAAATGTGCTGCAAGCAGAGACCAACCCCAACATACATGCAGCTACCTCACCATAAGCATGTCAGAGCTGTGTGCAGGTGTTAAATACTGTATGTGGCTATGTGGGAGAACATGGGATCTCCCATGGAGATGCTTTGCTATACATCATTTGCTTTGCTATACATTTGTGATTTACTCTTCTTCATCCTCCCTTCCTTCCCCAACAGTTCCTCTCCACCAGGAAGAGAGGAGATTCATGAGTCCCATTTCCACCAGTGGCCCACCCATTCTCCAGGCTATGGATTATAAATGTTACACACACACACTTGCGTGCACATACACCTACAAACACAAGCAAAGTCACACACACACTTCCTGCACAGTCACACACACACGCCTGCACAGTCACACACATCTCAGAACATGGGGTAACCATCCAAGGCCATTCTTCCCATGTTTCTCACAGGAGCTGGTGATGGTGACTGGATGAAGATTTGTGGACTGGTGTCCTTTGTGCTCAAACACCCAGGGTGAGGCAAAAACATAAATTGAGATGAGCGCATGATGACTGTGGTGCGCCACACTTTTTTAATGGATGGATGATTATTTATGTTCTGCCATCTCAGCAGCATGGTGGCACAAATAGAAACATCGATAGATTAGAAACATTTCCTCAATGATGACTGTAAAAGAAACAGGATTATTTCAACTAATTATTATTTAGTAAATGGTGCCACAGCCTTTGTTTACTAATTTTTTCAATCAATGTGTTACCTGAACTTAAAATGCTTATTTGGCCCAAACTTAGCTTCAACTTAAGAAAACTTAAATAAATAAAAAATCTTACAAAAAATGTATTAAAAAAATTATACATCACAAAACATTCACATACAAACGACAACATAGAGACCCATACAAACATCCACAACATCACCCTGCCCAGACCCACCTGCTCACACCCCCCTCTCCATCTACTACATCACCCTGCCCAGACCCACCTGCTCACACCCCCAACTCCATCTACTACATCACCCTGCCCAGACCCACCTGCTCACACCCCCATCTCCATCTACGACATCACCCTGCCCAGACCCACCTGCTCACACCCCCATCTCCATCTACTACATCACCCTGCCCAGACCCACCTGCTCACACCCCCATCTCCATCCACAACATCACCCTGCCCAGACCCACCTGCTCCCACCCCCATCTCCATCTACTAAATCACCCTGCCCAAACCCACCTGCTCACACCCCCATCTCCATCTACTACATCACCCTGCCCAGACCCACCTGCTCACACCCCCATCTCCATCTACTACATCACCCTGCCCAGACCCACCTGCTCACACCCCCATCCCCATCTACTACATCACCCTGCCCAGACCCACCTGCTCCCACCCCCATCTCCATCTACTAAATCACCCTGCCCAAACCCACCTGCTCACACCCCCATCTCCATCTACTACATCACCCTGCCCAGACCCACCTGCTCACACCCCCATCTCCATCTACTACATCACCCTGCCCAGACCCACCTGCTCACACCCCCATCTCCATCTACTACATCACCCTGCCCAGACCCACCTGCTCACACCCCCATTTCCATCTCCATCTCCACTCACACCCCCATCTCCATACAACATAGAATGCCCACTCAGATCACACCCTGACCAAACAAAACATAGAAACATACAACGCAAACTATGGTCAGGGCGTGACAGTATCCGGACTGTCACGGGCTCCGGACTGCCGGGCTCCGGACTGGCGGGCGGCTCTGGCGGCTCCGGACTGGCGGGCGGCTCTGGCGGCTCCGGACTGGCGGGCGGCTCTTGCGGCTCCGGACTGGCGGGCGGCTCTGGCGGTTCCGGACTGGCGGCCGGCTCTGGCGGCTCAGGACTGGCGGGCGGCTCTGGCGGCTCAGGACAGACGGGCGGCTCTGGCGGCTCAGGACAGACTGACGGCTCTGGCGGCTCAGGACAGACTGACGGCTCTGGCGGCTCAGGACAGACGGACGGCTCTGGCGGCTCAGGACTGACGGGCAGCTCAGGCGGCGCTGGACAGACGGGCGGCTCTTGCGGCTCAGGACAGACGGACGGCTCAGGCGGCGCTGGACAGATGGACGGCTCAGGCGGCGCTGGACAGACGGACGGCTCAGGCGGCGCTGGACAGACGGACGGCTCAGGTGGCGCTGGACAGACGGACGGCTCAGGCGGCGCTGGACAGACGGGCGGCTCAGGCGACGCTGGACAGGAGGGAGACTCAGGCGGCACTGGACAGGAGGAAGACTCTGGCAGCGCTGAGCAGGCGGGAGCACCTGTAGTGCGGAGACGGAGAGACAGCCTGGTGCGGGGGGCTGCCACCGGAGGGCTGGTGCGTGGAGGTGGCACCGGATAGACCGGACCGTGAAGGCGCACTACAGGTCTCGAGCACCGAGCCTGCCCAACCCTACCTGGCTGAATGCTCCCCGTAGCCAAGCCAGTGCGGCGAGGTGGAATAGGCCACACACGGTAAGCACGTGGAGCTGGCTCAGGTCTACTACCTGACTTAGCCACACTCCCCGTGTGCCCCCTCCCCAAGAAATTTTTGGGGTTGCCTCCCGTGCCTGTTGCGCTGCCGTGTGCGTGTCGCCAATTCCATTCTCCCGTAACCCTCTTCGCACTGCTTCAGAGAATCCCAGGCGGGCTCCGGCACTCTCCCTGAGTCGACCGACCACCTTTCTATTTCGTCCTAAGTTGTCATATAGTCCAGATCTCGCTGCTGCCCGATACCACACTGCTTGGTCCTTTGGTGGTGGGTGATTCTGTCACGTTCTTCGTCCTCTTCATCTGAGGAGGAGTAGGAGATATCGGACCAATACGCAGCGTGGTGAGTATTCATATTTATTAGAATACTTTTCACTAAAGAACAAAAACAATAAACTGACAAAAATAAACAAAGACGCAACAGTCCCGAAATAGTGAACAATAAACACAGGAACACACGAACAGGAACAATCACCCACAACCCACAATACAAAACAGGCTACCTAAATATGGTTCCCAATCAGAGACAACGACTAACACCTGCCTCTGATTGAGAAACATATCAGGCCAAACACATAGAATCAGTCAAACTAGACATACAACATAGAATGCCCACTCAGATCACACCCTGACCAAACAAAACATAGAAACATACAACGCAAACTATGGTCAGGGCGTGACAGACATTCTCTAATCATTGATTTGATTTACTTGTTTGCTTATTTTGGAGTTTTCTGTTTTAATGTTACTCCTTAATCACTATGATAAATAAAATAGGCTAGTTTTTCTTGAGTGTACATTTAACAGAGATTTACCTTGAAGTGCAGTGTAGCAAAACAGTTGAAATCAGTCATTGACACAGACATGGTGGAATAGCATGAAGATGGGAATGCCATGAACTAAAAGGTTGTGAGTTCTTTACACAAATATGGAATTTCCATCACAGCAGAATACAAATCAAGAGGTAGCCCAGAGCACCTACATGTTATTGATAGTAATGCATGCATCAAATTGGAATGTGTTATGCAGCCCTTTCCTTGAGAAACATATTAGGTGAATAATAGGTAGATTAAAGGGACATTATATATCGAAACCATAGGGAAGGTATCCAAGGTGCACAATCAATAACATTGCTCGCACTACTGTAGTCTCTAACAACACATCATGGTAGGATCACATGTGAGAACTGGGCTTGACAGGGTGTGTCTTTAGTAAAAGTGTGTGTGTATGTGTGTGTGTGGGCTCCATGCTTGGTGGAGATGCTAGAGGAGAGTGAGGGGATTTATTACGAAGCATTAGGAGCACTAATCTGTTTCAGGTGTTACTGGCTGCTATCCCAGGCTGTGCCTTCTCCCTTCCCCAGGAGGCCCCAACATGTGTGTGTGTGTGTGTATGTGTGTGTGTGTGTGTGTGTGTGTGTGTGTGTGTGTGTGTGTGTGTGTGTGTGTGTGTGTGTGTGTGTGTGTGTGTGTGTGTGTGTGTGTGTGTGTGTGTGTGTGTGTGTGATTCTGTTTAGTTTAACATTCCTTAGAAGGACCATGCCATCTTCTCACAATATCAAATGGAACCCCAGAGAATGATTTGATTTCTAAGTGTACAAATGTGTTTCAATACAATATGGATTTAAGATGTGGTCAAAAATGTTAGGGCAGACGTGATCACTTCCAACCAGTCAGCCAAATCAAATGAATATCATAGACAGGACTGGGTTTCAAACCCTATGGTTGCTGCATTTCACAATACAGTGTTAGCCAGCTGAGCTAAAGCCTAAGCATTAGGATGGGGAGCTAACGCAAGACTACAGGTCTTATGCAAGGTTCACTGAACCGGTTCCATGACACAGGGAAATAGTACATCATGATTATGTAATCTACCAACCCCACCATGTTTTAACCTTCACTTCAAAACCTGAAGGTTACATGGAGCTCCCTTGTAACTCAAGATACTGCCTGATGTACTGTATTTAAATACAGTTGACCACCTAGATGGATTACCCTGAGTTAGTAGGAGGCCTGCAGGGCCGCTGGGATGATGAATAGTGGCATCAGGACAAAACAGGGACCTCCCCATTCTGGCAGGATGCCACACAGCCTACTGTGACAAGTTACGACAGTGAGTGCTGGGGGGTGTTCGCATTGATTTACAATTAAAATATACTAAAGAAGAAAAAACTAAGTGAAACTCCTAGAGTACAGTAGAGTACAGCCTACCCATACATTTCTGGGAAAGTGAGCATTAAAATAAGGATGAAACAATACTGTAATATAGATTTATGAATTTTACAGTATACTACAGTAGTTTCATTCCATTGTGGGTATATCAAGGTAGGGGAGTTTTGGGAAGGTTAAATCATGCCAGACTAAGTAGGAGCCTGCTGGAATCTAAAATGCCTCTCATGTCTAGGTTCTGCCTCCTTTATTGGGAACTACTGCCCTCGAGTGGGCGTCATGGGGATTGTTCATTGAGGCAATAAAAAAGGTAGTCTGGTGGAACCAGCCTGATCGAGCAATAGCTCACAGAAAATAAATGTGAGCGCGGCAGTAGTCTGCTTGTCTAGGCTATAAAATGTATTATAAAGTTAAACAGATAACACTACACACTACTAAAACGTGTATTCTGCATTTAACACTTGTGTGTTGTTCATGTTTTTGTTATTCACCCTGTTGGACCCACAACAGTATTGTGTTTTTAAAACAATACAGCCAGAACAATTTACCTAAAAATACCTAATACTTAGATGTTCACTTATATCAATTACAAGCAATATACACAGCATACATGGTTATAATTGCAATTTTCCTCTGCTAGATCACATTTATCAAGCGCTTTTCTTTTTATTTGATCAAATGTGATTTTTGTAAACAAAAATCTATTATAATCAAGCCATGGGTGGAATAAATCATGTTTATCTTGAACAAATATAAATGAAACAAGGTTTTCATCACTATTTATGTTTATTACACTGAACAAATTAGAAGGACAAATTTTACATACAGTATTTTATGGAAATGATAAATAAGCTCCATTAAACACAAATTAAGGCCAGTCTACACACCACATGAGGGACAGAGTTTTACTGTGTGTGTTGCAAATGTATTTCTTGCACTTGATGCATGTGTACTGTGTCTTCCTGTACATCTTCCTGTACTTCTTGGGACCACACACATCACAGCGCTTCTTCGTGTTGCTTTCTGCTGCAATCTAGAATTTTACTAACATCTCACTCACTCACTCACTCACATAAAGTTGAAGTCGGAAGTTAACATACATACATAAATAACATACATAAACATACATAAATACATACATACATAAACTCAGTTCATCACAATTCCTGACATTTAATCCTAGTAAAAGTTCCCTGTCTTAGGTCAGTTGGAAGACCCATTTGGGACCAAGCTTCAACTTCCCGACTGATGTCTTGAGATGTTGCTTCAATATATCCACATCATTTTCCTCCCTCGTGATGCCATCTATTTTGTGAAGTGCACAAGACCCTCCTGCAGCAAAGCACCCCCACAACATGATGCTGCCACCCCTCGTGCTTCACGGTTGGGATGGTGTTCTTCGGCTTGCAAGCCTCCCCCTTTTCCCTCCAAACATAACGATGGTCATTATGGCCAATTAGTTCTATTTTTGTTTCATCAGACCAGAGGACATTTCTCCAAAAAGTTCGATATTTTTCCCCATGTGCAGTTGTAAACCGTAGTCTGGCTTTTTTTATGGCGGTTTTTGAGCAGTGGCTTCTTCCTTTCTGAGCGGCCTTTCAAATTATGTCGATGTAGGACTCGTTTTACTGTGGATATAGATACTTTTGTACCTGTTTCCTCCAGCATCTTCACAAGGTCCTTTGCTGTTCATATTCACTTTTCGCACCAAAGTACGTTCATCTCTAAGAGACAGAACGTGTCTCCTTCCTGAGCGGTATGACGGCTGTGTGGTCCCATGGTGTTTATACTTGCGTACTGTTGTTTGTACAGATGAACGTGGTACCTTCAGGCGTTTGGAAATTGCTCCCAAGGATGAGCCAGACTTTTGGAGATCTACAATTGTTTTTCTGAGGTCTAGGCTGATTTCTTTTGATTTTCCCATGATGTCAATGTCACGTTCCTGACCTGTTTTCTGTTGTTTTGTATGTGTTTAGTTGGTCAGGACGTGAGCTGGGTGGGAATTCTATGTTGTGTGTCTAGTTTGTCTGTTTCTATGTCAGCCTAGTGTGGGTTCTCAATCAAAGACAGATGGTAGTCGTTGTCTCTGATTGAGACTCATATATAGGAGGCTTGTTTTGTGTTGGGATTTTGTGGGTGTTTGTTACCTGTCTCTGTGTTTGTGGTCTGCACCAGATAGGTCTGTATCGGTTTTGCACATTTGTTATTTTGTATGTTTTTTGTAGTGTTTCACTTGTTCTTGTATTAAACATGTTGAACACTAGCCGCGCTGCACTTTGGTCCTCTCCTTCACCTCTCCTTCACCCCTGGAAGAAAACCTTTACAGTCAAGCAGAGGCACTGAGTTTGAAATAGATCCACAAGTGCACCTCCAATTGACTTTTTTCCAAGCTGTTTAAATACACAGTCAACTTAGTGTATGTAAACTTCTGACCCACTGGAATTGTGATACAGTGAATTGTTATTGAAATAATCTGTCTATAAACAATTATTGGAAAAATGACTTGTGTCATGCACAAAGTAGATGTCCTAACCGACTTGCCAAAACCATAGTTTGTTAACAAAAAATGTGTGGAGTGGTTGAAAAATGAGTTTTAATGACTCCAACCTAAGTGTATGTAAACTTCCGACTTCAACTGTATGCACTCTCAGCTGCAAGTTTTCAGGTTTTTTTGTTTTCTTGTTTGTTTCACAATAAAAAATATTTTGCATCTTCAAAGTGGTTGGCATCTTGTGTAAATCAAATGATACAAACCCCCCAAAAATCAATTTTAATTACAGGTTGTAAGGCAACAAAATAGGGAAAATGCCAAGGGGGGTGAATACTTTCACAAGCCACTTTAATTCAGAACATCAATAAGCAAGAACAGCAGGACAGAACTACATGCATTTTTTAAAAAGGTACACATAGCCTACATATCAATACATACACACTAACTATCTAGATCAAATAGGGGAGAGTCGATGTGCTGTGAGGTGTTGCTTTGTCTGTTTTTTGAATCCAGGTTTGCTGTTTATTTGAGCAATATGAGATGGAAGGAAGTTCCATACAATAAGGGCTCTATATAATTTATATATTTTTTTCTCTATTGTGTTATTGATTGTATGTTTGTTTATTCCATGTGTAACTCTATGTTGTTGTTTTTGTCGCACTGCTTTGCTTTATCTTGGCCAGGTCGCAGTTGTAAATGAGAACTTGTTCTCAACTGGCCTACCTGGTTAAATAAAGGTGAAATAAATTAAAAATAATAATACTGTATGCTTTCTTGATTTTTCTTCTCTCATCATAACGTATATTTCAAGCATATGTTTAATATTTATAAAAGTTACGTATAGATATATCCCTTAAGTAGGGGAACCAGTCTCTGATGAGAGAGCCATAATACCAGAACCAGGGGTAGTAAGACTCTGTCTGACGAGTGGCTCCAGAAGTGATGATGTGAAGCGCTGCCTCACTGGCCGGCCAGGCTGGGATGTTGGTGAACCCCCTGTAATACAAACAGTGATGACTCTGCATCCTTTCAATATTTTGAAATGTATCCAAGGATACTTGGATAAAGGTGCTCTAACAACTATCAAGACAACCGTAAAACACTTTGTAGTGTTGCAACTTGACTGAAGTTGATATCAACAATATCGTACTTGACTTTCTCCATAGCCGAGTCCGTATCGATCAGGGCCAGGACGGTGATAGTAATGGACACGTTGCTCCTCTGCATGGCCAGCTCATGCTGCAGCGTCCCAAAGAAACCATTCAGGGCAAACTTTGTGGATGTGTAGGGGGCCATAAATGGGCTGCACATTTTTCCTGTGGGACCAAAACACTAGCCAATCATCGATCCAGGGTCACTTGGAAAGCTTAGTTTAGAGAAGAGCTCTGACCCACCTAATAAGGAGGAGACGACCACAATGGAACCACTACTCTGCTCAAGGGTGGGCAGAGCAGTCTTCGCCATCTGCAGATAGCTGAGGAAATTTACCTGACAAAGAGCAAGTAAAAGAGGAGATAAAATAACACTATTGTAATAGTGGTACTGTACATATAATGGTAGGCTACATGTACATGTCATCCTACTGGGTCACATGAAACACAGTAGTCGAGATAGATACCCCACCTGCATTAACCATCTAGTGTGCTCCACATCTCCGTCCCACATGGCGAATGGGCTGGAACCTATGTGGTTCAGCACCAGGTAGTCCAGTCCTCCCAGCTTGTCCACAGCAAACTGCACCACTCTCTCTGGGTCAGAAGGATTGGCCATGTCTGCTGCTACGTACAGAGCTTTCTGGGCCCCCAAACCCTGGCACTTCTCTACTACCTGCAGTACAAGAGAGTGATGTTTGCATAAGAGTAACATAATTATGAAAAACATTAAGGTATTGTCATAGACAACTATTGCCTAGCGACATTGATGAAAACACCTGATTGAAGTGTCACTGACCTGCTGTAGAACTTTCTCCCTCCTGGCTGTAATAACCACCTGCGCACCAAAGCCGGCAAGGTGATATGCCATTTGTTCACCTATACCCGTACTGGCACCAGTCACCAGGACCCGTGCACCCTTTAAAGACTCTGAAAACCAGCCGCGTTGAAAGTCATTACAGTACTCATTACATCTTACAGTATAGTTTGTCTAAATACACTAAAAACTAAGACAAGGGAATAGAATGGAGATGTTTATTGTCGACGTGAGGCCAATCAAGAAAATGTGCATTTGATGTGCACTAAAGTACGTGCTGCATCCTAGACCTAATGGACACTTTCCTGGCATCCAACTAGCCAGGAAATACACTGCTCAAAAAAATAAAGGGAACACTAAAATAACACATCCTAGATCTAAATGAATTAACTATTCTTATTAAAAACTTTTTTCTTTACATAGTTGAATGTGCTGACAACAAAATCACACAAAAATGATCAATGGAAATCAAATGTATCAACCCATGGAGGTCTGGATTTGGAGTCACACTCAAAATTAAAGTGGAAAACCACACTACAGGCTGATCCAACTTTGATGTAATGTCCTTAAAACAAGTCAAAATGAGGGTCAGTAGTGTGTGTGACCTCCACGTGCCTGTATGACCTCCCTACAACGCCTGGGCATGCTCCTGATGAGGTGGCGGATGGTCTCCTGAGGGATCTCCTCCCAGACCTGGACTAAAGCATCCGCCAACTCCTGGGCAGTCTGTGGTGCAACGTGGCATTGGTGGATGGAGCGAGACATGATGTCCCAGATGTGCTCAATTGGATTCAGGTCTGGGGAACGGGCGGGCCAGTCCATAGCATCAATGCCTTCCTCTTGCAGGAACTGCTGACACATTCCAGCCACATGAGGTCTAGCATTGTCTTGCATTAGGAGGAACCCAGGGCCAACCGCACCAGCATATGGTCTCACAAGGGGTCTGAGGATCTCATCTCGGTACCTAATGGCAGTCAGGCTACCTCTGGCGAGCCCATGGAGGGCTGTGCGGCCCCGCAAAGAAATGCCACCCCACACCATGACTGACCCACCGCCAAACCGGTCATGCTGGAGGATGTTGCAGGCAGCAGAACGTTCTCCACGGCGTCTCCAGACTGCCACGTCTGTCACATGTGCTCAGTGTGAACCTGCTTTCATCTGTGAAGAGCACAGGGCGCCAGTGGCGAATTTGCCAATCTTGGTGTTCTCTGGCAAATGCCAAACGTCCTGCACGGTGTTGGGCTGTAAGCACAACCCACACCTGTGGACGTCGGGCCCTCATACCACCCTCATGGAGTCTGTTTCTGACCGTTTGAGCAGACACATGCACATTTGTGGCCTGCTGGAGGTCATTTTGCAGGGCTCTGGCAGTGCTCCTCCTTGCACAAAGGCGGAGGTAGCGGTCCTGCTGCTGGGTTGTTGCCCTCCTACGGCCTCCTCCACGTCTCCTGATGTACTGGCCTGTCTCCTGGTAGCGCCTCCATGCTCTGGACACTACGCTGACAGACACAGCAAACCTTCTTGCCACAGCTCGCATTGATGTGCCATCCTGGATGAGCTGCACTACCTGAGCCACTTGTGTGGGTTGTAGACTCCGTCTCATGCTACCACTAGAGTGAAAGCAGCATAGGAACTGAGAAGTGGTCTGTGGTCACCACCTGCAGAAACACTCCTTTATTGGGGGTGTCTTGCTAATTGCCTATAATTTCCACCTGTTGTCTATTCCATTTGCACAACAGCATGTGAAATTTATTGTCAATCAGTGTTGCTTCCTAAGTGGACAGTTTGATTTCACAGAAGTGTGATTGACTTGGAGTTACATTGTGTTGTTTAAGTGTTCCCTTTATTTTTTTGAGCAGTGTATATCTGGAGTACTTCTCCTGTCTTATCCGGTGTCCTGTGTGAATTTAAGTATGCTCTCTCTAATTCTCTCCTTCTCTCTTTTTTTCTCTCTCTCGGAGGACCTGAGCCTTAGGACCATGCGTCAGGACTACCGGGCATGATGACTCCTTGCTGTCCCCAGTCCACCTGGCCTTGCTGCTGTTCCAGTTTCAACTGTTCTGCCTGCGGCTATGGAACCCTGACCTGTCCACCGGACATGCTACCTGTCCCAGACCTGCTGTTTTCAACTCTCTAGAGACCGTAGGAGCGGTAGAGATACTCTTAATAATCGGCTATGAAAAGCCAACTGACATTTTACTCCTGAGGTGCTGCACCCTCGACAACTACTGTGATTATTATTATTTGACCATGCTGGTCATTTATGAACATTTGAACATCTTGGCCATGTTCTGTTATAATCTCCACCCGGCACAGCCAGAAGAGGACTGGCCACCCCTCATAGACTGGTTCCTCTCTAGGTTTCTTCCTAGGTTTTGGCCTTTCTAGGGAGTTTTTCCTAGCCACCGTGCTTCTACACCTGCATTGCTTGCTGTTTGGGGTTTTAGGCTGGGTTTCTGTACAACACTTCGAGATATTAGCTGATGTACAAAGGGCTACATAAAATAAACTTGATTGAAACTTGATTGAACTAGCATGATGATATGGATCTTTATGTCTGTGTAATGTGTAATCTATATGAGTAGAAACAAGGGCAATTTTAATTATAGGCCATAGAGAATTACTGCTTTAAACACTTCCCACTGGGCCCACACTGTTTGAATCAACGTTGTTTACATGTCATTTCAATGAAATTATGTTGAATAGACGTTGAATTGATGTCTGTGCCCAGTGGGTTATGAACAAAGTTCAAAGTATGGCCCCGTGTGGCTCAGTTGGTAGAGCATGGCGCTTGCAACGCCAGGGTTGTGGGTTCGATTCCCACGGGGGGCCAGTACAAAAAAGTATGAATGTATGTACTTGTAAGTCGCTCTGGATAAGAGCGTCTGCTAAATGACTTAAATGTAAATGTAAATGTAAAGTTAATTGTTAGATAGTGCCTGAGTTTGCTGCTTTTGGTTCTGAAAAAACCCAGGCTAATTTATGGTGAGAAATAGTGGGGGAAACAAATGTCCACACTTATAGAAATAACGATAACCTAAGATTAAATGTGATAGATTATTAGAAGTATAATGCTGTGATTGCAATTTCCACTGCTTTTTACTGTACATGGAAAATACTCTAGCCAGATGATCAACTACTACGGGTTCCACCCTAAACCAGTTATGAGTGGAATGCATATTAAGTAGTAGGCTGTAGTTCTGTATGGTTCCAATTCCACATGGTTGCCTCTGACTCATTTCAGGCCTAGGACGACTATACTGTATTACGGTATGTGTATTGTACTGTATTGCACTCACAAAGGTCATCTGGCCAAAAGCTTAGCTCAGTAAACCTGAAAGTTACATTGAATAAGTGTTTGTGAATTCATTCATATCAGATTGGTTATTACGGAGTGCAACGAGTGCACCAAGTAGTGCACCAAGGAGTGCACCAAACATTACTCATCACTTAGCCTACCAAAACAAAACGGAAACACATTCCAGCAGTGTTGCTTTGGATTTAAACGTGTAAGAAACGTGTACTTTGAAACAGTTTCACTTGATAGACCAGTCAAGGATTGTGAAGAAGCTAAATAAATATCTTACCTGAGTCGAAGGTGGGTCCACTCCATTGGAAAGCAACAAAAGCTACTCCTATAGCAACAACTATTAAGAGATTAGTAAAAGCCTTCATCTTGTGACTGCAATACCGTACTCAATGGGCTGGTTTAAGTGGTAGGGCGGAAGAAACTAGCCTTTGCCGAGTCCCCAACAACCGGATATTCCGGTTTTCAGGGGAAATGGAAAGACAGCCTGTGATGCAACTTCCTCTTTGGTTGTTAACAAGGTGACACTATCTTAACTCTTCTTCCACATATACTGGATTGGTTAAACAGTTTTTGTCTTCTCGTCAAGACCAGTATGTAGGCGATCTAGTTTCAGGGGTTTATTTTACACCTGTAACCGACTATAGACCAAAGTCCAGGACTGAAGTCGGGAGATGCATCAGCTACAGCCCAAAGTCGGACACTGATGTGGTTTTCCAACAGCAAAGCTTAGTGCAACATGGCAGTGTTTATAAAGGTTTTGCTTTGTAATGTCAAAATAAACATGTTTCCAACCCCCATATCACACACTCACAATCTGAAAATATACGTGTATGTGTGTACATTGTTCTAGTGGAGGCTGCTGAAGGGAGGACGGCTCATAGTAATGGCTGGAATGGAATTAATGGGATGGTATCAACCACATGGAAACCAGATGTTCGCTACCATTCCATTGACTCCATTTCAGCCATTATTATGAGCCGTCCTCCCCTCAGCAGCCTCCACTGCATTGTGCTATCAATTGGGGTTGAGAGAGCCGCAAATATCACATTTATCTGTACATATCCACTGTATACATATGAATCGCGGCAGTAAAATATTGGAGTCGTAAAATATCCCCAAAAACAAAATATGTTTTGGATGAACAAATTCATATGAACTACCAAAAACCAAAAACATTAACCAAAATTCACGCTACTTCTGCTAATAAAATCATGTGCAATCTGATCCCTACACAGGCTCAGGAGCCTGGTAGGGCGGTACTTTTTCTGTTGGCAGTACCCCTTGCAGGTCTTCTGCTGTGAATTCTTTCAAGCCCAGAAACGTTTCTGCCGCAGCCACAAGGATGTCCAATTTTGGGGATTTCTTTGACACTTGAGCAGTACAATTAATAATCGTTGCAATAAACGGCACAAAATCCACCTTTTTCACACTAAGCGTGTCCGGTTCTCTTAATTGACAAACATTCACTAATGGCTGGGGTGTTTCTACTACTATATCATCAACACTAGAGTCACTTGCTTTCTCAATTCAATTAATCAATCAAATGTATTTATAAAGCCCTTCTTAGATCAGCTGATGTCACAAAGTGCTGTACACAAACCCAGCCTAAAACCCCAGACAGCAAGCAATGCAGGTGTAGAAGCACGGTGGCTAGGAAAAACTCCCTAGAAAGGCCAGAACCTAGGAAGAAACCTAGAGAGGTTTCTCTAGGTCTGGGTAGCCATTTGATTAGATGTTCAGGAGTCTTATGGCTTGGGGGTAGAAGCTGTTTAGAAGCCTCTTGAACCTAGACTTGGCGCTCCGGTCCCACTTGCCATGCGGTAGCAGAGAGAACAGTCTATGACTAGGGTGGCTGGAGTCTTTGACAAGTTTTAGGGCCTTCCTCTGACACCGCCTGGTATAGAGTTCCTGGATGGCAGGAAGCTTGGCCTCAGGCAACAGAACATTGTACTGCCTACACTCGGTTTGTTTATATTAAAACATTTTCATTAAATCTTTTTTAATCCGAACTAAAGTTTTTTTGCTAAGGAAATGCTGGGATGTGTTTTTCAATTATGTTAAAGGTAATTATGATGCAACTATGATGGTGATACGATATGGATTACAATTATCATCATGAATATTAAGGCTATACGCACTACATGTTACACACATAGACACTCAACCATGCAAATTGTATTATTTATTTGGACATCACACATTATAGTCTTACTCTTATACAGACATCGTACACACTCTCACTATATCACATCCAATATCATACACATTGACCTACTGTCACGCGGAACTAGGTTGGCGAAAGAACCAGACGCAGAGAGAGAGAGAGCCGCTTTGGAAAAAAATATTCCTTATATTTTTTCTTAATTCAAAACTGAATAAGCCCGAACATCAAGGGCGCAGAGAGAACACTTGCCAAAACCCAAACATACACACACGTAACAAAAAACAATCCCGCACAAAACAAGGGCGGGTCAAACTCCTAATTATAGGGATACTCATTACGAAACAAAAAACAGGTGCAACTAATAAGACAAAACAAACAGACAAACGAAAAAGGGATCGGTGGCGGCTAGTAGGACGGTGACGACGACCGCCGAGCACCGCCCGAACAGGCAGGGGAGTCAACTTCGGCGGAAGTCATGACAGTACCCCCCTCCTGACGCGCGGCTCCCGCAGCGCGCCGCCACCGGCCTCGGGGACGACCCGGAGGGCGAGGTGCCGGGCGATCCGGGTGGAGGCGGTGGAAGTCTCTCAGTAAAGTAGGATCTAAAATGTCCCCCACCGGAACCCAGCATCTCTCCTCCGGACCGTACCCCTCCCAGTCCACGAGGTACTGTAGGCCCCCCACCCGGCGTCTCGAGTCCAGAATGGCACGTACTGTGTACGCCGGGGACCCCTCGATCTCCAGAGGGGGTGGAGGGACCTCAGGCACCTCACCTTCTTGCAGGGGACCAGCCACCACCGGCCTGAGGAGAGACACATGAAACGAGGGGTTAATACGCTAATACCTAGGGAGTTGTAACCTATAACACACCTCGTTTATTCTCCTCAGGACTTTAAACGGCCCCACACACTCAAACGGGGACATGTTCGTTGAGGAGTGGCGGAGGAAGTTCTGAGCGAGCTCAGCCCAAGGAACATACCTCGCCCACTCACCAGGCCGGTCCCGGCAATATGACCGCAGAAACCTGCCCACATCCTGGTTTACGCGCTCCACCTGCCCATTACTCTCGGGGTGAAAACCCGAGGTCAAGCTGACCGAGACCCCCAGTCTTTCCATAAACGCCCTCCAGACTCTGGACGTGAATTGGGGGCCCCGATCAGAAACGATATCCTCAGGCACCCCATAGTGCCGGAAGACATGGGTAAACAAGGCCTCCGCAGTCTGCAGGGCCGTAGGGAGACCGGGCAACGGGATGAGACGGCAGGACTTAGAAAACCGATCCACAACGACCAAAATCGTAGTACTTCCCTGGGACGGGGGAAGATCGGTAAGAAAGTCCACCGATAAGTGTGTCCACGGCCGTTGTGGAACGGGGAGGGGCTGTAACTTCCCTCTAGGCAAGTGCCGAGGAGCCTTGCTCTGAGCACACACCGAGCAGGAGGAGACATAAAATCTCACGTCCTTAGCCAACGTGGGCCACCAGTATCTCCCTCTAAGACTCCGCACTGTCCTCTCGATGCCAGGATGACCCGAGGAGGGGAGAGTATGAGCCCAACGGATTAGTTTATCCCGGACCCCTCCCGGCACGTACTGAACCCCTGCTGGACAGTTAGGAGGGGTCTGCTCTAACCGTGAGGCTCTCTCTATCTCCGCGTCCACCTCCCATACCACCGGTGCCACGAGACATGAAGGTGGAATGATGGGAGTTGGCTCAACGGACCGCTCCTCGGTATCATAGAGACGGGACAGCGCATCGGCCTTGGTGTTTTGGGAGCCTGGTCGGTACGAGATGGTGAACTGAAACCGGGTGAAAAACATGGCCCATCTAGCCTGACGCGGATTTAGTCTCCTCGCTTCCCGTATGTACTCGAGATTACGATGGTCAGTCCAGATGAGAAAAGGGTGTTTCGCCCCCTCAAGCCAATGTCTCCACACCTTCAAAGCCTTGACTACAGCTAACAACTCCCGGTCCCCCACATCATAGTTTCGCTCCGCCGGACCGAGCTTCCTCGGAAAGAAGGCACAAGGGCGGAGCTTGGGTGGTTCGCCCGAGCGCTGGGACAGCACGGCCCCGACCCCCGCCTCGGACGCGTCCACCTCCACTATGAACGCTAAAGAGGGGTCCGGATGCGCCAACACGGGCGCATTGGTAAACAGCTCCTTCAGACAACTGAAAGCTCTGTCCGCCTCTGCTGACCAACGCAAGCGCACCGGTCCTCCCTTCAGCAGTGAGGTAATGGGAGCAGCCACCTGACCAAAACCCCGGATAAACCTCCGGTAGTAATTGGCAAACCCTAAAAACCGCTGCACCTCTTTCACCGTGGTCGGAGTCGGCCAATTACGCACGGCTGTAACGCGGTTCTCCTCCATCACCACCCCGTAGGTGGAAATACGATAACCCAGGAAGGAAACGGCCTGTTTGAAGAACTCACATTTCTCCGCCTTGCAATACAGGTTATGCTCCAACAGTCGCCCAAGTACCTTACGCACCAGAGACACATGCGCCGCGCGGGTGGCAGAGTAGATCAAGATGTCATCAATGTACACTACCACTCCCTGCCCGAGCAGGTCTCGGAGAATCTCATCTACGAAGGATTGAAAGACAGCTGGAGCATTTTTTAACCCATATGGCATGACGCGGTACTCATAATGGCCAGATGTAGTACTAAATGCAGTTTTCCACTCATCTCCTCCCCGGATACGCACCAGATTATACGCACTCCTCAGGTCCAATTTTGTGAAGAAGCGTGCCCCGTGAAATGATTCCACCGCCGTAGCGATGAGAGGTAGGGGGTAACTAAACCCCACTGTGATGGAATTTAGACCTCGATAATCAATGCACGGGCGTAAACCGCCATCCTTCTTTTTCACAAAAAAGAAGCTCGAGGAGACAGGTGATGCAGAGGGCCGAATGTATCCCTGTCCCAGTGATTCAGTAACATATGTCTCCATAGCCGCTGTCTCCTCCTGAGACAAAGGATACACGTGACTCCCAGGAAGTGCAGCGTTCTCCAGGAGGTTTATCGCGCAGTCCCCTCGTCGATGGGGTGGTAATTGGGTCGCCTTCCTTTTACTGAAGGCGATAGCCAAATCGGCATATTCAGAGGGAATGCGCACGGTGGAAACCTGGTCTGGACTCTCCACCGTAGTCGCACCAACGGCAACTCCTAGACACCTGCCTGAACACTCCTCTGACCACCCCTTCAGAGCCCTCTGTTGCCAGGAAATCACCGGGTTGTGCTGAGCTAGCCAGGGAATTCCCAACACCACTGGAAACGCAGGTGAGTCGATAAGGAACAGACTAATCTGCTCCTTATGACTACCCTGCGTTACCATGTCCAGTGGTACCGTGGCCTCCCTGACCATTCCTGACCCTAATGGTCGGCTATCTAAGGAGTGCACGGGGAAAGGTAACTCTAACGACACAAGGGGAATCCCTAGCCTTAATGCGAGCCCCCGATCAATGAAATTCCCAGCTGCGCCTGAATCGACTAGCGCCTTATGCTGTAGAGAGGGAGAAAACCCGGGGAAATAGGTTAACACAAACATATGACTAACAGGAAGCTCTGGGTAAGTCTGGTGCTGACTCACCTGGGGTGATCGAGTAGTGTTCCGCCTGCCCTCCCGACTCCCAGAAGAGTTCCTCCAGCACCGGTCGGCCGTGTGCCCTCGCCGACCACAACTGGTACAGGAGGACACTCCTCCTCCGGTCCCCCTTGACGCTGCCCCCCCTAACTCCATAGGGATAGGAGTAGGAGGGCTGGGAGGTGGAAACGACAGGACCTGTTCCGAACGTCCGCGGGCAGCCAGCAGGTTGTCGAGACGGATGGCCATGTCAATAAGTTCGTCCAGCGTGAGTGTGGTGTCCCGACACGCTAGCTCCCTGCGGACGTCCTCCCTAAGGCTACATCGGAAATGGTCTATTAAGGCCCTGTCGTTCCACCCTGCTCCTGCAGCCAAGGTCCTGAACTCCAGGGCAAAGTCCTGTACGCTCCTCGTCTCCTGACGCAGGTGGAACAGCCGTTCACCCGCCGCACGACCCTCTGGTGGGTGGTCAAACACAGCTCGGAATCGGCGGGTGAACTCAGGGTAATGATCCCTCGCCGAGTCTGGGCCATTCCACACTGCGTTGGCCCATTCAAGAGCTCGTCCAGTCAAACAGGAGACGAGGGCGCACACGCTCTCCTCTCCGGAGGGAGTAGGACGAACGGTCGCCAGGTAAAGCTCCAGCTGAAGAAGAAACCCCTGACACCCGGCCGCCGTTCCATCATACTCCCGGGGGAGCGCCAGCCGAAGAGCCCCGGAGCCGGATGCTGAAACAGGAACAGGAGGTGTTGGAGGAGGGGGTGCTGGAGATGAGGTGGGAAGGCCACTCCTCTCCCATCGATCCATCCTCTCCATCATTTGGTCCATAGCCGACCCAATACGGTGGAGAACACTGGTGTGATGGAGGACCCTTTCCTCCATCGATGGGAGAGGAGACGCGGCTGCTCCTGCTGGTTCCATTTTGTGTAGGTGCGGGATTCTGTCACGCGGAACTAGGTTGGCGAAAGAACCAGACGCAGAGAGAGAGAGAGCCGCTTTGGAAAAAAATATTCCTTATATTTTTTCTTAATTCAAAACTGAATAAGCCCGAACATCAAGGGCGCAGAGAGAACACTTGCCAAAACCCAAACATACACACACGTAACAAAAAACAATCCCGCACAAAACAAGGGCGGGTCAAACTCCTAATTATAGGGATACTCATTACGAAACAAAAAACAGGTGCAACTAATAAGACAAAACAAACAGACAAACGAAAAAGGGATCGGTGGCGGCTAGTAGGACGGTGACGACGACCGCCGAGCACCGCCCGAACAGGCAGGGGAGTCAACTTCGGCGGAAGTCATGACACCTACTCAGATTTGCTACACACGTAATATCTTGTCTCAATGTTCTATCATCTGTGGCATTGGCTCACAGGCAAACAAGCAAGGGAATAAAACAAATATTGCTAGAAGCTATTTATTGAATTCTAAATATCAGACATTTGAAAGCCCCAGTTTTGACCTTCATAATACCTCTGATGGCAGTAACTTTACAAGCAATAATTATGGTCAATTTAGACTGAGAATAGTATCTAGTTATGGTAAGGGGTGAAATAAGTATAGCCAGTTATAATTGTAACGGTTTAGCAGATTATATAAAAAAAGATCAGTCTTTACGTGGCTAAAAGAAAAGGAATATAACATATACTGTTTACAGGAAACTCACTGTACATCTTAGGTGAAGTTGTGTGGAAAAAGGAATGGGGTGGTGAAATAATTTTCTGTCATGGACAAAGGAACTCAAAGGGTGTGATGATATTAAATAACTAAAATCTCAATCTGAATGTGCAAATAGTCAGGAATGATTCTCAAGGAAGGTGGATCCTTTTGAATATGAAAGTGTACGAAAAAAAGATTTGGCTCATTAATCTACATTGAGTTTGAGTGTGAGTTTATTTTATTGTTACATGGACAGTGCACATTAATCAACGCTTCAGTAAAAGTGCCGGTTTTAGCCAGCCGGCTAATTTTCAACCATAGTCCCTGGGCAGGTTATTAAAAATAATTCCAATATAGATAATCATTGAGTAGTGAGCACACGCAGAGCAACATAGGACAAGCAAGACGTAGCATACAGACAGAGCAAGATAGAACAAAAAGCAGCAAGACAAAATTCATAAAAGCAACAAAGTGTTTCCACACCTCCACAAGCTACAGACAACAGACAACATGGAAAGCGGCAACACACAGCTAGGGATTATGTTCACAAATCTGATTGACCTTTAGCCATGTCTTCATGCATTTAGTGAAAGTGTGATATGTGGTGCAGTTATGTGTGTCTGATGGCAGTGTATTCCAGACATGGGAAGCTCTCACAGAGAAAGCGGATTTACTAAAGGTGCTTTTCCTTAAGGGGACTATACAGTCACCTCTCATGGCAGACCTTGTGGATCTGCTGCCATATGTTTGGGTTTTCTGTTTAACAAAAATACTGAGTGGAGGGGGAGCCAGGTCATTTAGGATCTTGAATACAAGACATGCGTCAGTGTATTGCACAAGATTTTCCCAACTCAGGAGCTCATGCTTTCTGAGGATGTAACAGTGATGATGGCTATTGGGCTTCCTATCCAGCACTTTGAGAGCCTGTTTGTAGACAGACTGAATAGGTTTTAATGTTGTACAGCAAGCTTGGGCCCAACTAGTCAAGTAGTATGTTAAGTGGGGGAGTATCATAGATTTGAAGTAAAGTTTTGCTACCTCTGTAGTCAAACAATTTTGTATAAATCGGAAATTAGCTAGGTTGAATTTGGTTATTTGAATTACCTTTTTCACATGCTTTTTAAAAGAGAGGTTGGAATCAAGTATGATGCCAAGATACTTAAAATCAGATACCACCTGGAGCTTCTCCCCTGACACATAGACATCTGGCTCAGTAGCATCTGTTGCCCTCTATGTGAAGAACATGCAAACAGTTTTTTTTCACATTGAGATGCAAACACGAGTCACTGAGCCACTTTGTAACCTGGACCATTACAGTAGTGAGTTCTTGTGCAGCTTGTTGTTTGCTCTTTGCATGCACATATATCACTGTATCATCTGCATACATTTGAACTTCAGACCCAGTACAGACAGAAGCCAGATCATTAATGTACAGGATGAACAGGAGGGGCCCCAGTATTGACCCTTGGGGCACGCCCACATCATAGCTAAGAGTGGGCGACAGCTCATTGCTCTCTGACACACTGAGTTCTGCCTTCAAGGTATGATTTCATCCATCTCAAGGCATCGGGGGAAAAGTTGAACTTGGACAATTTTGTGATGAGAATCTCATGGTTAACAGTATCAAAAGCCTTCCTTAGGTCCAGAAACACAGCCCTAACAACGCCCCCTAAGTCCATCTTGGACTTCACATTTTCCAGAAGAAAGCAGTTGGCCGTTTCTGTGGAGTATTTCGCTCTGAAGCCAAACTGCATGGAGTGTAATGTGAAGGGGCTGTTGTTGGGGTGGGCAATCAGTTGTTCTGCTACACACTTTTCAACAACCTTTGACACCACAGGTAGTATACTAATGGGCCTGTAGTTACTTACATCAGCAGGGTTGCCTGATTTAAAGATGGCCGTTATTATGGCCGACTTCCATACCCTTGGAAACACCCCCAGACCAATAGATTTGTTGGTGACCTTAGTAATGGGGCCAATGAGTGACTCTTTGTAGTTCCAAGGTAGAGTCCAGCCCAAACACATCTTTCGCTTTAGAGTTCTTTAGTGAGCTAATCACCTTGTTCACCTTTGACTCAGAAACCTCCCTTATGATGAAGACAGGTTGAGCGTCATTCACTAGCACTGAGCCCAAGAAACCAGTGGAGGGGTTCTGTGTCAGTACCCTGACAGAGTCAATAAAGTAGGAATTGAAGGCTATTGCTATTTCGACTGCATCCTGTGTTAGATTGTTATTCACCGTAATTTCTAGTCTTTTTGCAGTGTTACTACGGTCTTTCCCTGTTAACTTTTTTAGATTCTCCCAGATCAATTTAGAATTTCCCTTTGCTTCACAAATGATATTAATAAAAAGGTTTGCCTTGGCCTGTCTGATTTCTTTCATCACCTTATTTCTCAACATGGTAAACCTACGTCTGTCATGCTCTAATTATCACGTTCGGCGTATAAAGGAGACCAAGGCGCAGCGTGGTATGCGTACATACTCTTTAACTAGCTGTGTAAGGTCAAAGATATTAGTGATCCGTTTGAGGGTTTTCCTACAAGACTTGTCTTCATAATTAATATCAAAATCTCCCATTAAGATGACCTCTTTCCCAAAATCACATTCCCTAAGCATGTTATTAAACTGATCAAAAAACACACCTTTGGTTGAAGGTGGTCTATACATTCCTATAAGGGTAAAATACATTTGAGGAGACAGTGTAAAGTTCAGGCCAATACATTCTAGTTCATTATCACATGACCTCTCAATTTGTTTACAAACATCTCAAATTTGGACTCATCAGACCAAAGGACAGATTTCCACCGGTCAAATGTCCATAGATTTTAGTTCTTGGTCCAAGCAAGTCTCTTATTCTTATTGGTGTCCTTTAGCAGTGATTGCTTTGCGGCAATTCGACCATGAAGGTCTGATTCGTCTGTACAGTTGGTGTTGAGATGTCGGTTACTTGAACTCTGTGAAGCATTTATTTGGGCTGCAATCTGAGGTGCGTTTAACTCTAATGAACTTATCCTCTGCACTTTAACCTCTCTAGGGTATGTGGGACGGTAGCGTCTCACCTCGTCAACAGCCAGTGAAACTGCAGGGCGCCAAATTCAAAACAACAGAAATCCCCAAATTCCTCAAACATACATGTATTTTACACCATTTTAAAGATACACTTGTTGTAAATCCAGCCACAGTGTCCGATTTCAAAAAGGCTTTACGACAAAAGCAAACCAAACGATTATGTTAGGTCAGAGCCAAGTCACAGAAAAACACAGCCATTTTTCCAGCCAAAGAGAGGAGTCACAAAAAGCAGAAATATAGATAAAATGAATCACTAACCTTTGATGATCTTCATCAGATGACACTCATAGGACTTTATGTTACACAATACATGTATGTTTTGTTCGGTAAAGTTCATATTTATATCCAAAAATATGAGTTTACATTGGCGCATTATGTTCAGTAGTTCCAAAACATCCGGTGATTTTGCAGAGAGCCACATCAATTTACAGAAATAGTCATCATAAATGTTGATGAAAATACAAGTGTTACACATGGAATTTTAGATCTACTTCCCCTTAATGCAACCGCTGTGTCAGATTTCAAAAAAACTTTACGGAAAAAGCAAACCATGCAATAATCTGAGTACGGCGCTCAGACGACAGATCAACCCAAAGATTGCTGTTGGAGTCAACAGAAGTCAGAAATAGCATTATAAATATTCACTTACCTTTGATGATCTTCATCAGAATGCACTCCCAGGAATCCCAGTTCCACAATAAATGTTTGTTTTGTTCGATAATGTCCATCATTTATTTACAAATTCCTCCTTGTTGTTCGTGCGTTCAGTACACAATCTAAACTCACGATGCGTGGGCAGGTCCAGGCAAAAGTTCAGACGAAAAGTCATATTACAGTCCGTAGAAACATGTCAAACTAAGTATAGAATCAAACTTTAGGATGTATTTAACTTCTTCTGGCTGCAAGCCCGAGGCCGGCCACAATATGACAACAGCCACTTCAAGTGCAGGGCGCGAAATTCAAAATATATTTTTGGGAAATATTTAACTTTCACACATTAACAAGTCCAATACAGCAAATGAAAGGTACACATCTTGTGAATCCAGCCAAAATGTCAGATTTTTAAAATGTTTTACAGCGAAAACAGCACGTATATTTATGTTAGCTCACCACCAAACTAACCAACAAACAACTTCATCAGATGACAGTCTTATAACATGTTATTCAATAAATCTATGTTTTGTTCGAAAAATGTGCATATTTCAGGTATAAATCATAGTTTACATTGCAGCTACAATCAGAAATTGCACCGAAAGCAGCCAGAATAATTACAGTCACCAACTTCAAATACCTAAATACTCATCAGAAAACATTTCTGAAAAATACATAGTGTACAGCAAATGAAAGACAGGCATCTTGTGATTCCAGCCAATATTTACGATTTCTTAAGTGTTTTACAGCGAAAACACAATATAGCGTTATATTAGCTTACCACAATAGCCAGAAACACAAGCCATTTCCCAGTAGCAAAAGTTAGCGATCGTAACAAACCAGCAAAAGATATATAATTTTTGACTAACCTTGATAAGCTTCATCAGATGACAGTCCTATAACATCAGGTTATACATACACTTATGTTTTGTTCGAAAATGTGCATATTTAGAGCTGAAATCAGTGGTTATACATTGTGCTAACGTAGCATCTTTTTCCCACAACGTCCGGATATTTTTCTGACACTTTTTCTGACACACATATTCTGACCAAATAGCTATTCATAAACATAACTAAAAAATACATGTTGTATAGGAAATGATAGATACAGTAGTTCTTAATGCAATCGCCGTGTTAGAATTCTAAAAATAACTTCATTACGACATCCAGCTTAGGTATAGCGAGAGAGTACCCAAAAGCTGGGCGCAAACGACTAGCACAACATGTTCGACAGATATATGAAATAGATTCATAAAATGGGTCCTACTTTTGCTGATCTTTCATCAGAATGTTGTACAAGGGGTCCCTTGTCGGGAACAATCGTTGTTTGGATTTAGAACGACCTTTTTCCCTCTCGATTTAGCAAGCACACTTGCCAAGTGGCGCGAATCTCTCCATGTCAACAAACGGAAGAGAACGGAACACGGCAAAACTCCCGAAAAATTTAAATAATCTGATTAAACTATATTGAAAAAACATACTTTACGATGATATTGTCACATGTATCAAATAAAATCAAAGCCGGAGATATTAGTCGTCCATAACGACAGCTTATCAGAAGGCAAATCCAGGTCCCTCCTCGCGCTCTCCAGAAAACAGGAAACTGGTGACACGTCATACAAAGAGCATTTATACGAGCCCAGATCAAGTTATTCACTCCATTTCTTCTCTCACTCCTTGTCGACATCTAGTGGAAGACGTATGAAGTGCATCTAAACGAAGAAATATCAAGGACTTTAACAGGCAGCCCCTAGAAGAGAGCATCGATTTCAGATTTTCCACTTGCTGTCAGGAAGTTTGCTGCAAAAGGAGTTCTGTTTTACTCACAGATATAATTCAAACGGTTTTAGAAACTAGAGAGTGTTTTCTATCCAATAGTAATAATAATATGCATATTGTACGAGCAAGAATTGAGTATGAGGCCGTTTGAAATGGGCACCTTTTATCCGGCTACTCAATACTGCCCCTGCAGCCCAAACAGGTTAACATAAATCTTCAATAATGTTCCAACCGGAGAATTCCTTTGTCTTCAGAAATGCGATGGAACAGAGCTCGCTCTCATGTGAACGTGCATGGTCAGCGCATGTTCAGCTCATGGCAGACCTTACTCAATCCCCTATCATTCGGCCCCACTTCACAGTAGAAGCATCAAACAAGGTTCTAAAGACTGTTGACATCTAGTGGAAGCCTTAGGAAGTGCAATATGACCCCATTTCCACTGTATCTTGGATAAGCAAAGAGTTGAAAAACTAAAAACCTCAGATTTCCTACTTCCTGGTTGGATTTTTTCTGAGGTTTTTGCCTGCCGTATGAGTTCTGTTATACTCACAGACATCATTCAAACAGTTTTAGAAACTTCAGCGTGTTTTCTATCCAAAACTACTAATAATATGCATATCCTAGGATCTGGGCCTGAGTAGCAGGCAATTACTCTGGGCACGCTTTTCATCCGGACAAGAAAGTACTGCCCCCTACACCAAAAAAGTTAATGTAAATCATCACACCCCCTCCTCTTCCTTCAATCCTGTCTCTCCTGAAAACATTGTAGCCAGGCACAATCAAAGTAGCATATGGAGTTTTTATGGAGCCATGTCTCTGAGAGGCAGAGGAAGTCAAGGTTGGAGTCTGTGAGGAGATGTTGAATTTGATCACTTTTTGGAATGACACTACGAATGTTCATATGGTCCAAATCAGGATGATCCACCCTTCTTCGAAAACTTTTATACCAATTTATTGAACTTACAGGCAACAAATGATCTAGTCATTATGGTAGGAGACTATAACACAGTGTTAAGTACCTCAGTGGACTGTAAAGGTAATCACTCTACAAACTATCATCACCGTGCCCTTAAGGAAATCACATATATTATGGACACATTAGAAATAGCGGATATATGGAGACTAAAAAACTCTGACCTAGTGAGATATACATGGAGGAGACTTAATCAAACTAATCGTCTTGACTACTCTCTTGTATCAAAGGTTAAAAAAGTTTTAATAGGAATACGATCGGATCATCATCTAATTGGCATTCACATAACTCTTATTTTCCACGTGGACGGGGATATTGGAAATGTAACAAAAGTTTACTGGAAGACAACTTATTTTTAACTAAGACAAAATAATGCATAACAGAATTTTTCATGTATCATATATGTTCAGCTAATCCCCTTATTGTTTGTTATACCTTTAAATATACCTTCAGGGGTCATTCAATTCAATAATTAATTAATAATAAAAAAGCAGTTTCTGGCTAAAGAGACAAGACTAACAAAGGAAATCCATGAACTAATAGTACAGGTAGATAGCAATAAAAATTACACTACAGAGATACAAAATAAGTTAGAGGGAAAACAAAAAGAACTTGAGGAACTTATTCAAGAACGATCTAAAAAATAAAGCAAACTGGATGGAATATGGAGAAAAATACACAACATTCTTCCTGAATCTCCAATACAGGAACGCTAACAAAAAGAATTTGCAGAAACTCGTTACTGAAGACGGAGTCATCTATGATTCTCCGAATTATATTTTAAGAGGAAGCTAATTATTTTATGCAGATGTTCTCTTTTCCGTCTCATCCTTTCCCACTGAATGAAGATAATGGTAAGGATTTCTTTCCAAATAATAAAAAAACTTGAAAATGAACAAATAAACAGAAAGATCAGTGCGAAGGTCAAATTACAGAGGAAGAACTTTTTGAGGCTTTTAAATCCTTTCAGTCTGGAAAAACCACAGGGCTTGATGGCATACCGGTAGAGGTATATAAAATATTTTTTGATATGCTAAAAGCTCCATTGTTAGATTGTTTTAACTACTCATATAGAAATGGTAGTCTGTCAGGTACTCAGCAGGAAGGTCTAATTTCTCTATTATTAAAACAAGATCCAGATGGCAAATATAAAGACCCAGTCTATCAGCACTGCCCCCTCAAGATTCTGAGCCTGCTTGGCAGGGTTGGTCCTGCAAAGCCAAAGCCCCCTAAAGGGAGAGGAAAATATACAAGGAATTTCTCAAAGCTGCTAATGAGAACCTTGACGACCTTGTACCTAGCCGGTGGGGATTCCGGTGGGGTACCCCCACCCAGGCAGTGGCAGTGCTGGCAACACTAGCTGCAGTAACCCATGGGGAGGGGGTCACACTCGGACATTCAGAGAGGGGGTATATTATTGTGGCCCTGGTGGCACAGAATCAAGGTCGGACTGCATGGAGATGCGTGGGGACATGGTCATGACTGGTGGCCGTATTGTGGGTGTTTTTTTCAGGAATAGGGTGTACATTTGACGGCCATTATCTTGGATATGACAATGGTAAATAAATTTCAATTTTTGCTTATTTTTTTGCGCGGTCTTGCATGCCTTCTCATGCAGATGCAATGGCATTTGGAAATCATGACCCATCTCGAGTTGGGCTCTGGGATGGTGCAACTGTTGAGAAAGTGAGCTTATGGTTGTGTGGGGGTAAGGGCTGAGTGTGTATGTGTGTATCCCACAACTGTTGCGAAAGAAGAAGTAAAAGATGTAAGGTACAATAGAGGATGATCCACAGCTATATATAATACAAATCGAGGTGACGGCAATGGAAATGCATATGGCAATTGATTTACTTCAATTCGGTAAATGGAACTGTATGCTCTTTTCAAAGAATGGATCCCAGTCGGTTCAGGGCTATGGGATACAGGGGGTCGAGGGTAGTCTGCCGGGCATTGGGATGACAAGCCATCTCGAGATGAGGCCCTTTAGCGGGTGGAATAGTAGGGACCAATTGGAGGTTTACTTAGTAGAAATGCAAATATCATGGTACAACTATATAGACACTCAATCATTATGTTACTTTTTAATAGTACGTTTACAAAAATATATTCTGATTAAAAGAATGAAAGGTGTGTCTCATGGTAAGTGGTGAAATAAGTATAGCCAGTTACAATTGTAATGGCTTAGCAGATAATAAGAAAAGACGATCAGTATTTACCTGGCTAAAAGAGAAGGATTATAATATTTATTGTTTACAGGAAACCCATTCAACAGTTTTAGATGAAGTTTTGTGGAAAAAGAACTGGGTGGGCAAAATATATTTCTCCCATGGGCAAAGAAATTCAAAAGGGGTGATGATCTTAATTAACAATAATTTTGATCCAAATGTGCAAATTGTCCAAACAGATCCTCAAGGTAGATGGATTATTTTAAATATGTTATTGGACAATAAACAAATATGGCTTGTTAACCTATACGGTCCGAATAATGATGATCCAAGCTTCTTTGAAAATATATATAAGAACTTATCAACTCTACAAGCAACACTAGACTCTATTATTATAATGGGAGATTTTAATACGGTCTTAAATAGCTCTATAGACCGGAAAGGAAATCACACTACAAATTATCACCCTCAGGCACTTAAGGAAATCATGAATGTCATGGATATATTGGAATTAGTGGATATATGGAGACTTAAATACCCTGATTTAGTGAGATATACATGGCGGAGGCTGAATCAAGCTAGTCGTCTTGACTACTTTCTTATTCCATTCTCTCTGGCACCAAAAGTTAAAAAAGTGTTGATAGGGGATAGAATGCGGTCGGATCATCACATAATTGGCATATATATTTCTCTTACAGAATTTCCACGTGGGCGAGGATATTGGAAATTTAATCAAAGTCTACTAGATGATAAATTGTTTAGAACTAGGACAGAAGATTTTATAACTGACTTTTTCAGACATAACATAGGTACAGCAGATCCCCTTATTATATGGGACACTTTTAAGTGTGCCTTTAGAGGCCATGCAATTCAGTACTCATCTATAAAACAAAAGCAATTTAGATCAAAAGAGTCCATATTAACAAAGGAAATTGAAGGACTAACAGTACAGTTAGATAGCAATAAAAACGGTACCATAGAGGCACAGAATAATTTAGAGGAAAAACAAAAAGAAATGGAGGAACTTATTCAAGAAAGATCCAGTGTAATATATTATAAAAATAAAGCGAACTGGATGGAATATGGGGAAAAATGCACCAAATTCTTTTTCAATCTTCAATATAGAAATGCTACCAAAAAAAATGTATTAAAACTTGTGACAAATGATGGAGTCACGCATGATTCACCAAATGATATTTTGAAAGAGGAAGTAAAGTACTTTAAGAATATGTTTTCGTTTCAGGCTCCTCCATCTCCACTAACTGAAACTAATTGTATGGATTTTTTTCCTATTAATAATGTAAAAATTAACATCTGAACAGAAAGACTCATGTGAAGGCCAAATTACAGAGGAGGAACTGCTTGTTGCAATTGGGGCCTTTAAAGATGGGAAAACTCCAGGGCTGGATGGCATACCAGTGGAAGTATACAAAACGTTTTTTGATATACTCAAAGGACCATTATTAACTTGTTTTAACCACTCCTATATAAATGGTAGATTATCAGACACACAACAAGAAGGTCTGATATCGTTATTACTGAAACAGGACCCAAGTGGTATATATAAAGATCCAGTCCAATTAAAAAATTGGAGACCTCTTTCACTTCAGTGTTGTGATGCAAAAATCCTAGCAAAATGCTTGGCGCATAGAATAAAAAAAGTTTTGTCAGATATTATTCATCCTAATCAGACAGGTTTTTTACATGGACGATACATTGGAGATAATATAAGGCAAGTACTGGAAACAATAGAACACTATGAGATATCGGGGACACCAGGCCTGGTTTTCATAGCTGATTTTGAAAAGGCTTTTGATAAAGTACGACTGGAGTTTATATATAAATGCCTAGAATATTTCAATTTTGGGGAATCTCTTATAAAATGGGTTAAAATTATGTATAGTAACCCTAGGTGTAAAATAGTAAATAATGGCTACATCTCAGAAAGTTTTAAACTATCTAGAGGAGTAAAACAAGGTTGTCCACTATCGGCATATCTATTTATTATTGCCATCGAAATGTTAGCTGTTAAAATTAGATCAAACATTAATATTAAAGGATTAGAAATCCATGGCTTAAAAACTAAGGTGTCATTGTACGCTGATGATTCATGTTTTCTTTTAAAACCACAACTAGAGTCTCTCCAGGGCCTCATAGAGGATCTAGATACCTTTGCTATCCTCTCTGGATTAAAACCAAATTATGATAAATGTACCATATTACGTATTGGATCACTAAAAAATACACATTTTATATTGCCATGTAGTTTACCAATTAAATGGTCTGACGGAGATGTGGACATACTCGGTATAAAAATCCCAAAAGAAAGAAATGATCTCACTCCAATAAATTTTTATAGAAAGTTAGCAAAAATAGATAAGATCTTGCTACCATGGAAAGGAAAATACCTGTCTATTTGTGGAAAAATCACCCTAATTAGCTCTTTAGTCACATCACAGTTTACCTATTTGCTTATGGTTTTGCCTACACCTAGTGACCTGTTTTTTAAATTATATGAACAAAAAATATTCAATTTTATTTGGAACGGCAAGCCAGATAAAATTAAAAGGGCCTATTTATATAACGAATATGAATTCGGAGGGCAGAAATTATTAAATATTAAAGCATTAGACCTCTCACTAAAGGCATCGGTCATACAAAAGTTATACTTAAATCCAAACTGGTTCTCTAGTAAACTGGTACGAATGTCTCATCCTATGTTCAAGAAGGGCCTTTTTCCCTTTATTCAGATTACACCTGCTCATTTTCGGTTGTTTGAAAAGGAAATGATCTCCAAAATATCCTTATTCTTTAAACAAGCCTTAGAAAGTTGGTTGCAATTTCAGTTTAATCCACCTGAAAGGACGGAACAAATAGTACAACAAATATTGTGGTTAAATTCAAATATAATAATTGATAAAAAAACTGTATTTATCGAAGAAATGTTTAAAAAAGGTATAATTTTTGTGAATGATATCATAAATAGGACTGGTGGAGTTATGTCACACATGCAGCTAACACAGACATATGGAAAAGTCTGCTCTACCCAAAATTACAACCAATTAATTGCAGCATTACCACAAAAATGGAAGAGGCAAGTAGAAGGGGAAAAAAGTAAGGAACTTGTATGTCGGCCCTGTATTAAAGAACAAAAATGGTTAAAGAAAAGTGTGATAAATAAAAACATATACCAATTAAATTTAAGGACCAAAAAACTAACAGCTGTGCCATACAAATTGCAAAATAGTTGGGAAGAGATTTTCGATGTACCCATTCCATGGCACATGGTTTATGAATTGATACGCAAAACAACGCCGGATTCAAAACTTCGAATTTTTCAATATAAATTACTATACAAAATTCTTGCAACTAATAGAATGTTATATATATGGGGTATACAATCTTCCCAGCTCTGCAGATTCTGTTGTGAGGAGGCAGAGTCATTAGATCATTTATTTTGGTATTGTCCATATGTAGCTCGTTTTTGGTCACAGGTCCAGGAATGGCTGAAGAATTGCAACATTTGCCTAAAACTAACGCTACAGATAGCAATACTGGGGGATTTGAAAAGCCATAGTCAATCAATCAATAATATAATAATTATTTTGGCAAAGATGTTTATTTTTAATTTACAATCTGTAGAAGCTATGAGAATAGGAAGGTTCAGGTCTTTTGTGAAGCATCACAGCACAGTTGAGAAATGTATGGCAAATAGAAATCCGAAATGGATGATGTTGGAAGATAGATGGGAGGGGTTGGGTGGAGCTGAAGGGTGGGACTAATAACAAGATAAACAATATAGGGCATACGGGATCTGTGAAATGTGTATAGGTGCGGAGCTTTTGTGAAATAGCACAGTTACAAGTGGAAATAAAATTGGATGGACAACAGAAATAGAGGAAGGACTAAGAACAAATAAGAGAGAACTATTGTAAAGTGGACTGTGTCTGTAAGATAGGTATAAGATGTAGAAATTGAAGGTAAAAGCAGAAGTGTTTATAAGTTTACTCCAATTGGGGGATTGGTGGTAGGGTCGCGGGGAATAATAATAAAGGCATATTCTTTAAAAAAGTATGTATGTCTATATAGGTATGTGTATGTATATATGTGTATATGTATGCATACGTGTATGGATATATATATTTACCCAAAAAAATATGGGGGAATGGAAATGATGCAGACAATTACATTGGAAGCAACATTCTTTCCGCAATACTAAGCTGATCTACCCCTAAAAAAAAATTTAAAAAAAAAAAAAAAAAAAAAAGACCCAGTCTATCTAAAAAACTGGAGGCCCCTTACACTTCAATGTTGTGATGAAAAAATACTAGCAAAATGCATAGCACTCAGAATTAAAAGGGTTTTAACAGGTATTGTTCATCCTGATCAGACAGGTTTTTTACATGGACGATACATTGGAAATAATATACAACAACAACTAGAAATAATAGAACATCATGAAACATATAAGGAGCAAGGAATGGTATTTATAGAGGATTTTGAAAAGGCATTTGATAAAGTAAGACTGGATTTTATTTAGAAATGCATGGATTTTTTCAATTTCGGTATTTCTCTTATAAAATGGGTAAAAATAATGTATAGCAACCCCAGCTGTAAAATAGTAAATAACGGCTACTTCTCAGAGAGTTTTGAATTGTCAAGAGGAGTTAAACAAGGGTATCCACTGTCACCATATCTATTTGTTATGGCCATCGAAATGATAGCTATTAAAATCAGATCCAATAACAACATTAGAGGATTATAAATCCAAGGCTTAAAAACAAAGGTATCCATGTATGCCGATGACTCAAGTTTTATATTAAGTCCTCAAGCTAGATCCCTGTAATGTATCATTGAGGACCAGGATGTTGACAACTGTGCCATACAGATTGAAAAATAGTTGGGAAGAGAATTTTGATGTACCGATTCCATGAGTTGATATATAAAACAACGCAAGATTCAAGACTTCGTGCTTTTCAGCTAAAATTATTATATAGAATTCTTGTCACCAACAAAATATTGAATATTTGGGAAATAAAATCATCGAAGCTCTGCAGATTTTGTTGTGACAAAATCATTTGACCATTTATTTTGGTATTGCCCTCAGGTAGCCTGTTTCTGGTCTCAGGTTCAGGAATGGCTGAAAATGCATAGCATTGATCTAAAATTGGCCCTAGAAATAGTACTGTTAGGAGATCTGGAGAAACTGGGTCAGTCAATTACTAATATACTAATACTCTTAGTAAAAGTATTTATCTTCAACTCGCAATCTGAGGATTCTATTCGATTAGATCAATTGAAATTGTACGTTAAACATCACAGCATAGCTGAAAGATATGTGTTGCGTAGAAACCCAAAGTGGGTGGCCAGCAGAGATAGATGGGATGGGCTGAGGGAAGCTGAGGGTTGGTATGTGGAATTGGAGACAAGTGGGAGTGGAGTTGCTGTGTGGGAGAGAGAATGATGGTAAAAGATGAAAGCAACATTTTTTTTAAAGTCAAAATAAAACATAATAAAAAGTACATTTGAATGACGCTAAGTGGCAGTGTTTTTACAACTAATGTCGGTTTGCCTGAGGCTGATGCCGTTCAGGTGTTTGTACACATGCATATAAACACACTCTCATTCAAATAAGCACATACAAGAACACACACATGCATGTAATAGTGCCAGGCATGCACACAAACATATACATTTGACATTGCTGTTATGGTTTTAGTTGTCATTGATGTCCTTTGTTAAAAAATAAATGTTATTATTATATTATTTTTTTTTGCATTATTGTTTGCTGTTTTCTTCTGTCTTTTTCTTTTTTCTCTTTAGTTCATTCTCTTGGTTGTTGGTGCATTGGGGGGTTCTTGGGGCTGGGGAATGGAATTAATTGTATTTTTTATTTTGCTTCCTGGCGAAGGGGGGACTGTGGGAGGGGACTCGAATGGTTGAGGGACAGCTATTGGAGAACTGTGGGGGGATCTTGGAGGGTTCGGGTTCACGTTTTATGGCCTGGTGGTAGATCGGTCAACATGCCCTTGAGCAGGGCATTGACCCTCGATGCTTCTGTGTGTTGCTCTGAATGGGAATCTGTTGGATGACTAGTATGATGTGGTTGTTGAGCGGCTTCACTGCAAGTATATTGTATGTTTCGAATATTACCCCCCCCCCCCCCCCGGAAAAAATATTTAACCTTTATTTAACCAGGTAAACTAGTTAAGAACAAGTTTTCATTTACAACTGCGACCTGGCCAAGATAAAGCAAAGCAGTTCGACACAAACAATAACACAGAGTTACACATTGAATGAACAAACATACAGTTAATAATACAGTAGAGAAAGTCTATATACAGTGTGTGCAAATGAGGTAAGATAAGGGAGGTAAGGCAATAAAATAGGCCATAGTGGCAAGGTAATTACGATATAGCAATTAAACACTGGAGTGATAGAAGGTGTAGATGAATGTGCAGGTAGAGATACTGGGGTGCAAAGGAGCAAAATAAATAAATAAATACAGTATGGGGATGAGGTAGTTGGGTGGGCTATTAAAACTTCTTATGGCTGAAGTCCCGGTAACGGGACCGATATGACAACAGCCAGTCGAAGTGCAGGGCGCCAAATTCAAAAAACAGAAATCTCATAATTACAATTCCTCAGACATTCATGTGTCTTATATCATCTTAAAGGTAATCTTGCTGTTAATCCCACCAAAGTGTCCGATTTCAAATAGGCTTTTCAGTGAAAGCACTACAAACGATTATGTTAGGTCACCACAAAACCACAATAAGCATAGCCATTTTTTCCAGCTAAAGATAGCTTCACAAAAACCAGAATAGAGATAAAATTAATCACTAACCTTCGATTATTTTCACCGGATGACACTCATAGGACTTCATGTTACACAATGCATGCATGTTTTTTTTTATTAAATTCATATTTATATAAAAAAATATGAGTTTACATTGAGGCGACTAGTTGCAAAAACATCAAGTGACTTTGCATAGCACATCGTTTCAACAGAAATACTCATCATAAATATAGATGATAATACAAGTTATACACATTGAATTATAGATATACCTCTCCTTAATGGAACCGCTGTGTCAGATTTCAAAAAAACTTTACGGAAAAAGAAATGCACGCTATAATCTGAGACGGCGCTCAAAAGTAACATACCACAGCTGCAAAGATGGCATCACCATTAACAAGAAAATACATGATTAATATTCCCTTACCTTTGATGAACTACATCAGAAAGCACACCAGGAATCCCAGGTCCACAATAAATGTTTGTTTTGTTCGAAAAAATCCCTTATTTATGTCCAATTGTTAGCGCGTTTGGTAAACATGTCCAAACGCTAATTCTGGTCAGCTTTATATCGAACAAAAACTTCAAAATGTGATATTACCAGTCGAAGAAACATTTCAACCTAAGTACTGAATCAATCATTAGGATGTTTTTAACATATAGCTTCAATAAAGTTCCAACCGGAGAATTTGTTCTTGTCTGCGTGAGCAATGGAACGTAGGTGACTTCCATGAAAAAAAAGCATGATCAGAAAATGGCTGCTTGATGGACACCTGACTGATTCTGCTATCATTCTCTCCCACAACATCATGGAAGTCTCATTGTAATTTCTATTGATGGTTGACATCTAGTGGAACCCCTAGGCAGTGCAACATCATTCATAACTCAAGTGTATTTCTTAAGGGACTCTGGTGAATACATACAGGCTCAGATTTCTGACTTCCTGTTTTGATTTCAACTCAGGATTTTGCCTGCCAATATGAGTTCTGTTAATCTCACAGACATAATTCAAACAGTTTTAGAAACTTTAGAGTGTGATCTATCCAATACTACTAATAATATGCAAATATTAGGAACTATGACTGAGGAGCAGGCCTTTTGATATGGGCACCTTTCATCCAAGCTACTCAATGCTTCAGCCATTAGAAGTTAACAGATGGGCTATGTACAGGTGCAATGATCTGTGAGCTGCTGTGACAGCTGGTGCTTGAAATTAGTGAGGGAGATATGAGTCTCCAGCTTCAGTGATTTTTGCAGTTCGTTCCAGTCATTGGCAGCAGAGAACTGGGAGGAAAGGCAGCCAAAGTAGGAATTGGCTTTGGGGATGACCAGTGAAATATACCTGCTGGAGCGCGTGCTGTGGGTCGGTGCTGCTATGGTGACCAGTGATAAAAAAATAAAATTTAAGTAAAAATAAAAAAGCTTGGCCTCAGTGATGTACTGGGCCATACTCACTACCCTCTGTAGTGTCTTGCGATCGGAGACCTAGCAGTTGCCATACCAGGCAGTGATGCAACCAGTCAGGATGCTCTCAATGGTGCAGCTGTAGAACCTTTTCAGGATCTGAGGACCCATGCCAAATCTTTTCAGTCTCCCGAAGGGGAATAGGTTTTGTCGTGCCCTCTTCATGACTGTCTTGGTGTGCTTGGACCATGTTAGTTTGTTGGTGATGTGGACACCAAGGAACTTGAAGCTCTCAACCTGCTCCACTACAGCCCCGTAAAGGAGAATGGGGGCATGCTCTGTCCTCTTTTCCTGGACTCCACAATCATCTCCTTTGTCTTGATCATGTTGAGGTAGAGGTTGTTATCCTGGCACCACACAACCAGGTCTCTGATCTCCTCCCTATAAGATGTCTCGTCATTGTCGGTGATCAGGCATATCACTGTTATGTCATTGGCAAACTTAGTCATGGTGTTGGAGTCGTGCCTGGCCGTGCTGTCATGAGTGAACAGGGAGTACAGGAGGGGACTGACAACGCACCCCTGAGAGGCCGCCGTGTTGAGGATCAGCGTGGCGGATGTGTTGTTACCACCCTTACCACCTGGAGGCGGCCCGCCAGGAAGTCCAGGATACAGATGCAGAGGGAGGTGTTTAAGTCCCAGGGTCCTCAGCTTAGTGATGAGCTTTGAGGGCACTATGGTTTTGAACACAGAGCTGTAGTCAATGAATGGCATTCTGACATAGGTGTTCCTTTTGTCCAGGTGGGAAAGGGCAGTGTGGAGTGCAATAGAGATTGCATCATCTGTGGATCTGTTGGGGCGGTATGCAAATTGGAGTGGGTCTAGGGTTTCTGTGGTAATGGTGTTAAAGTGAGCCATGACCAGCCTTTCAAAGCACTTCATGGCTACAGACATGAGTGCTATGGGTCGGTAGTCCTTTAGGCAGGTTACCTTAGTGTTCTTGGGCACAGAGACTATGGTGGTCTGCTTGAAACATGTTGGTATTACAGACTCGGACAGGGAGAGGTTGAAAATGTCAGTGAAGACACTTGCCAGTTGGTCAGCGCATGCTCCGAGTACACATCCTGATAATGTGTCTGGTAGGCTCGTGTCACTGGACAGCTCTTGGCTGTGCTTCCCTTTGTAGTCTGTAATAGTTTGCAAGCACTGCCACATCCAACGAGAGTCGGTGCTGGTGTAGTACGATTCGATCTTAGTCCTGTATTGACACTTTCCCTGTTTGATGGTTCATCGGAGTGCATAGTGGGATTTCTTATAAACTTCCTGGTTAGAGTCCCGCTCCTTGAAAGCGGCAGCTCTACCCTTTAGCTTAGTGTGGATGTTGCCTGTAATCCATGGCTTCTGTTTGAGGTATGTACGTACGGTCACTGTGGGGATGGCGTCATCGATGCACTTATTGATGAAGCCACTGACTTACGTGGTGTACTCATCAATGCCATCGGAAGAATCCCGGAACATATTCCAGTCTGTGCTAGCAAAACAGTCCTTTAGCTTAGCATCTTTTTCATCTGACCAATTATTTTTGGACCGAGTCACTGGTTCTTCCTGCTTAAATATTGTCTTCTATCAGGAGCATAGAATTATGGTCAGATTTGCCAAATGGAGGGCGAGGGAGAGCTTTGTATGCTTCTCTGTGTGTGGAGTAAAGGTGGTCTAGAGTTTTTTCCCCTCTGGTTGCACATTTAACATGCAGGTAGAAAATGGATTTAAGTTTCCCTGCATTAAAGTGCCCGGCCACTAGGAGCACCACCTCTGGATGAGAGTTTTCCTGTTTGCTTATGGCGGTATACTGCTGATTGAGTGTGGTCTTTGTGCTAGCATCGGTCTGTGGTGGTATGTAGACAGCTACGAAAAATACAGATGAAAACTCTCTTGGTAGATTGTGTGGTCTACAGCTTATCATGAGATTCTCCACCTCAGGCGAGCAAAATCTTGAGACTTCCTTAGATATCGTCCACAAGCTGTTGTTTACAAATATACATAGACCACCACCCCTTGTCTTACCAGAGGCTGCTGTTCTGCCCTGCTTATACAGTGTAAAACTGACAGCTGTATGTTTTTCATGTCGTTGTTCAGCCACGACTCGGCGAAACAGAAGATATTACCATTTTTATTGTCCCATTGGTAGTTTAATCTTGCTCGTAGGTCACTAATTATATTTTCCAATGATTGCACGTTAACCAATAGAACGGACATCTTGGATTCTCTTGAAGTATCCCATATCTACCTCCATCAACACCCTGGCTATGACTCCTTTAACTGGTGCTCTACTTCACAGTTCAAAGCATAATACTTCGGAATTTGCAATTCTTGTGATTCCAAATGCCCAAATACTCTTCAGAAACAAAATTATCCAGAACAAGCCCATTCCTGGTCACTCTGATTGATTCCACTTTTCCCAATACATGTTTCACCTTCTTCGATACCTCAAACGGGTTTCTCAGATACACATCTTTATATTAAAAAAACGCATCCCAAAAAGAAACAGATACTTATCTGACTCATCATCCATTCCAGTTTTTGACAATTCCCTTTTTCTTCCATTATGTGACACTGCGATTTTACATTCATCATCTTCAACTTTACTCAACACTGTTCCCGATTCAGACTTGGCATCCACTTCCGCCATGATCCCTGCACGTCCCTCCTACGGCGAAGTTGGTTCCTTCACGTAGGTCAAACAAAAACACTGATGATTGGTTGACAAATAGTGCCTCCCATAATGCCGGGGATGGCTGCAAGTTAGAGCTAGTGAGGATCAACTTCAGAAAATTGAAGTCAACTTCAATCTAAACTTCATGACCTTTGATCACATGGTTGTTGTAAAGTTCATGTAGTCGACAAGTAGGCGCAAGTCAGACAATTTTTTTCCCTGTAATGCAACACACTTTGAAAAGCGGAGACCAACGATGGTCACAGACTTAACAAAAATTATCCACTTGAATGCTCTCATTATTATAGGGAGGGTGTCACGTTCCTGACCTTGTTTTCCTTTTGTATAGTTGTGTGTAGTGGGTCAGGACGTGAGCTGGGTGGGCAGTCTGTGTTGTTTGTTCTATGTTAAGTGTCAGTGTTAATTGACCTTGTATGGCTCTCAATCAGAGGCAGGTGGTTTACGTTTTCCTCTGATTGAGAACCATATATAGGTAGGTTGTTTCACATTGTTTGTTGTGGGTGGTTGTCTTCCGTGTCTGTATGTCTACCACACGGGACTGTTTCGTTTGTCGTTCATGTATGTAGTCTGTTCCTGTTTGTGCGTTCTTCGTAGTTTGTAAGTTCTCAAGTCAGGTCTGTCTACATCGTTTATTTGTTTTGTAGTCTGTTATAGTGTTTTTGTGTTTCGTCTATCATTTAAATAAATATTATGTCATATAACAACGCTGCGCTTTGGTCCAATCCCTACTCCTCCTCTTCGGACGAAGAGGCATATAGGCAAAATCAAATAGGGTGCACCAACCAGAGCAATAAAATGATAACAGCAGATATTATTATTATTATTATTGATAGGCCTATTATTATCTCCTCATTATTACAGTCATCAATATGTCTCTGACTATATTGTGCCTTGATTACTTCTTTCAGTTCGCTGCAACTAGCGAACAAGCTGCAACAAAAGCTTAACCTGGACAGTTTTATCTCAATCTCCTTATTCAAAGACTCAATCATGGACACTTTTCCTGACAGTTGTGGCAGATTTGCGTGATGTATTGTTGTCTCTACCTTCTTTCCCTTTGTGCTGTTGTCTGTGCCCAATAATGTTTGTACCGTGCTTTGTGCTGCTTCCATGTTGTGTTGTCATGTGTTGCTGCCTTGCTATGTTGTTGTTTTAGGTCTCTCTTTATGTAGTGCTGTGTTGTCTCTCTTGTCGTGATGTGTGTTTTGTCATATATATATACTACTGTTCAAAAGTTTGGGCTCACTTAGACATTTCCTTGTTTTTTAAAGAAAATAAGAAAAAAATTGTCCAATAAAATAAAATTGATCAGAAATACAGTGTAGACATTGCTAATGTTGTAAATGACTATTGTAGCTGGAATATCTACATAAGCATACAGAGGCCCATTATCAGCAACCAGAAACAGACGCCTCACAAGTCCTCAATTGGCAGCTTCATTTTATAATACCGGCAAAACACCAGTCTCAATGTCAACAGTAAAGAGGCGACTCCAGGATGCTGGCCTTCTAGGCAGAGTTGCAAAGAAGAAGCCATATCTCAGACTGGCCAATACAAATAAAATATTAAGATGGGCAAAAGAACACAGACACTGGACAGAGGAACTCTGCCTAGAATACTTTTTTTTATCCCAGCCACTGCAGGAGGTCTTTTGCCTTTTGGTAGGCTGTCATTGTAAATAAGAATTTGTTCTTTACTGATGTGCCTAGTTAAATAAAGGATAAATACTATTTTAATAAATTTATGCACATGTTTTATGTGTTCTGAAATGTACACATAAATAAAATCCTCATCCCCCTCCCCCATCAACAGCAGCTGCAGCATAATCACGAACTTTTTCTATCATTATTCGTTTTTATACCCAGACGAAATCCAGAAAAAAATATAATTTGTAGTATAATATAAATAATTTGAAACATGACAGCATAATATATTTATTTTCATGTATTATATTTTTGCGAATCAGCTACTCTCCTTAAAAAAATAGTTAAAAAAATAACTGTGTCACAGGATTGCCCTTCAACGTAGTTATCGAGGTAGCGTAGCCGGTTACTCTTTGTTGTCGAGTTCATTCATTCCATGTGTGCTGTTACAACTAGACAGTAAATACACAACGTTAATTCAAGAAATATATAGATTTACCTGTGACACGATGGCTGCTAACCTATTTCCTGTTCTAAAGTAAGTTTTCGAGAACTCGCTAGCTAACGTTAGCTATACTATCTGGCAAGCTGGTTAGCAGGTTGACATTTAGCTAGTTAACTAACTGTAGTAGCTAGCTTTAATTTTGCTTTGAATGTATTAACTATGTCAAAATCCAGCCAGCTAACTAAACAGCACACGGTCTACTAGTTAGCTAGCTAGTAACATGTAGCTAACAACCCTAACTGGCTAACGTTAACTAGCGAAGATATACCAGATAGCTAGCAAAAGTTGAAGCAACATGGTGTGGTGGTTTTCAAGTTATGAATGTACTTTTTGTGCATTTAACACGTGAATGTGTTTGTACACTTTAATGCCATGTGTAACGTTTAACAAGGCATGCTTCTCTGTCATCAAATACGTGACACTTTGCCATCCATTTAACGTTAGTTGTCGTATCTGTGTCAATCTTTTTCTTTCACAGGTTGGCCACTAAGGTGACTATTGCAGGAGGTGCATTGTATGTTACCTATGATTCTGGACTATTAGGGGGAAGTGAGCAGGGCTCAGAGGTCCTTGGAAAAGCTAAAGCTGCCATTCCCCCTGCAGTGGATGAGTGGGTGAAGTATTTTGGCTTTAAGGTAAATATGCCTTTATTGTACTGTGATTTAACTGCGTCTGACAGCCAGAATAATGCACTATGGAGTACGAGGTGAGGGAGGATTAAATTATATATTTTTCGTCTAGCTTCCAGCCTTCCCAAAAATTGGATTCTCCCCTATCGAAGCGTGGAACTCTGGTAAGAAATGGTTGACAGCTGATCCATAAAGGACTTTTCCAGACTTACAAGTCTAAAATTGAGCAATTTCAAGAGTTTCTGTTATTTCATTCCAGGGGTGCAGTCATCCATATCTGCTCTCTCATCGGGCCCTACAGCATTAGGTGGCTACACCAACCAAGGCTTGCAGTACCTGAAAGATCTCACCAAATGAAAAGTGACATCCTGCAACTAGCAGACATTTTAAGAACCTAATTTCTGTTTTGGATTGGTCCTTAAGCAATCACAACCAAATCGTCAGGAGTAACACGACTGGTGCGAATGCATACAGCCCTCCTGTATAAGTCACTTGCTTGCTTTGAATGCATAGCCCATCAACTATAAAATGAAGTGGTACAGTAAATTCAGTCGAATTAGGCCAAGGCCAGTGTTGATTTGTAGAACGTGTAGCTGCTGATAGTGCCAGAATTCAATATTTGCATTCTATTGGGATGACAGTAATTTGTCAACACAAACAGAATACATTGTCTTTTTTTACTCACAAAGTAGCATAAAGCAATCTGGATACCACAGCAAGACCTGCACCCAAAAGAAAATACATTAACTGATTGACATTTAGTGTTATGTCTTGTGTGTACATTGTTAATTGTACAATTTATTTTTATCTCAAGACTGATATATTTGGCATGCTCTGACTTTGACCTGATTCCATATCTATCCCATCCAACACATTTTAAACAGAATGTGTTTTGTGTATGTGTATATATTTCACTATTTAAGAGTAAAATAAACCTAAACATGTCAGATATGAGACCTTTGGTGGGATCTGTATTTTTTACTGAATATGTGCTGTGTACTTTAAATCAGTGGTTCCCAACTGTTTTTGCTCCACCAACTGAATTTTGCTCTGCTCGACGTACCCCGTCATGTGTATTTTAACAGTAAGCCTATGGCAGGAATCATCAACTATACTTAACAAATATAAACAAAACATGTAAAGTGTTGGTTTCATGAGCTGAAATTAAAGATCCCAGAAATGTTCCATACACACAAGATGATGATTTGTCTCATGGCTTTTTTTTTCAACTGCCTAGAAGGCCAGCATCCCAGAGTCGCCTCTTCACTGTTGATGTTGAGACTGGTGTTTTGCGGGTACTATTTAATGAAGCTGATAGTTGAGGACTTGTTAGGCGTCTGTTACTCAAACTAGAGACACTAATGTACTTGTCCTCTTGCTCAGTTGTGCACCGGGGTCGCCCACTATTCTCTGGTTAGAGCCCGTTTGCGCAGTTCTGTGAAGGGAGTAGTACACATTGTTGTATGAGATCTAAAGTTTTCTTGGCAATTTCTCGCATGGAATAACCTCCATTTCTCAGAACAAGAATAGACTGATGAGTTTCAGAAGGAAGTGCTTTGTTTTGACATTTGAGCTTGTAATCGAACCCACAAATGCTGATGCTCCATATACTCAACTAGTCTAAAGGCCAGTTTATTGCTTCTTTAATCAGAACAACAGTTTTCAGCTGTGCTAACAATTTCAAAAGGGTTTTCTAATGATCAATTAGCCTTTTATAATGATAAACTTGGATTAGCTAACACAACATGCCATTGGAACACAGGAGTGATGGTTGCTGATAATGGGCCTCTGTATGTCTATGTAGATATTACATAAAAAATCTGGTTTCCAGCTACAATAGTAATTTACAACGTAAACAATGTCTACACTGTATTTCTGATCAATTTGAAGATATTTTAATGGACAAAATGTGCTTTTCTTTCAAAAACAAGGACATTTCTAAGTGACCCCAAATTTTTGAACAGTAGTGTATATACAATCAAATGTATTTTTAAGGACCTTTTTACATCAGATGTCACAAAGTGCCATACAGAACCCCAGCCTAAAACCCCAAACGGCAAGCACTACGGAAAGTAGTAAGACCCCTTGACTATTTCCACATTTTGTTAGGTTACAGCCTTATTCTAAAATTGTTTAATCCACACACAATACCCCATAATGACAAAGCAAATGCTGTTTTGAAATTTTTGCTAATTTATTACAAAAATGAAATATCACATTTACATAAGTATTCAGACCCTTTACTCAGTACTTTGTTGAAGCACCTTTGGCAGCAATTACAGCCTCGAGTCTTCTTGGGTATGACGCTACAATCTTGGCACACCTGAGTTTCTCTCATTCTACTCTGCAGATCATCTCAAGCTCTGTCAGGTTTGTGACATGCGTCGAATACAACAGGTGTAGTAGACCTTACAGTGAAATGCTTACTTACAAGCCCTTAACCAACAATGCAGTTAAGAAAAAAAAAGTTACTTATAATTAGAGCAGCAGTAAAATAACAATAGTGAGGCTATATACGGGGGTACCGGTACACAGTCAATGTGCGGGGGCATCGGTTAGTTGAGGTAATATGTACATGTAGGTGGCGTTATTAAAGTGACTATGCATAGATAATAACAAAGAGTAGCAGCAGGGTAAAAGACGGGGGGCAATGCAAATAGTCTGGGTAGCCATTTGATTAGATGTTCAGGAGTCTTATGGCTTGGGGGTTGAAGCTGTTTAGAAGCCTCTTGGACCAATATTTGGTGCTCCGGCACCGCTTACCGTGCGGTAGCAGAGAGAATGACTAGGTTTATTTGTATTGCTTCTAAATATTTTAAATTATTTTTTTTAAATCTTAACACTTTGTTCTAGCTAGCTATTTGTGTAGGTAGCTATCAAGTAAACACTATGACTAGGGTGGCTGGAGTCTGACAATTTTGACAAAGGGCCTTCCTCTGACACCGGCTTGTATAGAGGTCCTGGATAGCAGGAAGCTTGGCCACAGGTGATGTACTTGGCCGTACGCACTACCCTCTGTAGTGCCTTGTGGTCGGAGGCCGAGCAGTTGCCATACCAGGCAGTGATACAACCCGTCAGGATGCTCTCAATGGTGCAGCTGGAGAACCTTTTTGAGGGTCTGAGGACCCATGCGATATCTTTTCAGTCTCCTGAGGGGGAATAGGTTTAGTCGTGCCGTCTTCACGACTGTCTTTACATGTTAAGTCAGTTAAGAACAAATCCTTATTTACAATGACGGCCCACCCCGGCTAAACTTGGACGATGCTGGGCCAATTGTGCGCCACCCTATGGGACTCCCAATCACGGCCGGATGTGATACAGCCTGGATTCGAACCAGGGACAGTAGTGATGTTTCTTGCACTGAGATGCAGTGCCTTAGAACGCTGCACCATTCGGGAGCCCAGACTGCTGCGCCACTCGGGATTCTTGGTGTACTTGGACCATGTTAGTTTGTTGGTGATGTGGACGCCAAGATACTTGAAGCTCTCAACCTGCTTCACTACAGCCCCGTCGATGAGAATGGGGGCGTGCTCAGTACTCCTTTTCCTGTAGTCCACAATCATCTCCTCTGTCTTGATCACGTTGAGGGAGAGGTTGTTGTTCTTGCACCACACGGTCAGGTCTCGGACCTCCTCCCTATAGGCTGTCTCGTCATTGTCGGTGATCAGGCATACCACTGTTGTGTCAGCAGCAAACTTAATGATGGAGTTGGAGTGGTGCCTGGCCGTGCTGTCATGAGTGAACAGGGAGTACATGAAGGGACTGACAACGCACCCCTGAGGGGCCCCTGTGTTGAGGTTCAGCGTGACGGATATGTTGTTACCTACCCTTATCACCTGGGGGCGGTCTATCAGGAAGTCCAGGATCCAGTTGCAGAGGGAGATGTTTAGTCCCAGGGTCCTCAGCTTAGTGATGAGCTTTGAGGGCACTATAATGTTGAACGCTGAGCTGTAGTCTATGAATAGCATTTTCACATAGGTGTTCCTTTTGTCCAGGTGGGAAAGGGCAGCGTGCAGTGCAATAGAGACTGCATCATCTGTGGATCTTTTGGGGCGGTATGCAAATTGGAGTGGGTCTAGGGTTTCTGGGATAATGGTGTTGATGTGAGCCATGACCAGCCTTTCAAAGCACTTCATGGCTACAGACATGAGTGCTACGGGTCGTTAGTCCTTTAGGCAGGTTACCTTAGTGTTCTTGGGCACAGGGACTATGGTAGTCTGCTTGAAACATGTTGGTATTACAGACTCAGACAGGGAGAGGTTGAACATGTCAGTGAAGACACTTGCCAGTTGGTCAGCGCATGCTCAGAGTACAAGTCCTGGTAATCTGTCTGGCCCTGCGGCCTGGTGAATGTTGACCTGTTTAAAGGCCTTACATCAGCTGCGGAGAGCATAAATCAGACAGTCTGCGGAACAGCTGATGCTCTCATGCATGTTTGAGTGTTATTTGCCTCGAAGCGAGCATAGAAGTAATTTAGCTTGTCTGGTAGGCTTGTGTCACTGGGCAGCTCTCGGCTGTGCTTTCCTTTGTAGTTTAATAGTTTGCAATCCCTGCCACATCAGACGAGTGTCGGAGCCGGTGTAGTACGATTCGATCTTAGTCCTGTATTGATGCTTTGCCTTTGATGGTTTATCGGAGGGCATAGCGGGATTTCTTCTAAGCTTCCGGGTTAGAGTCCCGCTCCTTGAAAGCAGCAACTCTACCCTTTAGCTCAGTGCGGATGTTGCCTGTCTTGGCTGTGTGCTTAGGGTTGTTGTCTTGTTGGAAGGTGAACCTTAGCCCAAGCTTGAGGTCCCGAGTGCTCTGGAGCAGGTTTTCATTAAGGATCTCTCTGTACTTTGCTCCATTCATCTTTGCCTCAATCCTGACTAGTCTCCCAGTCCCTGCAGCTGAAAAACATGCTTCACCATGGTGATGTTGCCAGGTATCCTCCAGACGTGGCACTTGGCATTCAGGCCAAAAAATTCAAACTTGGTTTCCTCAGACCAGAGAATCTTGTTTCTCATGGTCTGAGAGTCTTTAGGGAAAGTCTTTGGCCAACTTCAAGCGGGCTGTCATGTGCCTTTTACTGAGGAGTGGCTTCCGTCTTGCCACACTACCATAAAGGCCTACTTGGTGGAGTGCTGCAGAGATGGTTGTCCTTCTGGAAGGTTCTCCCATCTCCACAGAGGCACTCTAGAGTTCTGTCAGTGACCATCGCGTTCTTGGTCACCTCCCTGACCAAGGCCCTTCTCCCCCGATTACTCAGTTTGACCAGGTTGCCAGCTCTTGGTGGTTCCAAACTTCTTCCATTTAAGAATGATGGAGGCCACTGTGCTCTTAGGGACCTTCAATGCTGTGGAAATGTTTTCCCCAGATTTGTGCCTCGACACAATCCTGTCTCGGCGCTCTACGGACATCACTCAACACTCAAACATGCATGAGAGCATCCTGTCGGGCTGTATCACCGCCTGGTACAGCAACTGCTCCGCCCACAACCGTAAGGCTCTCCAGAGGGTAGTGAGGTCTGCACAACGCATCACCGGGGGCAAACTACCTGCCCTCCAGGACACCTACACCACCCGATGTCACAGGAAGGCCATAAAGATCATCAAGGACAACAACCACCTGAGCCACTGCCTGTTCACCCCGCTATCATCCAGAAGGCGAGGTTTGTACAGGTGCATCAAAGCAGGGACCGAGACTGAAAAACAGCTTCTATCTCAAGGCCATCAGACTGTTAAACAGCCACCACTAACATTTAGCGGGCTGTCATGTGCCTTTTACTGAGGAGTGGCTTCCGTCTTGCCACACTACCATAAAGGCCTACTTGGTGGAGGCCTACTTGGTGGAGTGCTGCAGAGAGGGGGAGAAGAGATCTTTGTTGGCTATACTCGGCCTTGTCTCAGGATTATAAGTTGGTGGTTGAAGATATCCCTCCAGTGGTGCGGGGGCTGTGCTTTGGCAAAGTGGGTGGGGTTATATCCTTCCTATTTGGCCCTGTCCGGGGGTATCTTCGGATGGGGCCACAGTGTCTCCTGACCGCTCCTGTCTCAGCCTCCAGTATTTATGCTGCAGTAGTTTGTGTCGGGGGGCTAGGGTCAGTTGGTTATACCTGGAGTACTTCTCCTGTCTTATCCAGTGTCCTGTGTGAATTTAAGTATGCTTTCTCTAATTCTCTCGTTCTCTCTTTCTTTCTCTCTCTCTGAGAACCTGAGCCCTAGGACCATACGTCAGGACTACCGGGCATGACGACTCCCTGCTGCCCCCAGTCCGCCTGGCCTTGCTGCTATTCCAGTTTCAACTGTTCTGCCTGCGGTTACGGAACCCCTACCTGTCCCAGACCTGCTGTTTTCAACTCTTAATGATCGGCTATGAAAAGCCAACAGATTTATTCCTGATTATTATTTGACCATGCTTGTCATTTATGAACATTTTGAAAATCTTGGCTCTCTCTAATTTTCTCCTTCTCTCTTTCTTTCTCTCGGAGGACCTGAGCCCTGGGACCATACGTCGGGACTGCCGGGCGTGGTGGCTCCTTGCTGTCCCCAGTCCGCCTGGCCTTGCTGCTGTTCCGGTTTCAGCTGTTCTGCCTGCGGTTATGGAACCGCCACCTGTCCCAGACCTGTTGTTTTTCAACTCTTAATGATCGGCTATGAAAAGCCAACTGAAAATTATTCATGATTATTATTTGACCATGCTTGTCACTTATGAACATTTTTGAACATCTTGGCATAGTTCTGTTATAATCTCCACCCGGCACAGCCAGAAGAGGACTGGCCACCCCTCATAGCCTGGTTCCTCTCTAGGTTTCTTCCTAGGTTTTGGCCTTTCTAGGGAGTTTTTCCTAGCCACCGTGCTTCTACACCTGCATTCTAGCTGTTTGGGGTTTTAGGCTAGGTCTCTGTACAGCACTTCGAGATATTAGCTGATGTACGAAGGGCTATATAAAATAAACTTGATTGAACTTGATTGATTTAGTGGCCGCTGCCAACATACTGACTCAACTCCAGCCACTTTAATAATGGGAAATGATGGAAATGATGTAAAAATGTATCACTAGCCACTTTAAACAATGCCACTTAATATAATGTTTACATACCCTACATTACTCATCTCATATGTATATACTGTACTCTATATCATCTACTGCATCTTGCCACCTTTATGTAATACATGTATCACTAGCCACTTTAAACTATGCCACTTTATGTTTATATACCCTACATTACTCATCTCATATGTATAGACTGTACTCTATACCATCTACTGCATCTTGCCTATGCCGTTCTGTACCATCACTCATTCATATATCTTTATGTACATATTCTTTATCCCTTTACACTTGTGTGTATAAGGTAGTAGTTGTGGAATTGTTAGGTTAGATTACTATTGTTGGAACTAGAAGCACAAGCATTGCTACACTTGCATTAACATCTGCTAACCATGTGTATGTGACAAATAAAAATTTGATTTGAATTCCTTCGACCTCATTGCTTGGTTCTGGCTCGGTTCTTGCTCTGATATGCACTGTCAACTTATATAGACAGGTGTGGGCCTTTCCAAATCATGTTCAATCAATTGAATTTACCACAGGCGGACTCCAATCACATCATGGTTGATCAATGGAATCAGGATGCACCTGAGCTCAATTTCAAGTCTCATCTCAAAGGGTCTGAATACATTATGTAAATAAGATATGTTTTTTTATTTTTCATAAATTTGCTAACATTTCCAAAAACCTGTTTTCATGTTGTCATTATGGGGTATTGTGTGTACATGGTGAGGAAATTGTTTTATTTAATTCATTTCAGAATAAGGCTGTAACGTAAAAAAATGTGGAAAAAGGTAAAGGGTCTGAATACTTCCTGAAGGCACTGTACAGTATGATCACATATCTCTCTTATGTGTGGGAATACTTTGGAACAGATGTCCAAAATTAAAATCAATGATAGCTGATTTGCTGGTATTTTTACAGCCTTATGTCTAAAATACAAAATCTATATATGATTTTTTTTTGAAGGAAGGCTCAACTTGGGGGGACAAATAAAAACCTCTGCGGGCCACCAGGTGGGGAACCCTGCCCTATGGTCTCATGCGTCTTCTCATGTACTCCCTGTGGAAAGGCCAAGTACCCGCAGGGGGCCTTGTACCCCTGGTTGGAAACCACTTTAAGATATGTCATAGCCTAATTAGGTAAAGTACCTGGATGTGAGGTTGGGTCAGTAGTATTATTAATTACATTCTACAATGTATACTGCCTCAAAGTCCTATAACTTTGGGGGGAGTGACGGGTTTAAAAGTTTCAGTGAAATTAAATCACAACTGTACATCATTCTGAACCTAAATGACATCCGATGGGTGAAAAATTGCAGAGGAATGGGATATGCAAAAAAAAAAAAAACTTTACTAATGACATAATTACACAAATGTGTTGTTGATTGCTACAACTCCAGACCTGGGAGGAGTAAAAAAAAGAAAGATGAACAATAACAGAAGAGTGCACACAATCTTTTGGAGTTTCATTTTACTGTACATAGAAACACCACAACACAAATGGTGGTGATACAAGTAGCATTGATAGGTTTGTTGTTTAGCAACAAAATTTTTGACAAACTATATTTTGTCTCCAATGTTTATTGAAAACATAAATGTGAACAATGAGCACTTGTATGGGGTCAATTTCACGCCATGTGTATTGAATTCAAAATAAAATATATCGTGAACATGAAAAATAAAGTTGAGAATGTGAACATGTTTTCGAGGACGGGTGAAATAATGGATGTTGAAATTAAAAACCAAACAATTGAAAGCGAAATGATTAGAATTGTAAACTAAAATAAGACATCAAAAGCAAAACCCCAAAACTTGTAGGCAAATCATTTTAAAGCGAGAGGATAACTATGACAAATGGTAAAAAATATATATATTTGAAAAAGAATGCAAAAATCGTTTTCGGTTATACTTTCCCAGCAACCAATCCTGTTGAATACATTTTGCCTACGCTCTTACACTACTCGTATCTTTGCTTTTGTTGGCTGTTTCTTAGCTTTCACTACCAGTCTTTTCAATTGCGAGTTTTGAAATTATTTTCCCGTGAAGGGCGGGGATTAGAGGGAGGTGTAGACAATGAGTCTCCATTGGTCCACTAGTTTTGAAGTGACGGTTCGTCTTAACCCAATCAATGAACATGATAAGTAGGTAATAGAAAAAAAGTCTGTAAGTATTCGGACTGACATCACCTGGTTTTAGGGTTTTAGCTAACGTACTTTAAAATTGTCCGTCGCGGGTCAATAATGTACGGATATTAGAAGCATGTCTATCTAATACATTTAATGACAAACCATCTAACTACTTAGGTAAACATATGACTTACCTGTTGCACAACGTTTGGCGCAGGTGTATGGCGAACCAGTTACCAACACCTGCGCAACAGGTAAGTCATATGTTTACCTAAGTAGTTAGATGGTTTGTCATTAAATGTATTAGATAGACATGCTTCTAATATCCGTACATTATTTACCCGTGACTGACAATTTTAAAGTACGTTAGCTAAAACCCTAAAACCAGGTGACCTCAGACCGTCTACCTAAGTAGGTAATAGAAAAAAAGCCTGTCTATCATGTTCCTCTAAACCCCGCCCTTCACAGAAAAATAATGCCAAAACTTGCAATCGAAAAGACTGGTAGTGAAAGCAAAGAAACTGACATCAAAAGCAAAGATACGAGTTGCGCAACAAAAAGGTAGCACATGCAGGCAAGAGCGTAGGCAAAATGTATCCAATAGGATTGGTTGAAAATTTAACCGAAAACTATTTATGCATTCGTTTTCAAATAAATAAATAAAACATTTGTCATAGAGTTTTGCTCTCGCTTTAAAATTATTCGCTTAAAAGTTTTTGATGTATTATTTTTGTTTATAATTCTATACATTTTGCTTTCAATTGTTTGGTTTTTGATCTCAACATCTATTATTTCACCTGTTCTCGAAAATATGTTAACATTCTCAACTTTATTTTTCATGTTCACGTTTTTACATTTTTTAAATTCAATACATATAGCGTGAAATTGACCCCATACACTTGTCCCTCAAATATAACGTTACAGATTATTAGCATAGATGTGACATCAGTCAAAATGCCTTAAAACAAGAAATGGTATCAAGAACTAGATAAAACGAGCCACCTACAGATTCCAAACGTGGCAGGTTCTTGTCATTGTTGCTAGCTATCTGACCATCCAGAATCACAACACACTGTCTTCTGCCCCATTGAAGCCTGCACATCGTTTTCTTGACGTCAGCTAACCCGTCTATAGATAAGCCCTGACAATTTAGTTTTTTTACAGTCACATTTTCAAGCTAAACATTTTACTAAAATTGGACTGCAAAGACTGCCACAAAATTATCTGCCAGATATATCATATTATACCTCTGCAACTGTCATAACCAATATGCTTGGTTACATTCAAGTTATGCATGCAAATCTGACAATAAAAGGCTACATTTTTACTGGCAGCCCAATTCAGTATTTTCCCCCCGCTAATTGGACTTTTGACCAATCACATCAGATCCTTTCAGATCTTTTTCAGAGATAATCTGATTGGTCAAAAGAACAATTAGTGAAAAACAAGATCAGAATTGGGCTGCCTGTCTAAACACAGCCTAAGTACAATGACCCTTATGCACCATGGACCAATGTACTGTGTAAAGAGATAGACTGGATACCCTGGAGTGGTGAGTAGGACAGGAGACTGACTGTAAATCTGAATTCTCCTAGCCAGTCCATTTTAGTTTTGGACTTCCTGTGATTACATTATGGAGTGTAGCTCCCAAGTCTTTAAAATAAGATTAAAAAGTGAAAACTTGTATTTTTCCTCTCAAGGGACCAGGCCTAAGGATTTTTTGGAAGCTGTCTTTGCTGCATTTCTCTAGGTTAGATTTGTAGATGGGTTGTAAAAGCTGGTGTTTCAATGTGATATTTACAATATAACGGGAGTAATCACAACAGCATACATTTACAACACAATCTAAAGTTACAGAATAAATACTGTATGCCGTGTTATAAATGTTTTATTTTCTCCATGCGTTTTACCATTATGGTTTCCCATTGCTACAATATACCACTTGTTGTTGGTCATGGATGTTATATTAGGGGAAATTATTGTATACTGCAGTAACTGCCAACATTGCACACATTCTCAAATACAAACAGACAATAGCAACAACCTTGTCACGCAGTCTTTGACAAGTTTGTTTCTTTCGAGCATTTTTTACTTTTACTAATACTGACCAAATAGTGGCTTTAACATTAAACAGAATAAAATTGTGAGAGGTTAGCAAATATATAGAGTATGGCAACATGATCAGCCTGAAGGCACTTTATGATGCTTGTTTGCTTTCTATTGAAGATCAGAATGTAGTGAAGCCCTGCCTCTATTCTACTCCTCAAGCTAATCATACAGTCTGAGGATGTTTTGAACATGTCAGGTACTGTTAGGGCCAGGAGTTTCCCTGATCTGGACAACTCATCAGGTTGTGTGGTCAAGGAAAAACTCCTGGCCCTAACTTTATGAAGACCTGTATTCCTTGTTTCTAACAAGTCTTGATTCAGCATTATGAATGTTATATTAGGCAGTTCAAAATAGTGTTTGAACCATCACCACACAGCAGTGCTTCTCAACTTCAGTCGTCCAATAACCCCAACAGCAAACATTTTTGTTGTAGCCCTGGATAAGCACACAGATTCCAATGGTTAACTAATCATCAAGCCCTCAATGAGTTGAATCAGATGAGTTTGTTCGGGCCAACAACAAAATGGTGTGCTGTTGGGGGTACTCGAGGACTGGAGTTGGGAGACACTGCTATACACTACTCCTAGGCCAGTGCAACCCAGTGCTATGAATCCAATGATAGCATTGTGGGTTTATCAAGGAATGATTGTCTATGAACTGACTGACACAAATCAAACAAAGTTAGTTGTCTATTAATAAAGACAACAAAAAAATGTAATGATGCTTTCAGGGGCATCACAGCTTACTGCATTTCACTTTCAAAGCTAACACCACTGAACAAAACAGCTCAAACTAGTCTCTACAAAGATTCACTTATACATCATGCTCGCTGTTTGGTCATTCAAGGACCAAATATGAATGGCTACTGGGGACAGCTTTTAGTTTTATAATATATAATTCAGTTCTGCTTTGAATTAAGCATCAGGATGTGGGAGACAATTGAAATGTGGTCATTCTTGCACTATACTGTAAGCCTGTCATAGGGCAAGGTGCACTCCTGGACTGTCCAAGATGTGAGTCTGTCATAGGGCAAGGTGCACTTCTGGACTGTTCAAGATGTGAGTCTATCATAGGGCAAGGTGCACTTCTGGACTGTTCAAGATGTGAGTCTATCATAGGGCAAGGTGCACTCCTGAACTGTCCAAGATGTGAGTCTATGGTGGAGCACAACCACGAAATGGGGTAACCAAAGAAGTGGGGAGGGTAAAAAGGTCCTTCCAAGTGTACACGTTCCCACCCTCCTCCTAATGGCCTACAATAGCATTGCTACAGTTCTGCTGTGCATATCATAGAACTAGATTCAATGTGGACTAATAGATTGCACTTCCTGAATGACAAAGCATAACTGTTAAACCCTCCAGGGCCTTTAGAGAGATCAAGAGAGGAGGATAAGTGAAAAGTAAGCGATGGGAGTAAACAAGTGTCCTATGTGGTCTTGACCAGGTCGTAGACATGGATGTGAAAGTCATCGTCATATTTGATGTAGTATACAGAAGGCTTGGCAGGGACTTGGTAGATCACTAGGCCTGTTCGCTTCACACCTTTGTCAGTAACATACTCAACCTGCTTACCCACGAGACTCTCAGTCTCCTCGCCGGGCTTTCGGTCGGCCGGAAGCAAGTGTTTATTTTCTAGAGGGAAAAACAATGAATAATGTCAATGCTTGGGGTCTGTTCTTGAAATCTGCTTATAGGGGAATTATCAAAATATGTTATGCTTATAAGTATTCATAGATACATAGTTGTCCTTTCTACAAGTACAAACACAGCAAATACTGTAAAGTAACCCTCCTAAATCCACTATCTTATAATTGGTGTGTAAAGAATAAACAAGTTCTACTCTGTAATCAGCCTCTCTCCAGTTCTCTGTAGGGGGAAGTATCTGAACACTCTGCTGCAGGTGGAGATGATGCTGAAGCTGAGAAATGGTCAATACCTGCTTCAGGTAAGATCCTGAGATCTCCCTCGGCATAATCGTCCCACAGCTGGTACATGTAGAGCACGGGGTCCTTCTCATAGGTGATGTAATACCAGTTAGTCATGATGGGAGCCCTGGAGAGGACCATGCCTCGCCACTCGTTCTTCTCTCCATCCTCCTTCTCAAAAAGGTGCTCCACCGCTTTGCCTACCAAATCCTCTGCCCCGTGAGGAACCTTGATCTTGTTGTTGACTGAGGAAGCAGATAAGTGTCGTCAAGGCAGAGACCAACATTGCATAACCACTGTGTCCCTGCAGTCTGATCATGCAGTAGCAGATATACAATAAGAACACGTCATAACCCGTGCACACCAAATTATAAAAGTTTTTGCATTATCCAGAGCAGAGGATATGAAGCCTGATCTAAAAAAGGAGCCAAACTCATCACATTCACAACACTCACCAAGTTTCTCCGTGAGGACCTGTAGATTAGACACCCTTTCGTCCTTGAATAGCTCGATGCCGTAGACGCAGTCAAACCCGTCGTACTTGATCATGAATAGTGAGGGGTTGACACTGAGACGGTCCAGGACGGTGCCTTTCCATTTGCTCTGGCTGCCCTTCTCCCTCCAGTTGTGTTGTATTCTCACTCCCAGGAGACTGTTGGGGTCAGGGGTCATCACTGTGGTGTCACTCAGCTCCCCGCTACTCCGCTTTCTGGGGACACAATTTATGTTTGTCATAGTTGGATATGCAAACTCATAGGATAATTTCACAAGGAAGTGGGACATATTTTACATGTTATTATGAGAGTTAAACAATTCATATTTGCTCATACGTGAAGCCTAGTGTAGCTTACCCTGACAGTCTGGAAAGAGGAAAATCCCAAAGTGTGCATGTCATGATAACATATTTACAGAAAACAACATGTTTACACATACCTGCCCCTTTTCTTGGACATGCCTCCAAAAATTCAAATACTGCTGAGGGAAGAAACAGATAGCAATGTTCAGAGATTGGGGGAAAAACAGCCATTTTCAGAAAAGTAATGCTAATCTTAGAAAGAGACTGAGCTATTATGTATACAGTAGTGGCTGAGACAGACAACCAGAGCAGCCAATGGCTTAGCATGTCTGAATAACTTCCTGGTTATTTCCTTGTATGCATTGCATCCATGGAGGTCACTGCAACCAATGCAGAACAAAACTGCCGCAGATATACATCTTTACCCCACATTTCATAATCTATAATAATTCATGTAACTAACTATTTGAACATACACAACCGGGATCAGGAAAAACAAACTCATAGACTGCAAGTTGGCTATGAGAGATCAAGAGAAGTGCTATTCAACTTCAAGAAAAATACGTCAGCCAACACCACTGTATCCCACATGCATAAATGACAGGAGTGTAGCCAATTTAAATTCGCCACAACGATTGTATCACAAATGTAACATCGTCAATGTTACTATGTGACCCAGTGCTAGCCTATCGCACACACTGCTGATGAGACATGGAAAATGCGCGCCACAAGCAATGTTTGATCGTAAAAGGTTATCAATTATTATTGTATTGATGTCAACTCCACGATATGCTGTTGTTCCGCGCACAAGCAAATGTAAATCTGTGTTAATGTCCCCGATAAATAATCTATAACACGATGGATTCTCTCCCATAAATATCATATTACCTGTACACGAATGTCATGCCAAAACGACTAAATTCTTCCAACAGAGAAACGCACACTACCGTCAATGCAAACCTTGCGAAACCTATGGAAAATGGGAGGATACTTCCGTGGGAAAAAAATAACTACAGCCCCCATAGAACCTCGAGGAGCGATGTCCGTTGATAGTTAGGTGAAAGTCAGCGCAATGAACAATGGGAATTGTTGTCATTGTGGTGGTGACCGCAGGTTTTGTTTTGGGTCGTTCTACGAAAATGGTGGCTTTTTGACCAGACAACTTTAATATATATATATATATATATATATATATATTTTTTTTTTTACCAAAACTTATAGTCAGGTAGTAGTTAACCCCTTTACATTATCTTAATGTATTTATATATTTTTACTACATTAAATACAAATAAAAATGCTTGTGCTGCCTTTTTGTCACTGGTGTTACAATTATATTACATTATTTACATAACAATGGCTAACTGTGAACATCAAATCAAATGTTATTATAGCTATGTGTCTGGCTAGACTGTAAACTCTCCTTCCAGGATCACATTAAGCATCTCCAATTCAAAGTTAAATCTAGATTCGGCTTCCTATTTCGCAACAAAGCCTCCTTCACTCATGCTGCCAAACATACCCTCGTAAAACTGGCTATCCTACCGATCCTTGACTTCGGCGATGTAATTTACAAAATAGCCTCCAACACTCTACTCAGCAAATTGGATGCAGTCTATCACAGTGCCATCCGTTTTGTCACCAAAGCCCCATATACTATCCACCACTGCGTATGCTTTCGTTGGCTAGTCCTCCCTACATATTTGTCGCCAAACCCACTGGCTCCAGGTCATCTATAAGTCTTTGCTAGGTAAAGCTCTGCCTTATCTCAGCTCACTGGTCACCATAGCAACACCCACCTGTAGCACGCGCTCCAGCAGGTATATTTCACTGGTCATCCCCAAAGCCAATTCCCCCTTTGGCCGCCTTTCCTTCCAGTTCTCTGCTGCCAATGACTGGAACGAAGTGCAAAAATCACTGGAGACATATCTCCCCACTAACTTTAAGCGTCAGCTGTCAGAGCAGCTAACCAATCGCTGCAGCTGTACACCTGTAAACCCATCTGTTAATAGCCCATCCAACCAACTACTTACCTCATACCCATATGTGTTTTTGTTTTTCTGCTCTTTTGCACACCAATATTTCTACTTGCACATCCTCATCTGCACATATATAACTCCAGTGTAAATTGATAAATTGTAATTACTTCGCCACGATTGGCCTATTTATTGCCTTACCTCATTACTTAATTTGCACACACTGTATACAGATTTTTCTATTGTGTTATTGACTGTATGTTTGTTTATCCCATGTGTAACTCTGTGATGTTGTTTTTGTCGCACTGCTTTGCTTTATCTTGGCCAGGCTGCAGTTGTAAATGAGAACTTGTTTTCAACTGGCCTACCTGGTCAAATAAAGGTGAAATATATATATTTTTTAATTAGTCACAAGCACCGTATACAAAAGGTGTAGACCTTACAGTGAAATGCTTACTTACGAGCCCCTAACCGACAGAGCAGTTAAAAAAATATGGATAGGAATAAGAGATAAAAGTAACAAGTAATTAAAAAGGAGCAGTAAAAAAAATAACAATATATACAGGGGGGTGCCGGTACAGATACTAATTTCAGGGGGCACTGGTTAGTTGAGGTAGTATGTACTGTACATGTAGGTAGAGTTAATTAATTAAAGTGACTATGCATAGATGACAACAGAGAGTGGCAGTGGTGAGGGGAGAGAGGGGAGGGGAGGGGGGGGCAATGCGAATAGTCTGGATAGCCATTTGACTAGATGTTCAGGAGTCTTATGGCTTGGGCATAGAAGCTTAGAAGCCTCCTGATCTAGACTTGGCTCCGGTATCGCTTGCCGTGAGGTAGTAGAGAGAACAGTCTATGACAAGGGTTGCTGGAGTCTTTGAGGTCTTGGATGGCTGGAAGCTTGGCACCAGCGATGTACTGGGCCGTTCACACTACCCTCTGTCGTGCCTTGCAGTTGGAGGCCGAGCAGTTGCCATACCAGGCAGTGATGCAACTAGTCAGGATGCTCTCGATGGTGCAGCTCTAGAAACCTTTCAGGATCTGAGGACCCATGCCAAATCTTTTCAGTCTCCTGAGTGGGAATAGTTGTTGTCGTGCCCGCTTCACGACTGTCATGGTGTGCTTGGACCATGTCAGTTGGTTTGTGATGTGGACACCAACGAACTTGAAGCTCTCAACCTGCTCCACTGCAGCCCGGTCGATGAGAATGGGGGCGTTCTCGGTCCTCTTTTTCCTGTAGTCCACAATCATCAAATCAAATCAAATCAAATGTATTTATATAGCCCTTCGTACATCAGCTGATATCTCAAAGTGCTGTACAGAAACCCAGCCTAAAACTCCAAACAGCAAGCAATGCAGGTGTAGAAGCACGGTGGCTAGGAAAAACTCCCTAGAAAGGCCAAAACCTAGGAAGAAACATAGAGAGGAACCAGTCTATGAGGGGTGGCCAGTCCTCTTCTGGCTGTGCCGGGTGGAGATTATAACAGAACATGGCCAAGATGTTCAAATGTTCATAAATGACCAGCATGGTCAAATAATAATAATCACAGTAGTTGTCGAGGGTGCAGCACCTCAGAAGTAAATGTCAGTTGGCTTTTCATAGCCGATCATTAAGAGTATCTCTACCGCTCCTGCGGTCTCTAGAGAGTTGAAAACAGCAGGTCTGGGACAGGTAGCACGTCCGGTGAACAGGTCAGGGTTCCATAGCCGCAGGCAGAACAGTTGAAACTGGAGCAGCAGCATGGCCAGGTGGACTGGGGACAGCAAGGAGTCATCATGTCAGGTCGTCCTAAGGCATGGTCCTAGGGCTCAGGTCCTCCGAGAGAGAGAAAGAAAGAGAGAATTAGAGAGAGCATACTTAAATTCACACAGGACACCGGATAAGACAGAAGTACTCCAGATATAACAAACTGACCCTAGCCCCCCGACACATAAACTAATGCAGCATAAATACTGGAGGCTGAGACAGGAGGGGTCAGGAGACACTGTGGCCCCATCCAATGATACCCCCGGACAGGGCCAAACAGGAAGGATATAACCCCACCCACTTTGCCAAAGCAGAGCCCCCGCACCACTAGAGAGATATCTTCAAACACCAACTTACAATCCTGAGACAAGGCCGAGTATAGCCCACAAAGATCTCCGCCACGGCACAAACCAAGGGGGGGGGGGGGGGGGCCAACCCAGACAGGAAGATCACGTCAGTGACTCAACCCATTAAAGTAACTCACCCCTCCTAGGGACGGCATGAAAGAGCACCAGTAAGCCAGTGACTCAGCCCCTGCAATAGGGTTAGAGGCAGAGAATCCCAGTGGAGAGAGGGGAACCGGCCAGGCAGAGACAGCAAGGGCGGATCGTTGCTCCAGAGCCTTTCCGTTCACCTTCACACTCCTGGGCCAGACTACACTCAATCATAGGACCTACTGAAGAGATGAGTCTTCAATAAAGACTTAAAGGTTGAGACCGAATCTGCGTCTCTCACATGGGTAGGCAGACCATTCCGTAAAAATGGAGATCTATAGGAGAAAGCCCTGCCTCCAGCTGTTTGCTTAGAAATTCTAGGGACAATTAGGAGGCCTGCGTCTTGTGACCGTAGCGTACGTGTAGGTATGTATGCAGGACCAACTCAGAAAGATAGGTAGGAGCAAGCCCATGTAACGCTTTGTAGGTTAACAGTAAAACCTTGAAATCAGCCCTAGCCTTAACAGGAAGCCAGTGTAGGGAGGCTAGCACTGGAGTAATATGATTACATTTTTTGGTTCTAGTCAGGATTCTAGCAGCCGTATTTAGCACTAACTGAAGTTTATTTAGTGCTTTATCCAGGTATCAGGAAAGTAGGGCATTGCAGTAGTCTAACCTAGAAGTAACAAAAGCATGGATTAATTTTTCTGCATCATTTTTGGACAGAAAATGTCTGATTTTGGCAATGTTACGTAGATGGAAAAAAGCTGTCCTTGAAACAGTCTTGATATGTTCGTCAAAAGAGAGATCAGGGTCCAGAGTAACGCCGAGGTCCTTCACAGTTTTATTTGAGACGACTTTACAACCATCAAGATTAATTGTCAGATTTAACAGAAGATCTCTTTGTTTCTTGGGACCTAGAACAAGCATCTCTGTTTTGTCCGAGTTTAAAAGTAGAACGTTTTCAGCCATCCACTTCCTTATGTCTGAAACACAGGCTTCTACAAGGGCAATTTTGGGGCTTCACCATGTTTCATTGAAATGTACAGCTGTGTGTCATCCGCATAGCAGTGAAAGATAACATTATGTTTTCGAATGACATCCCTAAGAGGTAAAATATATAGTGAAAACAATAGTGGCCCTAAAACGGAACCTTGAGGAACACCAAAATGTACAGTTGATTTGTCAGTGGACAAACCATTCACAGAGACAAACTGATATCTTTCCAACAGATAAGCTCGTTGTTGTCTGTGTTCAGGCCTACCACTGTTGTGTCATCGGCAATTTTAACGATGGTGTTGGATTCGTGCCTGGCTGTGCAGTCATGAGTGAACAGGGAGTACAGGAGCTGTTATAACTGAGTCAGCTTTGTAGGCCTCCTTGCTCGCACACGTGTTTTCAGTTCTGCCCACAAACTTTCTATAGGATTGAGGTCAGGGCTTTGTGATGGCCACTCCAATACCTTGAGTTTGCTGTCTTTAAGCCATTTAGCCACAACTTCGGGGTCATTGTCGATTTGGAAGACCCATTTGTGACCAAGCTTTAACTTCCTGACCGATGTCTTGAGATGTTACTTCAATATATCCACATACTTGTCATTTTTCATGATGCCATCTATTTTTTGAAGTGCACCAGTCCCTCCTGCATCAAAGCACCCCCGCAACATGATGCTGCCACCCCCGTGCTTCACAGTTGGGATGGTGTTCTTCGGCTTGCAAGCCTCCCCCTTTTTCCTCCAAACATAACGATGGTCATTATGGCCAAACAGTTCTATTTTTGTACGATTTAGTACAAAACGTATGATCTTTGTCCCCATGTGCAGTTGCAAACCGTAGTCTGGCATTTTTATGATGGTTTTGGAGCAGGAGCTTCTTCCTTGCTGAGCGGCCTTTCAGGTTATGTCCATATAGGACTCGTTTTACTGTGGATGTAGATACTTTTGTACCGGTTGCCACCAGCATCTTCACAAGGTCCTTTGCTGTTGTTCTGGGATTGATTTGTACTTTTCGCACCAAAGTACGTTAATCTCTAGGAAACGTGTCTCCTTCCTGAGTGGTATGACGGCTGCGTGGTCCCATAGTGTTTATACTTGCGTACTATTGTTTGTACAGATGAAAGTGGTACCTTCAGGCGTTTGGAAATTCATCCCAAGGATGAACCAGACTTGTGGAGGTCTACAATTTTATTTCTGAGGTCTTGGCTGATTTCTTTTGATTTTCCCATGATGTCAAGCAAAGAGGCACTGAGTTTGAAGGTAGGTCTTGAAATACATCCACAGGTACACCTCCAATTGACTCAAATGATGTTAATTAGCCTATCAGAATCTCCTAAAGCCATGATGTCATTTTCTGGAATTTTCCAAGCTGTTTAAAGGCACAGTCAACTTAGTGTATGTAAACATCTGACCCACTGGAATTGTGAAACAGTGAGTTATATGTGAAATATTGTTATATGACACAACTGTGGAAAGCATTGTAGTCAACATGGGCCAGCATCCCTGTGGAACATTTTTGACACTTTGTAGTCTATGCCCAGACAAATGTAGGTTGTTTAGGTTGAGGGAAGTAGGGGTGCTGAGGTGCTGGAGTGTAACGGATGTGAAATGGCTAGCTAGTTAGCGGCTGCGCGCTAGTAGCATTTCAATCAGTTACGTCATTTGCTCTGAGACTTAAGTAGGGTTCCCCCTTGCTCTGCAAGAGCCGCGGCCTTTGTGGAGCGATGGGTAACGATGCTTCGTGGGCAACCGTTGTTGATGTGTGCAGAGGGTCCCTGGTTCGCGCCCGTGTCGGGGCGAGGGGACGACGTAAAGTGATACTGTTACATTGATGCTGTTGACCCGGATCACTGGTTGCTGCGGAAAAGGAGGAGGTCGAAAGGGGGGTGAGTGTAACGGATGTGAAATTGCTAGCTAGTTAGCGGGTGCGCGCTAGTAGCATTTCAATCAGTTACGTCACTTGCTCTGAGACTTAAGTAGGGTTCCCCTTGCTCTGCAGAGGCCGCGGCTTTTGTGGAGCGATGGGTAACGACGCTTCGTGGGTGTCAGTTGTTGATGTGTGCAGAGGGTCCCTGGTTCGCGCCCGTGTCGGGGCGAGGGGACGATGTAAAGTTATACTGTTACAGGAGCATCCCCTGATAAATCACAATAAAAAAATATATATATTTGTTTAAAAAATAGTGCAATCGGCCTTTATTACTCAAGTATGAGCAGAGAAAAATACTTGTCAGCTAGCACGTGAATGCAGCATATGACATCCTGGCATTTAAAGCAAACAACATTTTCGACATTTCACATACTATAAATCTTTTTTTTTTTCATCCCCAAAATGCCTATTATTTTGAACGCAAGTATTTCTACCCCATCTCAAAATCTAGCCTAGATGTATAGCACATACACAGCATAGGATGGCAGCAGAAGGAATTAAAGGGAAATTACAAGTGTAGGTAAGGAAATAAAGGAAGCGTAATGACATGTAAGAAACGTAGGATAGAAGATGCTCAATTTATGACCGTGGACAGCACTAGGGAATAATAAAGGTGTTTTACTATCAAGTAAAAGCGGTGCAGATGTCCTTTAGTTAAATAAAATAAATAAATAGTAAGCTTTCACCAAGAGCTTGGAATGTCCCCAAATCAATGTCCCAATAGCATAGAGAGGGTCTAGTGTAAGGATAATGACACACAATGTTATCTATATGCCTCTACAATCTTTTTGAGGGTTTCAAAACAAGTGCCAGGTGAAGTGGTACACCATATGAGAATATAGTGACCCACTGCATCTACTGAAGTGTCCCATTACAACTTAAAGCCACACTTTAGCAAAAGTAGGGGTCTGATGTTGTTTTAGGAGTGGTAGCATCCACTGAATAATACATGATCAACTTTCCACTGGGCACAGACATCAGTTCTGCTTCTAATTTTGATTTTCATTTGGTTGAGTTGTCAACTAATGTGAATTCAATGTTAAACCAAGCAAAGTGTGTGAGTGAGCTCAGAAACATTTAGAAATAAATGTTTTGAAGTTATGTCTTGGTAAAAGCTCATACCCGCTGGCGGACTTAGCATTAGGCAGAAGAGGCAATTGCTTCAGGCCTCACATCATCAAAGGGCCTCTCTAGCTGGGCATAAATTATTATTGTAAATTTTTTATCATGTTTAAATAATTTATCGCCCACATGCTCCACTCGAGGCGTAAAAAAAAAAAAATATGAAAAGACCCATCAAAATCTGTCTGTTTAAGCCAAAGGTATGTTTTTTGCATGGGCTGCGTCTCAATCCATCACATCTGCCCATCGATTTCTGCCTACTGCATCTGCGGTGGAAGGTGGCAGAGCTATAGCAGTGTTTGTCAGAACAGAAGACAACCCTGAAAATCGGTCTTCTCACGAAAACATCTGTAGCATCAAACGGTTTGGCTACACACTAATATGACCCATCTTTGGAAAGACCCCCACAAGTGTCACAGGACACCTCTGAAGGTAACCCGGGAAACTGGCCAAAAAATGTATGAAAGCAAATAGGGCATTTCCACAAAAGGTATAAGGGTAATTCCACTGTAAAAAAAATTATATATATGTAACAGTTTAACTTTACGTCGTCCCCTCGCCCCGACACGGGCGCGAACCAGGGACCCTCTGCACACATCAACAACAGTCACCCACGAAGCATCGTTACCCATCGCTCCACAAAAGCCGCGGCCCTTGCAAAGCAAGGGGCAACACTACTTAAGTCTCAGAGCAAGTGACGTAACTGATTGAAATGCTACTAGCGCGCACCCGCTAACTAGCTAGCCATTTCACATCCGTTACACTCACCCCCCTTTCAACCTCCTCCTTTTCCGCAGCAACCAGTGATCCGGGTCAACAGCATCAATGTCACAGTATAACTTTAAACCGTCCCCTCGCCCCGACACGGGCGCGAACCAGGGACCCTCTGCACACATCAACGACGGTCGCCCACGAAGCATCGTTACCCATCGCTCCACAAAGGCCACGGCTCTTGCAGAGCAAGGGGCAACACTACTTAAGTCTCAGAGCAAGTGACGTAACTGATTGAAATGCTACTAGCGCGTACCCGCTAACTAGCTAGCCATTTCACATCCGTTACATATACACTGCTCAAAAAAATAAAGGGAACACTTAAACAACACAATGTAACTCCAAGTCAATCACACTTCTGTGAAATCAAACTGTCCACTTAGGAAGCAACACTGATTGACAATAAATTTCACATGCTGTTGTGCAAATGGAATAGACAAAAGGTGGAAATTATAGGCAATTAGCAAGACACAGTGTATATACACTGCTCAAAAAAATAAAGGGAACACTTAAACAACACAATGTAACTCCAAGTCAATCACACTTCTGTGAAATCAAACTGTCCACTTAGGAAGCAACACTGATTGACAATACATTTCACATGCTGTTGTGTAAATGGAATAGACAACAGGTGGAAATTATTATAGGCAATTAGCAAGACACCCCCAATAAAGGAGTGGTTCTGCAGGTGGTGACCACAGACAACTTCTCAGTTCCTATGCTTCCTGGCTGATGTTTTGGTCACTTTTGAATGCTGGCGGTGCTTTCACTCTAGTGGTAGCATGAGACGGAGTCTACAACCCACACAAGTGGCTCAGGTAGGGGCGGCAGGGTAGCCTAGTGGTTAGAGCGTTGGGCTAGTAACCGAAAGGTTGCAAGTTCAAATCCCCGAGCTGACAAGGTACAAATCTGTCGTTCAGCCCCTGAACAAGGCAGTTAACCCACTGTTCCTAGGCCGCCATTGAAAATAAGAGTTTGTTCTTAACTGACTTGCCTAGTTAAATAAAAAGGTTAAAAATGTAAGTCGCTCTGGATAAGAGCGTCTGCTAAATGACTTAAATGTAAATGTAGGTAGTGCAGCTCATCCAGGATGGCACATCAATGCGAGCTGTGGCAAGAAGGTTTGCTGTGTCTGTCAGCGTAGTGTCCAGAGCATGGAGGCGCTACCAGGAGACAGGCCAGTACATCAGGAGACGGGGAGGAGGCCGTAGGAGGGCAACAACCCAGCAGCAGGCAGGACCACTACCTCCGCCTTTGTGTAAGAAGGAGCAGAAGGAGCACTGCCAGAGCCCTGCAAAATGACCTCCAGCAGGCCACAAATGTGCATGTGTCTGCTCAAACGGTCAGAAACAGACTCCATGAGGGTGGTATGAGGGCCCGACGTCCACAGGTGTGGGTTGTGCTTACAGCCCAACACCGTGCAGGACGTTTGGCATTTGCCAGAGAACACCAAGATTGGCAAATTCGCCACTGGCGCCCTGTGCTCTTCACAGATGAAAGCAGATGAAAGCAGGTTCACACTGAGCACATGTGACATGTGACAGACGTGACAGTCTGGAGACGCCGTGGAGAACGTTCTGCTGCCTGCAACATCCTCCAGCATGACCGGTTTGGCGGTGGGTCAGTCATGGTGTGGGGTGGCATTTCTTTGGGGGGCCGCACAGCCCTCCATGGGCTCGCCAGATTGCCATTAGTTACCGAGATGAGATCCTCAACCGCTGGTGCGGTTGGCCCTGGGTTCCTCCTAATGCAAGACAATGCTAGACCTCATGTGGCTGGAGTGTGTCAGCAGTTCCTGCAAGAGGAAGGCATTGATGCTATGGACTGGCCCGCCCGTTCCCCAGACCTGAATCCAATTGAGCACATCTGGGACATCATGTCTCGCTCCATCCACCAACGCCACGTTGCACCACAGACTGTCCAGGAGTTGGCGGATGCTTTAGTCCAGGTCTGGGAGGAGATCCCTCAGGAGACCATCTGCCACCTCATCAGGAGCATGCCCAGGCGTTGTAGGGAGGTCATACAGGCACGTGGAGGCCACACACACTACTGAGCCTCATTTTGACTTGTTTTAAGGACATTACATCAAAGTTGGATCAGCCTGTAGTGTGGTTTTCCACTTTAATTTTGAGTGTGACTTTTTTTGACTATTAGTTTTTACATGTTATTCAATGTGTTTCTATGGGCTAATAGCAGTTTTTCCATGTATGTTTAATCAAATATTTTTTTTTATTTTTTTTTATCAGGGTCCTACAATTCTAAATCAAATAGCTAAATGATCCTTGGTATGACCATCGTTAAAAGTTAGGTAGGAGGATTTAGAAATGTGGAACTGATGTTGTAAACCGTGATTGACCACCCACTTCAGCACAGTAGGAGGTGGCATGCACCTTTAACATTTGTTTGCAGACCGCCATTATATCATAGAAGAAAAAGAAGATGCCACATGTCTCAGACAGCCGTACTTTGCCCCTCCATATATGTGAGTAGGCTACATTATATTTTGGAGTGGTTGCAATATCAGAGACCGCCTAGTGGTGCACAATGTGCTCCCGAATCCTGCACCTGCTATCTGGCTCCCAGGTCCCCTCAATGGTTTCTACCGCTGCAGTCATTGTACGCATTGTTCCAACTTAAGTGACACAAAAGTAGTCTACCACCCATGCTTGTGTAAAATTGTAATACAACACATGTTCTTTACATACTCAAATTCCCATGTGGGCTTGTTAACATTGGTCAGACAAAACACATGCTCAAATTAAGAAGAGCTGAACACAAAACAACTATCTGCACCAAAAATATGAACTACTATGCGATCGTGTGGCACTATGTGAATGTCAATCATAGCTCTGCCTAAACCTTACAATTCTGGGCAATTGAGAAAGTTTCTCTTTCCTTCAGAGGGGGCAATATTGTGAGGGAATTACTACAGAGAGGTACGTTGGATCGACTGCTTAGATTGCGTCGAGCCAAAGGGTCTGAATGAACAGCTCTCTTTCTCATATTTTTTGTAAATATGTTTTTCTTTGTTTATTTCTCTTTCTTATGTTATTCAAGTGGAATGTATGTGTAGGAATCTTGAATCATGATTATACTCTTGTTTGAATTACCTGTCTAGTTGCTACTGACAGTATTGACATTATTGATATGTTTGATTGACAAGACAAGTGGGACACTCCTCTGCGAGGGTACTTAAGGCTCTGGTGATTTATGCCGAAACGTAAGCCTATTGTTTGTTTGTCCCATTTAATAAATCTATCAGATTTACACAGAAACAGAGTGCTCCTTTTTTCATTATTCTCCCGGATAGTCACCAGTTGAAGTATCCTGGGGTAATGAATGATAGTCACCAGTTGAAGTATCTTAGGGTAATGAAAGATAGTCACCAGTTGAAGTATCCTGGGGTAATGAATGATAGTCACCAGTTGAAGTATCCTGGGTTAATGAATGATAGTCACCAGTTGAAGTATCCTGGGGTAATGAATGATAGTCACCAGTTGAAGTATCCTGGGTTAATGAATTTCTGGGGGATTTTCAATTCCCCCTTGTTTGTTTAAGCTGGGCTGAAGCACGTTTGGGTATACTTTTTATCATTAGGCTACGTTATGCTTTGAGACGGGCAAAAACACTGCAATGATTAATCAATCAAGCACACCAATCAATTGCATAGTCTGACAACGTGCAGTATCTGACACTGAGTCCTCTCCTCAGGAGTAGTGTAGTACTTAAATAAAAATACTTTAAAGTATTACTTAAGTAGTTTTTTGGGGTATCTGTACTTTACTTTACTATTTATATTTTTGACAACTTTTACTTTTACTTCACTAGATTTCTAAAGAAAATAATGTACTTTTTACTCTATACATTTTTTCCCTGACACGCAAAGTACTTGTTATATTTTGCATGGCTAGCAGTACAGGAAAATGGTCAAATTCACTCACTTATCTAGAGAACATCCCTGGGGTATCTGTACTTTACTTTACTATTTATATTTTTGACAACTTTTACTTTTACTTCACTAGATTTCTAAAGAAAATAATGTACTTTTTACTCTATACATTTTTTCCCTGACACCCAAAGTACTTGTTATATTTTGCATGGCTAGCAGGACAGGAAAATGGTCAAATTCACTCACTTATCAAGAGAACATCCCTGGTCATCCCTATTGCCTCTTATCTGGCGGACTCACTAAACAAAAATGCTTTGTTTGTAAATTATGTCTGAGTGTTTGAGTGTGCCCCTGACTATCCGCAAATAAATAAAAAAACAAGAAAATGGGGTTTGTTTAAGATAGGGTTTGTGGTTTGTTTAAGATAGGGCATTTGAAATTATTTATACTTGTACTTTTACTTTCAATTCTTAAGTATATTTTAGCAATTAAATTCACTTTTGATACTTACGTTTATTTAAAACAAAATACTTTAAGACTTTTACTCAAGTAGTATTTTACTGGGTGACTTTAACTTTTACATGAGTCATTTTCTATTAAGGTATCTGTCACACCCTAATCTGTTTCACCTGTCTTTGTGATTGTCTCCACCCCCTCCAGGTGTCGCCCATCTTCCCCATTATCCCCTGTGTATTTATACCTGTGTTCTCTGTTTGTCTGTTGCCAGTTCATCTTGTTTGTGAAGTCAACCAGTGGTTTTTGTCTCAGCTCCTGCTTTTCCCAAGCTCTCTTTTTCTTGCCCTCCAGGTTTTGACCCTTGCCTGTCCTGCCTCTGAGCCCGCCTGCCGACCTGTACCTTTGCCTCCTCTGGATTATTGACCTCTGCCTACCCTGACCTTGAGCCTGCCTGCCGTCCGGTACCGTTGCCCCACCTCTGGTTTACTGACCCTGCCTGCCTTGACCTGTCTATTGCCTGCCCCTGTTGAATCATTAAACTATTGTTAATTTGACGTGGTCTGGGTCATACCTTCATACCTGATAGTATCTTTACTTTTTCTCAAGGGTACAATTGGGTACTTTTTTCAACCACTGCTCCTCAGGTACACTATTGTAGGGATTTGATGGAACCTGCTGGAGCCAACAATGCATCCAACCTTCAGTAACATTGGTCAACTTATATAGAGTCTACTGCCTGACCATCCATACCAGGTGAGTGACCAAGAGCCTACATGATGTAGAGAGTCTGCATATGCAAATGTTACTTTGTTTTTACTTTAAATCAGTGGTTGCTATTAGTCTTTGAACATCAAGTCAAGAAATGATGGCCTGAGGATTTTTGCTAAATAATTTAGAGAACTCATGTCCTCCAGAGTGAGACACAGGAGCCAAAACGAGTTAACCAATTTTAATAAGAATGGCAACAAGGGAACAAGTGATCATTAAACACCTTGTGCAAACCTGGTCTAAATGAGATCAGTTATATTGTGTAAACACACACTGACAGCTTACATGCCCAAAACCTTAAAGGCAAATTGGGGCTGGTGACACTTTGCTTCTTGAGAGTCCAATAACTTGACTGCTGATCTGCAAAACATTTTGTGACTCTATCAACAGTGGACTATTGAACACAATTCTAAAATATATTTTGAGTGGATTTTCCCTTTAAGGGTTTCCAGCTAACACTGTCTGAATCCATCGGCGGTAGGAAGCCACTCGTGTGTACACATCGGGGGTACTGGGGTTGGCACACCTCTGCCCTGAGAAAGAGACAATGCCCGCTGACATCCCGTTACACACCAATGGACCTCCTGAATCACCCTGCAAAGAACAATGGAGGAGTAGCATAGTTACAGCCTTGACTAGGATAAACTTTTATTCTAGTTACCTTAAGAGTCTAAGCGATTTCTGCAGGGGCATGGACATCGGCTCTTGTTGTAGCAAATAATAGCCTGTCCCGACCAGGAAAAACGAATTGCAGAGAGTTATAGCCTAAAACAGTGCAGTCATACCGAGCAGAAGCCTTGGAAAGCTCTGGGGCCTGTTGCGCACACCATGCGGCTGGAGATTTCGACGGCTGTCCACCTGCGGGCACATTCTCGGGGAGGGACGATGGTGGCGTTGACCTCCTGCAACTTGTCTGGTAGGGTGCCATTATCGCCTATATCCCCCCAGCCGGCCGTGGTGCACATGCTTCCCTCAGCCATAGAGCCATTCATCAGAGGGATCAACTGTACTGCTGTGTTGAGGGTGGCCCTCCCTCTCAACTAAGAATGATCACAGAGATAACACACTAGATAGATGATCTGTATGTCTTCATATATGTATGATGTACATATATTTAGGATATAATTATAATTTTTCTTATAATTTTGCATGATTCTATAATCTGTTTGATGTATTTTCATGGACATTTAAACCTACAATGAGAAGTTAGCTTACAATAATCTCCATGGTGATACTATGTTCTTGATGTCACTCACCTTGAGAAGCATGATGTCATTCTCCAGGTTGTCCCCATACCTCGGATGTGGAATGGATCGAACCACATCCAATACTTGCTGTGAATTTTCATCCTCTGACAAGTCGTGAGCCCCAAGAACCACCTTGTATCGCCTGAAAATCAGTACATGAAAGAATTTAGGAGGCAATATTTATTTGCACAATTGCCTTGAAGGACTAGTGCAAAAACTGAGGGAAATTAGTTTGAGAGAATCTGAGGTTAAAATGTTAATGTTTGATAGATTCTCACCCGTCACAGTGAGCAGCGGTGAGGACAAAATCCTCTCTCACCAGAACTCCTCCACAGATGTGTTGACCACGAGACTGAAGGGAAGCCATGTAGGGACGAGAGTTGCGAGCAGCCTCTCTGCCACCAACAATACCCACTTTTGGCACCTTGCGCCCATCAGTGCCTTTGAACAGAAGGTAGAGAAGACTAGAGAAGACCATTTCAATAGCTTTTGTCTATAGCTCTGCAATGCTACTATATCCGCACAGCTTACAACAAATGATGGTACTGTATGTCAGTTTGTTCATTACTGCCAAATAGAATATGAACCGCTGTATGCAAAAACATTGAAATTGGTCAAATATACTTTTCATAACTAGTGTGCAATGTTAGTCTGCATGGTGCAGTCAGTTTAGTGCTATTGGTAGTTAGTGTGTTATAGAAATGAAACACAGCTTACCATTCAAGGCGATGAGCAGAATAACTATGTGAAGAACCACTGAGCAGATTGCCATAGTGCAAATGGCATGATGCATCTGGTGGGTATAAATATGTAGGGTGGGCGGGAGGGTGCTACTTTTTCCAAATGTGGTTATAGACAGTACTGGGTCTTTGTTCATCCCCCCCAGTGTTTGCCAATATGTTGCTGTGGCTTCATGGTTTCAAATGTTGCTTGGTGTAGTCTATGATGAAAGCTGGTTGTGATATTATGAAATGATGACTCTGCTGGTTGGTCTGATTGCATAGAGAGCACTTGTGCAATGAGACGCTACCACTAACCGTTGTGGAAAGTGTTAGAAATGTGTGGTGTTTGTGGTTCTGTGCATTACAGTTTGCCATGATGGGCTCAGTTTGTTGGTTTAAAAAATAAATACAAAAAATTGTTTGGACTGCAAAATTGTTTAGGTATAACACACAGTGCATGCCTTCTGATGTGTATGCAAATCATATCACTAGAACAATTTCACCATGATTAAGAATACATTTATTTCCCTTACAGTACATGGTAATGCATTAGACAGTTTAACAGCAAGCTAAAGAATCAGTAATATCATCAGGTATAAGTAATAGCCAAAGGCATAATTTTACAGCAAACAAAGTATCCATTCTAACATGACGGCTTGTTGATGACCTTCTTTATCCAGGGTAAGTACTTGGAAATCTGAGTGTAAACATTGGGCACATTGGGATAGGCACAGTTTCCCATCATGTTGAAGGAAACTATTCCCACTGCCTCTCCATTGCACACCAAAGGACCACCAGAATCCCCCTTTGGGAAAGAGAATAATCATCTTATATGCCAAACATTACTTACTGGTTCTTGCTTTGGATCTTCATGTTTGATGTGTGTGTATTGAATGTAAATTCAATTAGACAAACCTGACATGTGCCTTTGTCGGTCATGTATCCACCTGCACAGATGACATTGGGAGGAAGTTTTAAGTCAACGTAATCCCACTGCTTCTGGCAGACCTTCAGATCAATGGCTTCCAAATCCACCACTTGAAGGTCGTCAACGATTGCGCCTGTTTTTGTGAGGCCCCATCCAGCAGCAAGGCACTTTGTTTTGGGTTTGAGGACTTTATCCTTGGTTGGAAGCCTCACTTTGTTCACGGATTTGCTTAATTTTGCTTCCCTAGACAGCTTGAAACACATTAATTATTATGTTTAGCAGTTATGAAAGTATATGACCTTCTAGCACTTTTAGGATACTCTGTCGTATCATATGAAGACAGATATATTTAACTAAAGCCCTACCTTTAGAAGCATGATGTCACTACCATCCTTTACATTTTCATATGAGTTGGGTTTGTATGTGCGTTCCACATTGTATCTGAAAGCTTTCCCGAGGCCCTTCTTGATGTTGTGGGTACCAAGAACAACACTCAAGTTGCTAGACAAGGCGCAGAACAATGTGTTTATCAGTCTGAGTAGTAAGGCCACTGATGTGCTATATGTAATGATATGTTACTATTTGGAATTTACAGTTGTAATGTAGTTAGGCTACTACTGTACCTTGTGTTGCAGTGTGCAGCTGTTAGCACAAAGTCTGGAGTGATCAGGAATCCTCCACAGTTGTGCTTCTCATCATTCTGCACAGAGGCCATGTACTGCAGGGAATTCCTCTTGGCTTTTTTTCCATTGATGATTTGACCCCCAAATGCAACTGAGAGGGTAAAAGTAGTACAAACAGCCACAATGAACTAAACCGTAAGGTAATAGGCAAATGTTAGAATCTCATTGTGTGTCCATTGAGTTCAGCAGAGAGACTTACCCGAATGTCCCAGATAGGTCAGGAGAACAGTGAGTAGAAGTTTGTTCATGGTGTGCATGTTTAGAGGGCTTGTCAAACGATCCAGGATTACCTGATTCATATGGCCCCTTTATATACACTAGACAGCGTTGTTTTTCTGAGGACAACTGTGTGGCTTCACTTCTATGATGACTATCTACGATAATTCTATCGATCCATGTATGGTTTCTTCCGGTAAAGGCAAGGTAGGTGGTCTCTGCATTTACTGGAACTCTGGCAGCCCTTCTACACATTCATGTAGGTGGTGAGTTATCATAGACACATAATAGCCTGCAGTAGTGCATACCACATAGGCCAACTAATCTCCCCCTCTCTCATGCAAGAGCCTTATCTTGTCTGGTTCGATGATTTCCGGTGTTAGCATGCCAACCAAGAACCACCAGTGGTTTACAAAGGAGGACAACACTCTTGATGCCTTGAAAGACACTGGGACCTTGCCAATCCCACCAGGGTAAAGAGAGGGACCATTCTTTTTCACAATGAAAAGAAAATGTGAAACTATGAAAGGGGCATAACTTTCAAGTCACTATAGAAACAACAGTAAATCACATATTTAAATGTGTTGCTAGTTTAAGATGAAGAGGAAGTTGTGCTGTCAACCTTATTGACTCATCTTGATCCTTGGTGGTATTCTTCTGTGAAATGTTCTGCATCCCCTCTGAGTGACAGACAGGCAAGCAGGCTGAGAGGCAGACTGGAAGACATAGACAGACAGATCATGTATTCTGGTCTGAGAACTGAAACTGTGGTGTGGTTTCAAAGCTTTGTGTCGCCTTCATGAAACCAGAGTTACTTTGTTGTCTTGACCACAAGTTTCCACGTGTGGTGGAGTTTGATGAAGACAGCTGAAGATGTAAGAGGAGCTAGCTTTCTGAAGATGTATACTTGTTGGCTTAAAGAGCAAAGTCATCATTTTAATTGCACATACCCTTGGTCTGAAGTGAAAGATGGAAAAGACACATTGACGTGCATGCATAAATACTCTCTCTTACAAGCGAGTTCATATTCTTCTCACATGCTCACACTAACACACAGCACTGAGTTTATTGAAGGACTGATGGTCTTTTCTGTTTGATAAATTACATTTTATTAATTACAAATGTCTCCATTTGGTTCCTTAATACTTTATGATACACTTGATCCAGGAGAGGTACTTGGATATTTTGGTGTAGACGTTGGGCTCCTTGTCACAGTTTCCTTCTTCATTGAAGGACACAACTCTCACTGCTGTCCCCTTACACTCCAGAGGACCGTCTGAATCTCCCTGTAATACTTTGTTAAAAACAGTTACTCTGCAAATCAAGTCACTTCTCTATAATGAATGAATATCAGACCATACCTTAACTACATTCATTCTATGACTATACCTGACAAACACCTTTATAATCAGCCGCAGTATCACCAGCACATATCATAGACGGGGTTATGGTGGCAGTGTTCCCCCATGATCTCTGGCAGGAGGCTCTGTCTACGACAGTGACATTCACCTCCAGAAGATGTGGGTTTGCAGTTCCGCCTGTTTTAGTGGCACCCTACCCAGCTACAGTACAGTAGGATTTGGCCTTGCTGTTGTTGTCTTTCTTAGGGAGAGGGATCTGTTGCACAGCTTTGCTTTTCGCCGTAGTTTTGACGAGCTATATTTAGAGCATATGACTGTAGTTAGATACAGTCGATTCTCAAGTTAGCTATATGATATTATGCAAAGCGGTATTATGCACATCTTCAAAAGGTTTTCATATATGATTACTGCACCGGATTTGAACAAACTCAATATGTTTACTTATTTGTTTCTCTATTTGATCTAAGGTCTGTTGGCATATATTACCTGGGCAATTGTGCGCTAAGCTAAGAGACATTCTAACATGTGTGCGTTCTTCCACTGTCATGTACCTGCAACAGCATGATGTCGTTCTGAAATGTCTTAGAGTTGTAACCAGGATGTATGTGGTAATATTTCACATCAATCCTGCGAGCAGAGCTTTCCTGCCTTGAAATGTCATGAGCACAAACCACAACCACCAGATTCACACCCCTGTGAAGAGGAAACGACAGTCTACTTGCTGAGCATTGTCTCCGCAGAGGAACTCTGGAGCTTCTTCAGAGTGACCATTGGGTTGTTGGTCACGTCCCTGACCAAGGCCCTTCCCCCCCGATTGCTCAGTTTGACCGGGCGGCAAGCTCTTGGTGGTGCAGATGGATTGAATCACTATGGGGGCCCAAGTTCCTCACACGGTACGTGGCTGTGTGGTTGAGTAGGTAAAATTACAAAGAAATTTGCCATCTTACTACCCCAGAAGTCAGGGGTTCAGTTCCTACTTCTGCCAGTCCCACTTTCACTCCTTCTCTGTCTCCTGCTATTTCTAATCTGTCTAAACAAAGCACTGAAAAATAAAGGTAGATGTCCACAGAATAATATTCTCCCTAGGCCCTATTCAGACTTGACAAATTGATTTAACATGGACAAAAAAAAAGAAAAGGACCACTTGCCCCTTGAAGTTTAAACACAGCAAAACTCCAAGCCAAAGAAAAGAGGAACAAACCAAAGTAATGGACAAATGGAAGAACTCGGACGGGACAACGACGATGAATTCTACAGATATAAAATACCGTCATGGTCGTATCGAGCAAAAAACTGAAAGTGCTGATGTAGAACCTGCAGAACACACAGTTGACCACAAACAGGACACACCTGTGGATACCCAATGCCTCTGCCAGAAGAGACTCAGAATGAAGTGGAACAGACAAGGGACTTACAGTGCATTCAGAAAGTATTCAGACTTTTTTCACATTTTGTTACGTAAGTCTTATTCTAAAATGGATTAAATAGTTTGTTTCCCCTCATCAATCTACACACTATCCCATAATGACAAAGCAAAAAAATATATATTTTTTTGCAAATGTATTAAATATAAAAAGCCAGCATATTTACATAAGTATTCAGACCCTTTATTCTGTACTTTGCTGAAGCACCTTTGGCAAAGATTACAGCCTAGAGTCTTCTTTGGTATAACGCTACAAACTTGGCACACTTGTATTTGGGGAGTTTCTCCCATTCTTCTCTGCAGATCCTCTCAAGCTCTCAGGTTGGATGGGGACCAACCATCAGAGATGTTCGATCGGGTTCAAGTCCAGGCTCTGGCTGGGCCCCTCAAGGACATTCAGAGACTTGCCCCAAAGCCACTCCTGCGTTGTCTTGGCTGTGTGCTTAAGGTCATTATCCTGTTGGAAGGTCCTGAGGTCCTGAGCACTCTGGAGCAGGTTTTCATCAAAGATCTCTCTGTGCCTTGCTCCATTCATCTTTCCCTCAATCCTTCAACTGAAATGTGTCTTCTGCATTTAACCCAACCCCTCTGAATCCGAGAGGTGTGGGGGGCTGCCTTAATTGACATCCACATCTTTGGCAGCCAGGAACAGGGTTAACCGCCTTGCTCAAGGGCAATATGACAGATTTTTACCTTGTCAGCTCTGGGATTCGATCCAGCAACCTTTGTTTACTGGCCGAACACTCTAACCGCTAGGCTGATTGAGGTTCTTGGGGATTGTTTTTTGCTCAATGTCTTTATTTGAATAACTTTTAATTGCTAAATATTTCCTATAAATGGCAGCAGAAGACCACAAAGTTATAAGCTTTAGCAGCAATTTGATTGACATAAAACAAATTGCATGCAACCAAAGACTATATGTCATATGATTTTCTAAAACGGTTACTAATTACTTTACATAGTATATACACACTACCATTAAGGTTTGGGGTCACTTAGAAATGTCCTTGTTTTTGAAAGAATAATAACATCAAATTGATCAGAAATACAGTGTAGACATTGTTAATGTTGTAAATTACTTGTGTAGCTGGAAATGGCTAATTTGTTTCATGGAATATCTACATAGGCGTACAGAGGCCCATTTTCAGCAACCATCACTCCTGTGTTCCAATCGCACGTTGCTCTAGCAAATTTTTTTATTTTTTATTTTTTTTATTTCACCTTTATTTAACCAGGTAGGCTAGTTGAGAACAAGTTCTCATTTGCAACTGCGACCTGGCCAAGATAAAGCATAGCAGTGTGAACAGACAACAACACAGAGTTACACATGGAGTAAACAATAAACAAGTCAATAACATGGTAGAAAAAAGAGAATCTATATACAATGTGTGCAAAAGGCATGAGGTAGGCAATAATTCGAGTAATTACAATTTAGCAGATTAACACTGGAGTGATAAATCATCAGATGATCATGTGCAAGAAGAGATACTGGTGTGCAAAAGAGCAGAAAAGTAAATAAATAAAAGCAGTATGGGGGGTGAGGTAGGTAAATTGGGTGGGTAGTTTACAGATGGACTATGTACAGCTGCAGCGATCGGTTAGCTGCTCGGATAGCAGATTTTTAAAGTTGTTGAGGGAGATAAAAGTCTCCAACTTCAGAGATTTTTGCAATTCGTTCCAGGCGCAGGCAGCAGAGAACTGGAAGGAAAGGCGTCCAAATGAGGTTTTGGCTTTAGGGATGATCAGTGAGATACACCTGCTGGAGCGCGTGCTACGGGTGGGTGTAGCCATCGTGAACTGAGATAAGGCGGCACTTTACCTAGCATAGCCTTGTAGATGACCTGGAGCCAGTGGGTCTGACGACGAACATGTAGCGAGGGCCAGCCGACTAGGGCATACAGGTCGCAGTGGTGGGTCGTATAAGGTGCTTTAGTAACAAAACGGATGGCACTGTGATAGACTGCATCCAGTTTGCTGAGTAGAGTATTGGAAGCTATTTTGTAGATGACATCGCCGAAGTCGAGGATCGGTAGGATAGTCAGTTTTACTAGGGTAAGTTTGGCGGCGTGAGTGAAGGAGGCTTTGTTGCGGAATAGAAAGCCGACTCTAGATTTGATTTTGGATTGGAGATGTTTGATATGAGTCTGGAAGGAGAGTTTGCAGTCTAGCCAGACACCTAGGTACTTATAGATGTCCACATATTCTAGGTCGGAACCGTCCAGGGTGGTGATGCTAGTCGGGCGTGCGGGTGCAAGCAGCGAACGGTTGAAAAGCATGCATTTGGTTTTACTAGCGTTTAAGAGCAGTTGGAGGCCACGGAAGGAGTGTTGTATGGCATTGAAGCTCGTTTGGAGGTTAGATAGCACAGTGTCCAAGGAAGGGCCGGAAGTGTACAGAATGGTGTCGTCTGCATAGAGGTGGATCAAGGAATCGCCCGCAGCAAGAGCAACATCATTGATGTATACAGAGAAAAGAGTCGGCCCGAGAATTGAACTCTGTGGTACCCCCATAGAGACTGCCAGAGGACCGGACAACATGCCCTCCGATTTGACACACTGAACTCTGTCTGCAAAGTAGTTGGTGAACCAGGCAAGGCAGTCATTAGAAAAACCGAGGCTACTGAGTCTGCCGATAAGAATATGGTGATTGACAGAGTACCTTGAGCGTGGCTGAGGTGCACCCGTGACCGGCTCGGAAACCGGATTGCACAGCAGAGAAGGTACGGTGGGATTCGAGATGGTCAGTGATCTGTTTGTTGACTTGGCTTTCGAAGACCTTAGATAGGCAGGGCAGGATGGATATAGGTCTGTAACAGTTTGGGTCCAGGGTGTCTCCCCCTTTGAAGAGGGGGATGACCGCGGCAGCTTTCCAATCCTTGGGGATCTCAGATGATACGAAGGAGAGGTTGAACAGGCTGGTAATAGGGGGTGCGACAATGGCGGCGGACAGTTTCAGAAATAGGGGGTCCAGATTGTCAAGCCCAGCTGATTTGTATGGGTCCAGGTTTTCCAGCTCTTTCAGAACATCTGCTATCTGGATATGGGTAAAGGATAAGCTGGGGAGGCTTGGGCGAGTAGCAGCGGGGGGGGAGGGGCTGTTGGCCAAGGTTGGAGTCGCCAGGAGGAAGGCATGGCCAGCCATTGAGAAATGTTTGTTGAAGTTTTCGATTATCATGGACTTATCAGTGGTGACCGTGTTACCTAGCCTCAGTGAGGTGGGCAGCTGGGAGGAGGTGCTCTTGTTTTCCATGGACTTTACAGTATCCCAGAACTTTTTGGAGTTAGAGCTACAGGATGCAAATTTCTGCTTGAAAAAGCTGGCCTTTGCTTTCCTGACTGACTGCGTGTATTGGTTCCTGACTTCCCTGAACAGTTGCATATCGCGGGGGCTCTTCGAGGCTATTGCAGTTCGCCACAGGATGTTTTTGTGCTGGTCGAGGGCAGTCAGGTCTGGAGTGAACCAAGGGCTATATCTGTTCTTGGTTCTGCATTTTTTGAACGGAGCATGCTTGTCTAATATGGTGAGGAAGTAACTTTTAAAGAATGACCAGGCATCCTCAACTGACGGGATGAGGTCAATATCCTTCCAGGGTACCCGGGCCAGGTCGATTAGAAAGGCCTGCTCGCAGAAGTGTTTTAGGGAGCGTTTGACAGTGATGAGGTGTGGTCGTTTGGCCACGGACCGGTGGCGGATACAGGCAATGAGGCAGTGATCGCTGAGATCTTGATTGAAGACAGCAGAGGTGTATTTGGAGGGCAAGTTGGTCAGGATAATGTCTATTAGGGTGCCCATGTTTACGGATTTAGGGTTGTACCTGGTGGGTTCCTTGATGATTTGTGTGAGATTGAGGGCATCAAGCTTAGATTGTAGGACTGCCGGGGTGTTAAGCATATCCCAGTTTAGGTCACCTAACAGAACAAACTCTGAAGCTAGATGGGGAGCGATCAATTCACAGATGGTGTCCAGGGCACAGCTGGGAGCTGAGGGGGGTCGGTAGCAGGCGGCAACAGTGAGAGACTTATTTCTGGAGAGATTAATTTTTAAAATTAGAAGTTCGAACTGTTTGGGCATAGACCTGGAAAGTATGACAGAACTTTGCAGGCTATCTCTGCAGTAGATTGCAACTCCTCCCCCTTTGGCAGTTCTATCTTGACGGAAAGTGTTATAGTTGGGTATGGAAATCTCAGAATTTTTGGTGGCCTTCCTAAGCCAGGATTCGGACACGGCGAGGACATCAGGGTTGGCAGAGTGTGCTAAAGCGGTGAGTAAGGCAAACTTAGGGAGGAGGCTTCTGATGTTGACATGCATGAGGCCAAGGCTTTTTCGATCACAGAAGTCAACAAATGAGGGTGACTGGGGACATGCAGGGCCTGGGTTTACCTCCACATCACCCGAGGAACAGAGGAGTAGTAGGATGAGGGTGCGGCTAAAGGCTATCAAAACTGGTCGCCTAGAGCGTTGGGGACAAGGAATAAAAGGAGCAGATTTATGGGCATGGTAGAATAGATTCTGGGCATAATGTGCAGACCAGAGTATGGTGGGGCACGGGTACAGCGGAGGCAAGCCCAGGCACTGGGTAATGATAAGAGAGGTTGTATCTCTGGACATGCTGGTCTCAATGGGTGAGGTCACCGCATGTGTGGGGGGTGGGACAAAGGAGGTATCAGAGGTATGGAGAGTGGAACTACGGGGTCCATTGCAAACCAAAACAATGATAACTAGCCTGAACAACAGTATGCAAGGCATATTGATATTTGCGGGAGACATGCAATAAGGCATAAAGTGATTGCAGGTCTTGATTGGGAGAGCTAGCTAAAACAATAGGTGAGATAACAGCAGCTAGTCAGCTAACACAGCAACAGTAGGTAAAAATGGCGACGGCTAGGCAGAGAGGGTCGGATTAACTACACACAGATCCTGAGTTAAAGCACAGATCCGACAGATAAAACACAAATAAACGGAATGGAGTACCGTGAATTAATGGACAGTCAAGCAGGCATCAGCTATGTAGCCAAGTGATCATAGTGTCCAGGGGGCAGCCGTAGATGGAGCAGTGAGGCCTCCACTAAGCTAGCCCGCGGCGTTTAAAGTTAGTATCCCGGGGGGAGGTCTGCTCAGACGGAGGCCGGTTGAGGGCACAGCGGATGGGCTATTCGTCTGCAGACCAGACGTGGTCGTGTCGACAGAGAATCCAAGCCGGATGGCGATGACGAAAGAGAGGTTGTCTGTTCAGATAGCAGCCGATATGCTCAAGACAGCTAACGATTAGCGTGCCGCAGTTAGCATATGGGCGTTCAGGTTACGTCGCGATGGAGGGGCCAGTTGAATAACTCCCTCGGGCAGATAACGTCGGTATCCCAGTCGTGAAGGCCCGGTGGGGCTCCGCATCGGCAGTAAACGGGTCCGGATAGGTGATTGTAGCCCAGGAGTGGCTGATGGAACTCTTCAGCTGGCTAGCTCCGGGATAATTGGTGTTTGCTCCGGAATTGATGTTAGCCAATAGTCACTCGGATAGCAGCTGGTTAGCTGCAAGATCCAGGTGTAAATGTCCAGAGCTTGCGGTAAAAATCCGGGGATATGGAGAGAAAAAAGGTCTGGTATGCTCTGGTCTGAGTCGCGTTGTACAAAACTGGCAATAGTTTTCCGAGCTAAAGGATAGCTGATGAGCGCTAGCTGTGGTTAGCTGAACTACTAACGTTAGCTTGTGAGCTGGCTAACTTCTGGCTAGCTTCTGTTGTAGATTTCGGATACGAGGTGAATAATACCTTTGAGGAAAAAAAACAGATCCGCACCACATTTGGTGAGGTGGGTTGCAGGAGAGTGTTTTGAAGTTGAGTTTTTAAGAAGAAAAAATATATATAAAAAGAAATGCGAAGAAAAATATATAAAATATATATACACGGGACAGGACGAGGACAAAGGACATCTGACTGCTACGCCATCTTGGATTATCAATGTTTAATCCAAGTTTATCATTTTAAAAGGCTAATTGATCATTAGAACACCCTTTTGCAATTATGTTAGCACAGCTGAAATTTTTTGTTCTGATTTAAGAAGCAATAAAACTGGCCTTTAGACTAGTTGATTATATGGAGAATCAGCATTTGTGGGTTCAATTACAGGCTCAAAATGGCTGGAAACAAATACCTTTCTTCTGAAACCCGTCAGTCTATTCGTGTTCTGAGAAATGAAGGCTATTCCATGTGAGAATTTACCAAGAAACTGAAGATCTCGTACAACGCTGTGCACTACTCCCTTCACAGAACAGCGCAAACTGTCTCTAAACAGAATAGAAAGAGGAGTGGGAGGCCCCGGTGCACAACTGAGCAAGAGGACAAGTACATTAGAGTGTTTAGTTTGAGAAACAGATGCCTAACAAGTTCTCAACTGGCAGCTTAATTAAATAGTACCCGCAAAACACCAGTCTCAACGTCAACAGTGAAGAGGCGACTCCGGGATGCTGGCCTTCTAGGCAGAGTTCCTCTGTCCAGTGTCTGTTCTTTTGCCCATCTTAATCTTTTATTTTTTATTGACCAGTCTGAGATATGGCTTTTTCTTTGCAACTCTGCCTAGAAGGCCAGCATCCCGGAGTCGCCTCTTTACTGTTGACATTGAGACTGGTGTTTTGCGGGAACTATTTAATGAAGCTGCCAGTTGAGGACTTGTGAGGCGTTTGTTTCTCAAACTAGACATTCTAATGTACTCAACTAGTCTAAAGAAGGCCAGTTTTCATCTGTGCTAACATATTTGCAAAATGGTTTTCCAATGATCAATTAGGCTTTTACAATGATAAACTTGGATTAGCTAACACAACGTGTGATTGGAACACAGGGGTGATGGTTGCCAGTTTCCAGCTACAATAGTAATTTACAACATTAACAATGTCTACACTGTATTTCTGATCAGTTTGATGTCATTTTAATGGACAAAAAATATGATTTTCTTCAAAAAACAAGGACATTTCTAAGTGACCACAAACTTTTGAACTAGTGTATATCTATCTCGTGTTAGGCCTGTTGCTTTTGGGAGAGCAAAACAATAAATAACTATAGTCCTTTTCTACATGTATTATATAATCATCTTAACATCTGATATGACAGTGCGAGACAAGAGTGCAATTTCCACAGCCTGCCAATAAATTACATCATGCACCCCATGCGGTTAACAAATGTACCTCCGCTTGTGCGAGAAGGCAGAGCAGCTCGATGCTGGCTGATGAATTTGACAATGCATGTACTCGGAAAATACATTTCTCGACCAGTGACTGAATTTATGTTCAGGATTATTGATAATCGTTATTGAAATAGTAATCAAGTATAATTTCAAAACATGAGCATGAACATAGGTAATCATAAACATGAACCATCATTATAGTAATAACCAATAATCTGTTAAAATTATGTTCAGTCCTTTCTCTTGCGTTAGCAGTGTGGAAAGGGACAGAAAGAAGCGCGCGAAGGAGTCTTACTGTGAGGGCGAAGGGAAGGAGGAAAATGGAGCATCTGAAATTTAATTCGTGGTCTTATCCTGCCATCTATTGGAATTATTTAGCAATTGCAATACATTTTTTCGAAGTAATGTGTTGATCTGACCATCAGTTTCCATACCGAAGGTCACCGAATAAAGTGTATTTCCTTACTGAAGTAGTAATTACTCGGAATTGCAAAATATAAAATATATATTTTATCACTTACAACCATAAAATAGCCATTTACAGCATAAGAATAAACAACTGTTGATTCACCTTTAACATAAACAGAGACACTAGACACAGACACTGGAGAATAGATGTATATATTTAAATCGGGTAGATTTTAAGAGCCTTTGCTTTGCTGAGCAGTTTGATCTCAGAAGTGTGCTGCCTTCCATACCATGCTATCAGAGAATTAGACCTGTGAATAATGAAACGTTTTTGCTAGTTCAAACCACAAAATGCAGAACACAAAGGCAAATGGTAGCAGATTTTTGTTTTATTTTTAATTTCACCTTTATTTAACCAGGTAGAACAAGTTCTCATTTACAACTGAGACCTGGCCAAGATAAAGCAAAGCAGTGCGACACAAACAACAACACAGAGTTACACATGGAATAAACAAACGTACAGTCAATAACACAATAGAAAAGTCTATATACAGTGTGTGCAAATGAGGAAAGATTAAGGAGAAAGGCAAAAAATAGGCCATAGTGGTGAAGTAATTACAATATAGCAATTAAACACTAGAGTGATAGATGTGCAGAAGATGAATGTGCAAGTAGAGATACTGGGGTGCAAAGGAGCAAAAAAATAAATAACAATATGGGGATGAGGTAGTTGGATGGGCTATTTACAGATGGGCTATGTACAGGTGCAATGATCTGTGAGCTGCTCTGACAGCTGGTGCTTAAAGTTAGTGAGGGAGATATAAGTCTCCAGCTTCAGTGATTTTTGCAGTTCGTTCCAGTCATTGGCAGCAGAGAACTGAAAGGAATTGGCTTTGGGGGTGACCAGTGAAATATACCTGCTGGAGCGCGTGCTACGGGTGGGTGCTGCTATGGTGACCAGTGAGCTGAGATAAGGCGGGGCTTTACCTAGCAGAGACTTATAGATGACCTGGAGCCAGTGGGTTTGGCGACGAATATGAAGCGAGGGCCAGCCAACGAGAGCATACAGGTCGCAGTGGTGGGTAGAATATGGGGCTTTGGTGACAAAAGAGATAGTACTGTGATAGTCTGCATCCAATTTGCTGAGTAGAGTGTTGGAGGCTATTTTGTAAATGTCATCGCCGAAGTCAAGGATCGGTAGCCTAGTCAGTTTTACGAGGGTATGTTTGGCAGCATGAGTGAAGGAGGCTTTGTTGCGAAATAAGAAGCCGATTCGAGATTTAACTTTGGATTGGAGATGCTTAATGTGAGTCTGAAAGGATAGTTTACAGTCTAGCCAGACACCTAGGTATTTGTAGTTGTCCACATATTTTAAGTCAGAACCATCCAGAGTAGTGATGCTGGACGGGCGGGCAGTTGCGGGCAGCGATTGGTTGAAGAGCATGCATTTAGTTTTACTTGCATTTAAGAGCAGTTGGAGGCCACGGACGGAGAGTTGTATGGCATTGAAGCTCGTCTGGAGGTTAGTTAACACAGTGTCCAAAGAAGGGCCAGATGTTTACAGAATGGTGTCGTCTGCGTAGATAATCAGATAATCACCAGCAGCAAGAGAGACATCATTGATGTATTCAGAGAAAAGAGTCGGCCTGAGAATTGAACCCTGTGGCACCCCCATAGAGACTGCCAGAGGTTCGGACAACAGGCCCTCCAATTTGACACACTGAACTCTATCAGAGAAGTAGTTGGTGAACCAGGCGAGGCAGTCATTTGAGAAAACAAGGCTGTTGAGTCTGACGATAAGAATGTGGTGATTGACAGAGTCGAATGCTTGGCCAGGTCGATGAATACGGCTGCACAGTATTGTCTTTTATCGATGGCGGTTATGATATCGTTTAGGACCTTGAGCGTGGCTGAGGTGCACCTCTGACCAGCTCGGAAACCAGATTGCATAACGGAGAAGGTATGGTGGGATTCGAAATGGTCTGTGATCTGTTTGTTAACTTGGCTATCAAGGACCTTAGAAAGGCAGGGTAGGATAGATATAGGTCTGTAACAGTTTGGGTCTAGAGTGTCTCCCCCTTTGAAGAGGGGGATGACCGCGGCAGCTTTCCAATCTTTGGGGATCTCAGACGATACAAAAGAGAGGTTGAACAGGCGAGTAATAGGGGTTGCACCAATTGCGGCAGATCATTTTAGAAAGAGAGGGTCCAGATTGTCTAGCCCGGCTGATTTGTAGGGGTCCAGATTTTGCAACTCTTTCAGAACATTAGCTATCTGGATTTGGGTGAAGGAGAAATGGGGGAGGCTTGGGCAAGTTGCTGTGGGGGGTGCAGGGTTGTTGACCGGGGTAGGGGTAGCCAGGTGGAAAGCATGGCCAGTCGTAGGAAAAGTTATTATTGAAATTCTCAATTATCGTGGATTTATCGCTGGTGATAGTGTTTCCTAGCCTCAGTGCAGTTGGCAGCTGAGAGGATGTGTTCTTATTCTCCATGGACTTTACAGTGTCCTAGAACCTTTTGGAGTTTGTGCTACAGGATGCATATTTCTGTTTGAAAAAGCTAGCCTTTGCTTTCCTACCTGCCTGTGCATATTTGTTCCTAACTTCCCTGAAAAGTTGCATATCATGGGGGCTGTTCGATGCTAATGCAGTACGCCACAGGATGTTTTTGTGCTGGTCAAGGATAGTCAGGTCTGGAGTGAACCAAGGGCTATATCTGTTCCTGGTTCGATTTCTTTTTGAATGGGACATGCTTATTTAAGATGGTGAGGAAAGCACTTTTAAATAATAACCAGGCATCCTCTACTGACGGAATGAGGTCAATATCCTTCCAGGATACCCGGGCCAGGCTGATTAGAAAGGTCTGCTGGCTGAAGTGTTTTAGGGAGCGTTTGACAGTGATGAGGGGTGGTCGTTTGAACGCAGACCCATTTCGGACGCAGGCAATGAGGGTGTTAAGCATGTCCCAGTTTAGGTCACCTAACAGTACGAACTCTGAAGATTTTTTTTTTATTTTTTTTTTACCTTTATTTAACTAGGCAAGTCAGTTAAGAACAAATTCTTATTTTCAATGACGGCCTAGGAACAGTGGGTTAACTGCCTGTTCAGGGGCAGAACGACAGATTTGTACCTTGTCAGCTCGGGGATTTGAACTTGCAACCTTCCGGTTACTAGTCCAACGCTCTAACCACTAGGCTACCCTGCCGCCCCAAGATAGATGGAGGGCAATCAATTCACATATCAAATTTATTTATAAAGCCCTTCTTACATCAGCCGATTTCATAAAGTGCTATACAGAAACACAGCCTAAAACCCCAAACAGCAAGCAATGCAGGTGTAGAAGCATGGTGGCTAGGAAAAACTCCCTAGAAAGGCCAGAACCTAGGAAGAAACATAGAGAGGAACCAGGCTATGAGGGGTGGCCAGTCCTCTTCTGGCTGTGCCGGGTGGAGATTATAACAGAACATGGCCAAGATGTTCAAATGTTCATAGATGACCAGCAGGGTCAAATAATAATAATCACAGTGGTTGTCAAGGGTGCAACAGGTTTACTACAGGTTTACTACCTCAGGAGTAAATGTCAGTTGGCTTTTCATAGCCGATCATTCAGAGTATCTCTACCGCTCCTGCTGTCTCTAGAGAGTTGAAAACAGCAGGCCTGGGACAGGGAGCACGTCCGGTGAACAGGTCAGGGTTCCATAGCCGCAGGCAGAACAGTTGAAACTGGAACAGCAGAAGAACGGCCAGGTGGACTGGGGACAGCAAGGAGTCATCAGGCCAGGTAGTCCTGGTCCTAGGGCTCAGGTCCTCCGAGAGAGAGAGAGAATGAGAGAATTAGAGGGAACATACTTAAATTCACACAGGACACAGGATAAGACAGGAGAAATACTCCAGATATAACAGACTGACCCTATAACAGACTGATACATAAACTACTGCAGCATAAATACTGGAGGCTGAGACAGGAGGAGTTGGGAGACACTGTGGCCCCGTCTGATGATACCCCCGGACAGGGCCAAACAGGCAGGATATAACCCCACCCACTTTGCCAAAGCATAGCCCCCACACCACCCCCACACCAACGCACCATCCTGAGACAAGGCCGAGTATAGCCCACGAAGATGTCCGCCACGGCACAAGCCAAGGTGGGGCGCCAACCCGGACAGGAAGATCATGTCAGTGACTCAACCCACTCAAGTGATGCACCCCTCCTAGGGACGGCATGGACGAGCACCAGTAAGCCAGTGACTCAGCCCCTTTAATAGGGTTAGAGGCAGAGAATCCCAGTAGAGAGAGGGGAACCAGCCAGGCAGAGACAGCAAGGGCTGATCATTGCTCCAGTGCCTTTCCGTTCACCTTCATACTCCTGGGCCAGACTACACTCAATCATAGGACCTACTAAAGAGATGAGTCTTCAATAAGGACTTAAAGGTTGAGACCGAGTCTGCGTCTCTCACATGGATAGGCAGACCATTCCATAAAAATGGAGCTCTACAGGAGAAAGCCCTGCTTCCAGCTGTTTGCTTAGAAATTCTAGGGACAGTAAGGAGGCCTGTGTCTTGTGACCATAGCGTACGTGTAGGCATGTACTACAGGACCAAATCGGAAACATAAGTAGGAGCAAGCCCATGTAATGCTTTGTAGGTTATCAGTAAAACCTTGAAATCAGCCCTTGCCTTAACAGAAAGTCAGTGTAGAGAGGCTAGCACTGGAGTAATATGATCAACATTTTTTGGTTCTAGTCAAGATTCTAGTAGCCGTGTTTATCACTAACTGACGTTTATTTAGTGCTTTATCCGGGTAGCCGGAAAGTAGAGCATTGCAGTAGTCTAACCGACAAAAGCATGGATACATTTTTCTGCATCATTCTTGGACAAAAAGTTTCAGATTTTTGCAATGTTACATAGATGGAAAAAAGATGTCCTTGAAACAGACTTGATATGTTAGTCAAAAGCGAGATCAGGGTCCAGAGTAACGCCGATGTCATTCACAGTTTTATTTGAGACATATGGTGTCCAGGGCACAGCTGTGGGCTGAAGGTGGTCTAAAACAAGCGGCAACGGTGAGAGACTTGTTTCTGGAAAGGTTGATTTTTAGAAGTATAAGCTCGAATTGTTTGACCACAGACCTGGATAGTATAACAGAACTCTGCAGGCTATCCCTGCAGTAGATTGAAACTCCGGCCCCTTTGGCAGTTCTATCTTGTCGGAAAATGTTATAGATAGGGATGGAAATTTCAGGATTTTTGGTGGCCTTCCTAAGCCAGTATTCAGACACGGCAAGAACATCCAGGTTGGCAGAGTGTGCTAAAGCTGTGAATAAAACCAATTTAGGGGGGAGGCTTCTAATGCTAACATGCATGAAACCAAGGCTTTTATGGTTACAGAAGTCAACAAATGAGAGAGCCTGGGGAATGGGAGTGGAGCTAGGCGCTGCAGGGCCTGGATTAACCTCTACAACACCAGAGGAACAGAGGAGGAGTAGGATAAGGGTACGGCTAAAGGCTATAAGAACTGGTCATCTAGTGCGTTCGGAACAGAGAGTAAAGCAGCAGGTTTCTGGGCGCGGAAGAATACATTCAAGGCATAATGTACAGAAAAGAGTATGGTAGGATGTGAATGCAGTGGAGGTAAACCTAGGCATTGAGTGGCGATGAGAGAGGTTTTGTCTCTAGAGACACCATTTAAACCAGGTGAGGTCACCGCATGTGTGGGAGGTGGAACAAAAGGGCTAGCTAAGGCATATTGAGGAGGGCTGGAGGTTCTACAATGAAATAAGACAATAATCACTAACCAAAGCAGCAATGGACAAGGCATATTGACATTAGGGAGAGGCATGCGTAGCCAAGTGATCATAGGGACCAGTGAGTAGCTAGGCGAGCTGGAGACACGGCGATTCAGACAGCTAACGGGCCGGGGCTAGCAGGCTAGCAGAAGGGCCTTAGGGGGACGTCGCAACGAAAGAGTTTGTTGTAGCCCCCTCGGACAGTTACATCGGCAGACCAGTCGTGATGGATCGGCAGGGCTCCATGTAGGGAGTAAAAGGGTCCAGGCCAATTAGCAAAATAGGTATTGTAACCAAAGAAATTGTCTGATGGATCTCTTCAGCTAACAGTCCAATATGCTCTAGACAGCTAGCGGGCTAGCAGATGGGCCTTCAGGGGACGTCGCAACGGAGGAGCCTGTTGAAAACCCATCGGGCGGATTACGTCAGTAGACCAGTCGTGATGGATCGGCGGGGCTCCATGTCGACAGTAAAAAGGGTCCAGGCCAATTGGCAAAATAGGTATTGTAGCCCAAGGAGTGGCTGATGGACCTCTTCAGCTAGCCGGGAAATGGACCTAGCACAAGGCTAGTTCCAGGCTAACTGGTGCTTGCTTCAGGACAGAGACGTTAGCCAAGAGTAGCCACTCGGATAGCAGCTAGCTAGCTGCAATGATCCAGGTGAAAAGGTTCAGAGCTTGCGGTAGGAATCCGGAGATGTGGAGATTTGGTGGAGAAAAAGCAGTCCAGTATGCTCTGGGTTGAATCACACTGTACAGACTGGCAGGAGTTGACCGGGCTATGGTTAGCTGATGACTGCTAGCAGTGGCTAACTGACTACTAGCTAGTAGCTAGTTAGCTGCCAATCTTCTGTTGGGGATTCCGGTTCTAAAGTATAGAAAATAGCAGATCCATTTCACATTGGGTGAGGTGGGTTGCAGGAGAGTATGTTGAAATTGAGGTTAAAAATATATACTAAAGATTTACAAAGAAAAAAAGATATATACACGGGACACGACAAGACAAAGATGTCTGAACTGCTACGTCATCTTGGATTCTGGTTAAGTAAGCTGGTTAAATAAGAATGCACTTTTAGACACCCCTATTTCCCCAACACAATGGCAACGTCTGTATTTTGCCAAATCTCTCAATGTATATTTCGATTTTTTTTCAAGTCGGTAGGCGAAATTAAGAGGGGTAAATAGACCAATGGTCATTAATATAGAGTTGGTCCCACCTTTGCTGCTATAACAGCCTCCACTCTTCTGGCAAGGCTTTCCACTAGATGTTGGGGACTTGCGGGGACTTGCTTCCATTCAGCCACAAGAACATTAGTGAGGTCGAGCACTGATGTTGGGCGGTTAGGCCTGGCTCGCAGTCGCCGTTCACATTCATCCCAAAGGTGTTTGATGGGGTTGAGGTCTTTGTCTTCTCAGACTGCTGGGTTTCAAAGTGCTGAGTGTCTCTCTAAAGCCTTTACAGGATGTACCACTTAGTTTCACAGGGTGTGAAGTCCACCACAGTGGGGACTTTCCATTTGTACCATTGCATGACACCTGGTATAGATCACAGATTATGACTGTTGATATTTGCCAGGAGAACAGCCCTAAGATTATATTTGCCGTACTTAGTCTATCAGTTAACTTTCTTTGATCAAACAGGACAGTTTTAATCACTACTTTTTCTTGTGAAAAACAATGGCTTAAAAGTATTTGTAATTCCAGATATTACTGAAAGAATTGTTTTTAGAAATGCTTGTAAGATCATTTGCCATGCGCCTCAGTATATCCAGCAGAGGGAAGTCAGACGTATTTCTGAAAGTTATTCAGTCTTACAAACAAAAGATGGTGCAGCTTCCCCACTAAAGTAGACATGGGCCTAGTTTACCACATTCAATGTTTTTCCCCCTACAATGCATTGTTACTACGTGCAACATTGACCTACTGTAGTGTTTTGTATAACTCCAGGGAATCCCACCAGTTTATAGTACTGTAACAGTCCTGACCTGTTTTATGTTGTTTTTATGTGTTTATGGTCAGGGCGTTAGTTTTGGGTGGGCAGTCTATGTTATCTGTTTCTATGTTGGTTTTGGTTTGCCTGGTATGGCTCTTGATTAGAGGCAGGTGGTTTGCGTTTTCCTCTAATCAAGAGTCATATTTAGGTAGGGCATTCTCACTGTTTGTTTGTGGGTGATTGTCTCCTGTGATGTCTCTCGTGTTGTCGATGTTTTTTCACATATGGGACTGTTTGGCTGTTCGTGCGTTTTGATGTACGTTCCTGTTCGTGAGTTTACGTTTGTTGATGTGAGTTTATGTTCAGGTTCCGTTGTACGTCGTTTTGTTATTTTGTAGTTTTGAAAGTGTTTTGTTTTGTTACGTGACCATCGTATTTATAATAAAGATGGCATATTTCCCTGAACCCGCATTTTGGTCAGAAGATCCTTCTCTCCTCACCTCATCCGAGGATGAGGAAAGCGACACCCGTAACAGAATCACCCACCAACAAACAGTGACCAAGCGGTATGGGAATGCTCGACGGAGCAACAAGGACTTCTGGACTTGGGAGGAGATCCTGGACGGTAGAGGACCTTGGGCTCAACCAGGGGAATATCGCCGTCCAAAGGAGGAGAAGAAGGCAGCCACAGCCCAGGAGCGCTGGTATGAGGAGGCAGCGCGACGACGCGGTTGGGAGCCCGTGAGTCAGACCAAAAATTTTTTTGGGGGGGGGGCACACGAGGAGTGTGGCAAAGCCGGGTAGGATACCCGAGCCAACTCCCCGTGCTTACCGTGGAGGTAGAAGGCGTCGTACTGGTAAGACACCGTGTTATGCGGTAGAGCGCACGGTGTCCCCAGTACGCGTGCTTAGCCCAGTGCGGGCTATTCCACCTTGCCGCACTGGGAGGGCTAGGTTGGGCATCGAGCCGAGTGCCATGAAGCCGGCCCAACGTATCTGGTCTCCAGTACGTCTCCTCGGGCCGGTGTACATGGCACCAGCCTTACAGGTGGTGTCCCCGGTTCGCCTGCATAGCCCAGTGCGGGCTATTCCACCTCGCCGCACTGGCAGGGCTACGGGGTCCATTCAACCTGGTGGGGTTGGGGAGGCTCGGTGCTCAAGAGCACGTGTCCTCCTTCACGGTCCGGTATACCCGGTGCCACCTCCATGTACCAGTCCTCCGGTGGCAGCCCCCCGTACCAGGCTGTCTCTCCGGGTTCTCTCTCCTGCTGTTTCCTCCTCTCCAGCGCAGCCGGTGCCTAGACCACGCACCAGGCTGTCTCTCCTTCTCCTCCCTACAGAGTCATCCGTCTCCCCAGCGCCATCTGAGCCATCCGTCTCCCCAGCGCCATCTGAGCCATCCGTCTCCCCAGCGCCATCTGAGCCATCCGTCTCCCCAGCGCCATCTGAGCCATCCGTCTCCCCAGCGCCATCTGAGCCATCCGTCTCCCCAGCGCCATCTGAGTCATCCGTCTGCCAGGAGCCTGCAAAGCCGCCCGTCTGCCATGAGCCTGCAAAGCCGCCCGTCTGCCATGAGCCTACAGAGCCATCCGCCAGACAGGAGCCGCTAGAGCCGTCAGCCAGACAGGAGCCGCTAGAGCCGCCCGCCAGACAGGATCTGCCAGAGCCGCCAACCAGACAGGATCTGCCAGAGCCGCCAACCAGACAGGATCTGCCAGAGCCGCCAACCAGACAGGATCTGCCAGAGCCGCTAGAGAGCCATGAGCAGCCAGAGCCGTCAGAGAGCCATGAGCAGCCAGAGCCGTCAGAGAGCCATGAGCAGCCAGAGCCGTCAGAGAGCCATGAGCAGCCAGAGCCGTCAGAGAGCCATGAGCAGCCAGAGCCGTCAGAGAGCCATGAGCAGCCAGAGCCGTCAGCCTGCCATGAGCGTCGAGAGCCGTCAGCCTGCCATGAGCGTCGAGAGCCGTCAGCCTGCCATGAGCGTAGAGAGCCGTCAGCCTGCCATGAGCGTAGAGAGCCGTCAGTCTGCCATGAGTGTCGAGAGCCGTCAGCCTGCATGGACCTGCCAGAGCCGTCCAGCCAGGACCTGCCAGAGCCGTCCAAACAGGACCTGCCAGAGTCCTTCAGCCGGGATCTGCCCCTTGTCCCGGTGTTGCCCCTTGTCCCGGTGCTGCCCCTTGTCCCGGTGCTGCCCCTTGTCCCGGTGCTGCCCCTTGTCCCGGTGCTGCCCCTTGTTCCGGTGCTGGCCGTTTATTTAGGGGAAGGTAGTGTTAGGGTGGTCATTAGTAGGGGTAGACAGAAGAGGGGAGTGACTATGGTGGTGTGGGGACAGCGTCCTGAGCCGGAACCACCACCGTGGTCAACTGCCCACCCGGACCCTCCCCTGGACTTTGTGCTGGTGCGCCCGGCGTTCGCACCTTGAGGGGGGGGTACTGTAACAGTCCTGACCTGTTTTATGTTGTTTTTATGTGTTTATGGTCAGGGCGTTAGTTTTGGGTGGGCAGTCTATGTTATCTGTTTCTATGTTGGTTTTGGTTTGCCTGGTATGGCTCTTGATTAGAGGCAGGTGGTTTGCGTTTTCCTCTAATCAAGAGTCATATTTAGGTAGGGCATTCTCACTGTTTGTTTGTGGGTGATTGTCTCCTGTGATGTCTCTCGTGTTGTCGATGTTTTTTCACATATGGGACTGTTTGGCTGTTCGTGCGTTTTGATGTACGTTCCTGTTCGTGAGTTTACGTTTGTTGATGTGAGTTTATGTTCAGGTTCCGTTGTACGTCGTTTTGTTATTTTGTAGTTTTGAAAGTGTTTTGTTTTGTTACGTGACCATCGTATTTATAATAAAGATGGCATATTTCCCTGAACCCGCATTTTGGTCAGAAGATCCTTCTCTCCTCACCTCATCCGAGGATGAGGAAAGCGACAGCCATAACAGTCCCATATGTGAAAAAACATCGACAACACGAGAGACATCACAGGAGACAATCACCCACAAACAAACAGTGAGAATGCCCTACCTAAATATGACTCTTGATTAGAGGAAAACGCAAACCACCTGCCTCTAATCAAGAGCCATACCAGGCAAACCAAAACCAACATAGAAACAGATAACATAGACTGCCCACCCAAAACTAACGCCCTGACCATAAACACATAAAAACAACATAAAACAGGTCAGGACTGTTACAAGTACCTATTAATGTAGTATATACTTCCTCCCTCATTCAAGAGCTATGTGTCTCACATGGAGGTTGACGCCCTCCTGTGTTTCACCCAATTCTGTGCCAATGTAACCTCTACATGGCAACCATGACCAACTAGAGGTTTATGATGTTTGACCACACTCTAGATACATTAACTTTGACAGACTATGCTACTGTCATCTCAGTCTGTTTTTCCAGTACCTGTGCAGCAGTTTTTGCACCTGCTATGTTAGCAGTGCGTTAGTGCCGTGCTTAGCAGCACTACGAACCAGATAAACGAACCACAGTGGCCAAGGCTTCTGGCACTGAAAATAAGCAGTGGTGTGCTTTCCGAGAATTGTGCCGCTTTCATGTAACCAGAGATACTTTGTTGTCTTAACCACACGATTCCATGTAGCTTATCTGTCTAAAAATGCATATAAAATAATAACCCTATGTTGTCTGTCAGTACTTGAGACTTTTACAGGAAACCAACACACATGCACATATACTCAGTTAACATTTTCTGTAACAAAGAGTGTGTGTGTTTATTAATCATTTAGTTGACTGATTTAAGTCCAGTTACTTTCTTGATCCAGGGGAGATAGGTTGATATGTTGGTGTAGACATTGGGTGCTCTCGACTGGTTGCAATAGTCTGCATCATTGAAGGACACAACTCCCACTGCTATCCCTCCACACACCAGAGGACCTCCTGAATCTCCCTGAAATCAATGGTTGAAACACAGACGAGAAGAAACAGTTACTCTACATGTGAAAAACAGTCAAAGTACCAGTCAAAAGTTTGGACACACCTACTCATTCAAGGGGTTTTCTTTATTTTTACTATTTTCTACATTGTAGAATAACAGTGAAGACATCAAAACCATTAAATAACACATATGGAATTATGTAGTAACCTAAAAAAGTGTTAAACAAATCAAAATATTATATATTTGAGATTCTTCAAAGTAGCCATCCTTTGCCTTGATGACAGGTTTGCACAATCTTGGCATTCTCTCATCCAGCTTCATGAGGAATACTTTTGAAGGAGTTTCCAGATGTTCTGAGAACTTATTAGCTGCTTTTAATTCACTCTGCAGTACAACTCATCCCAAACCATCTCAATTGGGTTGAGGTCGGGTGATTGTGGAGGCCAGGTCATCTGATGCAGTACTCCATCACCCTCCTTATTGGTCAAACAGCCCTTACACAGCCTGGAGGTGTGTTTTGGGTCATTGTCCTGTTGAAAAACAAATGATAGTCCCACAAAGCGCAAACCAGATGGGATGGCGTATCGCTGCAGAATGCTGTGGTAGCCATGCTGGTTAAGTGTGCCTTGGATTCTCCATCAAATCAAATCAAATTTTATTTGTCATATACACATGGTTAGCAGATGTTAATGCGAGTGTAGCGAAATGCTTGTGCTTCTAGTTCCGACAATGCAGTAATATCCAACGAGTAATCTAACCTAACAAATTCACAACAACTACCTTATACACACAAGTGTAAAGGAATGAATAAGAATATGTACATTAAAAAAATATATATAAATGAGTGATGGTATAGAACGGCATGGCAAGATGCATTAAGGTGGTATAGAGTACAGTATATACATATGAGATGAGTAATGTAGGGTATGTAAAAATATAAAAGTGGCATTGTTTAAAGTGGCTAGTGATACATTTTAGAGGTTGACCGATCAATCGGAATGGCCAATTCATTAGGGCCGATTTCAAGTTTTCATAACAATTGGAAATCAGTATTTTTGGACACCGATTTCTTTTTTTTTTTACACCTTTATTTAACTAGGCAAGTCAGTTAAGAACACATTCTTGTTTTCAATGACGGCCTAGGAACGGTGGGTTAACTGCCTGTTCAGGGGCAGAATGACTGTCACGACTTCCGCCGAAGTCGGCCCTTCTCCTTGTTCGGGTGGTGTTCGGCGGTCGACGTCACCGGCTTGCTAGTCACCACCGATCCATTTTTCTGTTTTGTTTTGTTTTGTCTGTATTACACACACCTGGTTTCAATTCCCCTATCATGTTCCCTATTTAACCCTCTGGCATTCATTTCTGTTCTGTCCGTGATTGTTTGTTTCGTTAGTGGTTGTTGTTAGTACTTGTGTGTTTGTTTGTCCTGCGCTTGACTTCGCTACTTCTCTGTACACAACCCTGACAGAATCACGGACCTGTTCAAATGGAGTCAGCAGGTGCAGCCAGCCCTTCTCTGCCAGTAGAGGAGCAAGTCCAAAAGCACGCGACCATGTTACACAGTCTAGGGACAGCCATGGATCGCGTGCTGCAAACAATGGACAGATGGGAGCGAGGAGGTCTCCCGGTCTATCATACCCCATCACCTCCACCCGCACCTCAACCTACACCGATGTCCATCCCTCCATCTTCAGGACCCAGTGGGATTCGGCTCTCGCTCCCAGGAGCGTATGACGGAACAGCAGCCGGGTGCCAGGGGTTCCTACCACAGCTGGAGCTCTACCTGGCAGCTGTTCATCCGTCCCCTTCGGGACGCGAGAGGGTGGGCGCCCTCATCTCCTGCCTGACTGGTAAAGCCCTGGAGTGGGCTAACGCCATCTGGGGAAGGGAGGGCCTAACCCTGGATAACTATGATGACTTCTCTCGCCGCTTCCGGGCAGTCTTTGATCATCCACCTGGAGGGAGAGCGGCGGGAGAGCGATTGTTCCATCTGAGACAGGGGATGAGGAGCGCTCAAGAATTCGCACTGGACTTCCGAACTCTGGCAGCTGGTGCGGGATGGAATGAGCGGGCCCTGATCGATCACTACAGGTGTAGTCTACGAGAGGACGTTCGTAGGGAGCTAGCCTGCAGAGACGCCACTCTCAACCTGGACAAGCTGGTGGATTTATCTATGCGGCTGGATACCCTGTTGGCCTCCCACGGACGTCTAGATCGGGGTCCGCCCGTTCCATTACCCAGCACCTTGGATCCAACACCTATGGAGTTAGGAGGGGCTGCTAGGAGGGAGACCGGAGGGGGGACCATTCCCTGCACCAACTGTGGCCGCAGAGGGCACACTGCTGGTTGGTGCTGGGGTGTTACTCCTGGAAGTTGAGGTAGCAGGCGGAGCACTGGTGGGTCATCTCAGGTGAGTAGGCACACAACTCACCCAGAGCCCTCTGTTGCACACATGTGGTTACCCATAGAATTTCCTGAATTTTCCCCGCATCCCCAGCATAAGGCGCTAGTAGATTCAGGCGCAGCTGGGAACTTTATTGACCGCTCTTTGGCACATAGATTAGGGATCCCTATTGTTCCTGTTGATGTTCCCTTCCCTGTACATGCCTTAGATAGTCGTCCTTTGGGGTCGGGGCTGATTGGGGAGGTCACAGCGCCCATTGCAATGAGAACGCAGGGGGATCCCGAGGAGAGAATTAGTCTCTTCTTGATCGACTCTCCTGCGTTTCCTGTTGTGTTGGGTCTTCCCTGGTTGGCCTCTCATGATCCGATTATTTCGTGGCAACAGAGGGCTCTCAAGGGATGGTCCTGTCAGTGTTCAGGGAGGTGTGTAGGTGTTTCCTTAGGTGCCACTACGGTGGAAAGTCTAAACCAGGTTTCCACCATGCACATTCCCCCCGAATATGCCGATTTGGCATTTGCCTTCTGTAAAAAGAAGGCGACTCAATTACCACCCCATCGACCGGTGGATTGTGCGATAGATCTCTTGGTAGATGCTGCACTTCCCAGGAGTCACGTGTATCCTCTGTCACAGGAGGAGACGGTGGCTATGGAGACATATGTCACCGAATCTCTGGGACAGGGATACATTCGGCCTTCCATCTCTCCTCGAGTTTCTTTTTTGTGAAGAAGAAGGATGGAGGTTTGCGCCCGTGTATTGATTATCAAGGTATAAATAAGATCACGGTAAAATACAGTTACCTGCTACCACTCATAGCCAGTATGACCGAGTCATTACACAGGGCGCGTTTCTTCACAAAATTGGACCTCAGGAGCGCTTACAACCTGGTGCGTATCAAGAGGGGAGATGAGTGGAAGACAGCATTTAGCACCACTTCTGGGCATTATGAGTACCTCGTCATGCCATACGGGTTAATGAATGCTCCATCAGTCTTCCAATCCTTTGTGGATGAGATTTTCAGGGACCTGCACGGGCAGGGTGTAGTGGTGTATATAGATGACATTCTAACATACTCCGCTCCACGCGCCGAGCATGTGTCCCTAGTGCGCAGGGTGCTTGGTCAACTGTTGGAGCTTGACCTGTAAGTCAAGGCTGAGAAATGTCTGTTCTTCCAACAGTCCATCTCCTTAATAGGGTACCGCTTTTCAGCGTCAGGGGTAGAGATGGAGAATGACCGCATTTCAGCCGTGCGTAATTGGCCGACTCCAACGACGGTAAAGGAGGTGCAGCGGTTTTTAGCGTTTGCCAACTACTACCAGAGATTTATCCGGGGTTTTGGTCAGGTAGCGGCTCCCATTTACGTCACTGCTGAAGGGGGGACCGGTGCGACTGCAGTGGACAGCTGGGGCGGACAGGGCTTTTGGTCACCTGAAGGCTCTGTTTACCTCAGCTCCCGTGCTGGCTCATCCTGATCCTTCCTTAGCATTCATAGTTGAGGTGGACGCGTCCGAGGCAGGGATAGGGGCTGTGCTGTCTCAGCGCTCGGGTATGCCACTAAAGCTCCGCCCCTGTGCATTCTTTTCGAAGAAGCTCAGTCCAGCGGAGCGAAACTATGATGTGGGGGACCGGGAGTTGCTGGCTGTTGTCATGGCTCTGAAAGCGTGGAGACATTGGCTTGAGGGGGCTAGACACCCTTTTCTCATTTGGACTGACCACCGCAATCTGGAGTACATCCGGGCGGCGAGGAGAATGAACCCTCGCCAGGCAAGGTGGGCCATGTTTTTCACCCGTTTTGATTTCACCCTTTCCTACAAACCAGGTTCCCAGAACATTAAGGCAGACGCACTGTCCCGGCTGTATGATACAGAGGAGCGGTCCACAGATCCCATTCCCATAATTCCAGCCTCTCGACTGGTGGCACCGGTGGTGTGGGAGGTGGACGCAGACTTCGAACGGGCGTCACGTGCAGAGCCCACTCCACCTGACTGTCCAGCTGGGCGTCTGTACGTTCTGTTTGATGTCCGCGATCGTTTGATCTGTTGGGCTCATACGTCACCCTCCTCTGGTCATCCTGGTATCGGTCGGACGGTGCGCTGCCTTGCTGGGAAGTACTGGTGGCCCACTTTAGCTAAGGACGTGAGGTTTTATGTTTCCTCCTGTTCGGTATGTGCACAGTGCAAGGCACCTAGACATCTGCCCAGAGGGAAATTTACAACCCCTTCCACAGCGACCGTGGTCACACCTATCGGTGGATTTCGTGACGGATCTTCCCCCGTCGCGGGGTAACACCACGATCCTGGTCGTTGCGGATCGATTTTCTAAGTCCTGCCGTCTCCTTCCTTTGCCCGGTCTCCCTACGACTCTACAAATTGCGGAGGCTCTGTTCACCCACGTATTCTGGCACTACGGGGTGCCTGAGGATATAGTTTCTGATCGGGGTCCCCAATTTACGTCTGGAGGGCGTTTATGGAACGCCTGGGGATCTCGGTCAGCCTTACCTCAGGTTTCCACCCCGAGAGCAACGGGCAGGTGGAAAGAGTCAACCAGGATGTGGGTAGGTTTCTGAGGTCCTATTGCCAGGACCGGCCGGGGGAGTGGGCGGCTTACATCCCCTGGGCGGAGATGGCCCAAAACTCCCTCCGCCACTCCTCTACCAACCTATCACCTTTTCAGTGTGTGCTGGTCCTGGCACCATGGCATCAGAGCCAGATTGAGGCTCCTGCGGTGGATGAATGGTTTCGGTACTCAGAGGAGACTTGGAACGCTGCCCATGTGCGGCTACAACGGGCCATCAGGAGACAAAAGGCGAGTGCCGACCGCCACCGCAGTGAGGCCCCGATGTATGCACCGGGGGATCGGGTCTGGCTCTCGACCCGAAACCTACCCCTTCACCTGCCCTGCCGGAAGCTGGGTCCGCGGTTTGTGGGGCCATTTAAAGTCCTGAGGAGACTGAACGAGGTTTGTTATAGGTTACAACTCCCCCCTGATTACCGTATGAACCCCTCGTTCCATGTGTCTCTCCTCAGGCCGGTGGTGGCTGGTCCGCTCCAGCAGTCTGAGGTGCGGGAGGTTCCTCCGCCCCCTCTTTACATCGAGGGGGTCCCGGCGTATATCGTAAGAGCCATCATGGACTCAAGACGTCGGGCGAGGGGCCTTCAGTACCTCGTGGAGTGGGAGGAGTACGGCCCGGAGGAGAGATGCTGGGTACCGGTGGAGGACATTCTAGATCCGTCAATGTTACAAGAGTTTCACCGTCTCCATCCGGATCGCCCTGCACCTCGCCCTCCGGGTCGTCCCCGAGGCCGGTGTCGTCGCGCGGCCGCGCGGCCAGGGGGGGAGGGGGGGGGGGGGGGGGGGGGGGGGGTGGTACTGTCACGACTTCCGCCGAAGTCGGCCCTTCTCCTTGTTCGGGTGGTGTTCAGCGGTCGACGTCACCGGCTTTCTAGTCACCACCGATCCATTTTTCAGTTTCGTTTTGTTTTGTCTGTATTACACACACCTGGTTTCAACTCCCCTATCATGTTCCCTATTTAAGCCTCTGGCATTAATTTCTGTTCGGTCCGTGATTGTTTGTTTCGTTAGTGGTTGTTGTTAGTACTTGTGTGTTTGTTGTATTCCCATTGAGGAATTTTTGCTTATTTTTGAGTAAACGCTGTGGTTTCGCTCAACACCTGTGTCCTGCGCTTGACTCCGCTACTTCTCTGCACACAACCCTGACAATGACAGATTTTTACCTCGTCAGCTCGGGGATTCAATCTTGCAACTTTACAGTAAACTAGTCCAACCACCTGCTTTATATTGCACTCCACGAGGAGCCTGCCTGTTACACGAATGCAGTAAGAAGCCAAGGTAAGTTGCTAGCTAGCATTAAACTTACCTTATAAAAAACAATCAATCAATCAATCATAACCACTAGTTAACTACACATGGTTGATGATATTACTAGTTTATCTAGCGTGTCCTGCGTTGCACATAATCGATGTGGTGCGAAAAAGGACTGTCGTTGCTCCAACATGTACCTAACCATAAACATCAATGCCTTTCTTAAAATCAATACACAAGTATATGTTTTTAAACCTGCATATTTAGTTAGTATTGCCTGCTAAAATTAATTTATTTTAACTAGGGAAAATGTGTCACTTCTCTTGCAACAGAGTCAGGGTATATGCAGCAGTTTGGGCCGCCTGGCTTGTTGCGAACTGTGTGAAGACAATTTCTTCCTAACAAAGACAGCCAACTTCGCCAAACGGGGGACGATTTAACAAAAGCACATTTGTGAAAAAAGCATAATCGTTGCACGACTGTACCTAACCATAAACATCAATGCATTTCTTAGAATCAATACACGGAAGTATATATTTTTAAACCTGCATATTTAACTAAAATAAATCCAGGTTAGCAGGCAATATTAACCAGGTGAAATTGTGTCACTTCATGTTTATATAATATGCCTGTATATTATTATGATTATTATTATTAATTTCAGAATTAACTATACTTTATAACCGTACCTGACAAAAGCCTTTATCATCAGCAGTACCACCGGCACATATCATAGAAGTGGGTATGGCTCTTCTCCAAGTTCTCTGGCAGTCACCCCTGTCTACAACAGCAACATTCACATCCAATAGGTCTGCGTTTACAAAGCCGTTAGTTTCAGTGGCTCTCCATCCTGCCACATTACAGATAGCTCCAGCCTTGATGTGCAGGTCTTTCTTAGCGACAGGGATCGGCTTCACAGAACTCCGCCTCGGGGTGGGTGTCTTGAGCTGTGTTTAGAGTACAGGATTGCAGTTAGAGTCCCATGTGTTGTGTCAGGCAGGGTAGAATATCCCTGCAAAGGGTTTATTAAGTATTTGTATGCGACACAATTCCCTTCTGGGAAGGTAATCATACAAAATCATATACATCACACCTGATTTGAATAGGTGTTTATAACATACTCTAGTTACCCCTTACACACACTTCATTACTTCCCTCTCATTTACCTCCAACAGCATGATGTCATTCTTGTGTGTTTCGGGATTGTAATCATTGACGTAATAACTTTTCACACCAATCCTCTGAGCCGAATGTTCCCACTTTTTAATGTTATGAACACCAACCACAACCGTCAGCTGTACACCACTACAAGGACAAAGAAACAATTACTGAATGGCAATAGTTCACTGAAAATATAGATTGTGATTTTCCACTAACTTGGAGGATATCACTGGAGCTATTGTACTTCCTTTCCTCTATAAGCTTTGACTTGCTTATCACACCCCTATGAAGAGGAAACAACATGCTACTCACTGAGCTTCTAAGCACACAGAACATTCTACAGCGAGGGAGTCCAATCTGACTGATGGGGTGGTTTGAGTAAAAATATTTACATAAAATACAATAATATTAATAAGATTTTTTTTTTAATGGAAGGGGAAGGGAACTCATTTATTTGTCTGACACCCCTGTTTTACAGCATGAAGCAAATCTACAATTTTTTACAAAGACCACAGAACCACTTATGACTTCTTGGTGTGAGTAGTTTTCTCCCTCAAATAGTTCAATAGGATAAGAGTAAAACACAATTACCTTGTGTAGCAGTGAGCGGCCGTCATGACAAAGTTATCTGACACAAGAAACCCCCCACAGATATGTTCCCTCTTTTCCGTTTCCTTGTTCCTCTCCTGCACAGAGACCATGTAGGGTTTAGAGTTGGTTTTGGTCTTTTCTCCATTCACAATGCCAGAGTCCTGGTGGGCTGGTAGAGACATAGAGATATCCCCAATGAAACCCAAATTAACAACAGTGGGCTTTAAATGACTAGAATTCAAAGACTAGAATTTGTGATCATCACGTGAATTTTTATGTTATTGCTATACAACCAAATCAGTGTCACTTTGCAGTTTTCTGCTGTCCATGGTTAGAGGGTCAAATGTCATCCTCTTTTAACCGCCAGAGTGAGTGGAAGTGTGAGTGTACATGGGATAGGTTGAAGTGATAGGTAAAGTTTGGTCTTACCTGTGAGCCCTTGAGGGGGAAGGAGAGTGACCAGCAGGAGCAGATGTGGCAGCCATATTGTCTTCTTCTCAGACTGTCCTCAAATGTCCTGAGCATCTTTATAAACCCCTCCCAGCCCATCTACCCACACAGGATTTGAGCTATGAGTGTGTGAACCTTGCATATCATTCATTCACCCACCACATTCACACCTCATATAGGTGACCACATTGTGGTTATTCACATTTTACTAGAATAGCAGGACACTGACAAGCAGACATGGCGGTCTTACACTGGTAAATCCACACACTGTTTCTCCCAATCTGTGAGAAATAGGCTTAAAGGGGCAATCTGCAGTTGCTACATCAATTGTTGGACTCATAAATGAATGAAATGCACCAATTGATACTTCAATAATATAACTTACTCATGGGCTCAGGTCAACTGTCAAACACCATCAGAACCCAACATATAAGATTGTTTCCTCCCAATGTTTTTAAACAAAGTAAATGCAAACCAACACTGTATAGCCTCAAAACTTGGTTAAAACTATAATTTTTATATCATGGATGCCCAGTACTTGAATCCATAGCTCTGTCTATACATTTGAGTGGTTACATTTCTCCGGCCCCATCCCTCAGCTTTTTACCAAAACGGGGGGTGCGCTTTGTCATTGTTTCAACTGCTGATTGCTGCTTTAAGAGATTAATCCTTTCATTCCAATCCTAGTGATATGCACAGATCTCAAGTTAGGATTCAGCTCTTATAGATTTAAACCTTTAAGAGTAAATCAAGTACTGCGGTATATCCAGTGGAGGGGGCAAGAGAGTCAGAACTATACAAACTGCCACAGAAATCATCCGATCATCCTTTCAAAGTTCTTGATATTTTTTGAATTGACTGACCTTGGTGTCTCAAAGAAATTATGGATTGTCATTTCTCTTTGCTTATTTGAGCTGTTCTTGCCAAAATATGGACTTGGTCTTTTACCAAATAGGACTATCTTCTGTGTACCACCCCTACCTTGTCACAACACAACTGACTGGCTCAAACGCATTAAGAAGGAAAGAAATTCCACAATTAACTTTTAAAAAGGCACACCTGTTAATTAAAATGCATTCCAGGTGACTACCTCATGAAGCTGGTTGAGAGAATGCCAAGAGTTTGCAAAGCTGTCATCAAGGTAAAGGGTGGCTACTTTGAAGAATCTCAAATATAAAATATATTTTGATTTGTTTAACACTTTCTTGGTTACTACATGATTCCATGTGTTATTTCATAGTTGTGATGTCTTCACTATTATTCTACAATGTAGAAAATAGTAAAAATAAAGAAAAACCCTTGAATGAGTAAGTGTGTCCTAAGTTTTGACTGGTACTGTATAAAGTGAGTAAAACAGAACGTAAACATTATTAAAGTGACCAATGACTCTATGTACATAGGGCAGCAGTCTCTAAGGTGCAGGGTAGAGTACTGGGTGGTAGCCGACTAGAACAGTGACTAAGGTTCAGGGCAGGAGGTAGGGTATTGTGTGGAGGCCACTAGTGGTGACTGTTTAACAGTCTGATGGCCTGGAGATAGAAGCTGTTTATCAGTCTCTCGGTTCCAGCTTTGATGCACCTGTACTGTCTCCACCTTCTAGATCAGGGGTGGGCAACTCCAGTCCTCGGGGCCTGATTGGGGTCACACTTTTTCTCCATCCCTAGCAAACACAGCTGATTAATCAAATTGCATTCTAAGCTGAAAATCATTATTATGTGATTATTGGGGTCAGGTGTGTTAGATGGGGCTGGGGCAAAACTGTAACACCAATCAGGCCCTCGAGGACTGGAATTGTCCACCTCTGTTCTAGATGGTAGCAGGGTGAACAGGCCGTGGCTCGGGTGGCTGAGGTCCTTGATGATCTTCTTGGCATTCTTGTGACACCAGGTGCTGTAGATGTCCTGGAGGGCAAGCAGTGTGCTCCTGGAGAGTCCCGTGGTTGCGGAGGGTGCAATTGACCGTACCAGGTGGTGATACAGCCTGACAGGATGCTCTCAATGGTGCATCTGTAGAAGTTAGTGAGGTTCTTAGGGGCCAAGCCCTCTCCCTGTCAATGTGGGTGGGCCGTGCTGTCTCTGCTGTTTCTTGTAGTCCACGATCAGCTCCTTTGTTTTTTTTACGTTGATGGAGAGGTTATTTTACTGTCACCACTCCTCTAGGGCTCTCACCTCCTCACTGTAGGCTGTCTCATAATTGTTGGTAATCAGACCTACCACTGTTGTGTCGTCAGCAAACTTGATGATTGAGTTGGAGACGTGCATGGCCATGCAGTCATGGGTGAACAGGGAGTAGAGGAGGGGGCTGAGCACGCACCCCTGTAGGTCCCCCCTGTTGAGGATCAGCGTGGCGGAGGTGTTGCTGCCTACATTCCCCACTTGGGGTCAGCCCGTCAGGAAGTCCAGGACCCAGTTGCACAGGGAGGGGTTCAGTCCCAGGGCTCTGAGCTTAGTGATGAGCTTGGTGGGCACTATGGAGTTGAAGGCTGAGCTGTAGTCAACGAACAGCATTCTTACGTAGGTATTTATCTTATCCAGGTGGGATAGGTCAGTGTGCAGTGCAATGTCGATTGCGTCGTCCATGGATCTGTTGGGGCAGTATGCAAATTGTAGTGGGTCTAGGGTGTCGAGTAAGGTGGAGGTGATATGTTCCTTAAAACCTGTTTGGGATAGGGGCAGCATTTTCACTTTTGGATGAATTGGTGCCTCCTACTCTGTCCCAGATGATAATATAAGCATATTATTATTACTATTGGATAGAAAACACTCTGAAGTTTATGAATTATGTCTGTGAGTATAACAGAACTCATATGGCAGGGAAACTTTCAAACAGGAAGTGAGAATTCTGAAAAGGGTCGATGTGAAAGTCATCGCCTATTCAATTCTCTGTAATTTATGGATCTGTTTGCACTTCATATGCCTTCCACTAGATGTCAACAGTCAGTAGAACGTGGAATGAAGCCTCTAGTGTGATGTGGGACCGGATGGGAGGGGAATGAGTCAGTGGTCTGAAAGAATGCTAGTTTCTAGTCACGTGCGCTAGTCATGGAATGGCCATGTGTGCCATTACTTATACAGACATGAAGAAATGCTCCGGTTGGAACGTTATTGGATATATATGATAACAACATCCTGAAGATTGATTCTCTACTAAGTTTGACCAGTTTATTCGACTTGTAATATAACTTTTTGAAGTTTTCGTCCGAGTTCGCCTGGACCGGCGCCATCGTTTGGACATGTGAACTACACATGCTAGCAAAAGTTGCTAATTCGACATAAGTAATGGACATTATCGAACAAAACAACGATTTATTGTGGAACTAGGATTCCTGGCACTGCATTCTGATGAAAGTTCATCAAAGGTAAGGGAATATTTATGATGTAATTTCGTATCTGACAATCTGACACAGCGGTTGCATTAAGAACCAGTGTATCTTTAATTAAATGTAAAACATGTATCTTTCATCAAAGTTTATGATGAGTATGTCTGTTATTTGACGTGGCTCTCCGTAATTACTACGGATATTTTGGAGGCATTTCTGAACACGGCGCCAATGTAAACTGAGATTTGTGGATATAAATATGCACATTTCGAACAAAACATAAATCTATTGTGTAACATGATGTCCTATGAGTGTCATCTGATGAAGATTATCAAAGGTTAGTGATTCATTTTATCTCTATTTCTGCTTTTTGTGAAAGCTATCTTTCGCTGGAAAATGGCTGTGTGTTTTTGGGATTTGGTGGTGATCTAACATAAATACATGTTGTGTTTTCGCTGTAAAACATTTTTAAAATCGGACACGATGGGTAGATTAACGAGATGTTTATCTTTCATTTGCCTTATTGGACTTGTTAATGTGTGAAAGTTACATATTTAAAAAAATATATTTTTTAATTTTGCGCACTGCCTTTTCAGCGGAATGTTGTGGGTGTTCCGCTAGCGGAACCCCTGGGCGGAAAGGTTAACTAGCCTTTCAAAGCACTTTATGATGACAGAAGTGCATGCTACGGGGCGATAGCCAATTAGTTACCTGGGGAGGCAATCAATAAGGTAAGAGTTAAGGTGAGTCCCATGAAGCGCTGATGCGTGTAACAATGGTGACAGGTGTGCGTAATGATGCCCTTGGGTGCCCTTGAGCGCCAGAGAGGGGGAGCGGGAGCAGGCGTGACAGTATCCCCCCCCCCCCCCCTCTAGGGGCACCACCCGGGGTCCCCCCTGGGCGAGCCTGACGGGCCAAGTGCCCGTCAGTGCCAGAGAGTGGGAATGGGAGCAGGCCATGACAGAAACAAAGCAACAAGCACAAAACTTTATTAAAACTTAAAATGGCATTCCAGTCTTCTTTTCACCTTATTCAAGAACTAATTTAACACCTCATTTAACATCTGAAAGGCACATCTCAATAGGTGGTCCAGGTAAGTCATGACATAGCAGTGGGCAGGGGGCCTTTCCTCTTTTGTTCTCTATTGCTCCTCTATTGCTCCTCAAGCAAGGAGGAGGCAGATGACTTCACGGATCAGATCAACTCATTGAATACCCTCCTCCTTTAAGTTTGCAGTTGTGACTAAAAAACACTATTCTGCCCAAAACATATTTTTTTACCCTTTAGTGTGTGTACTTTATTGTATTTATACTGGGGATATCGCTTTGCAACAGTAAAAATTCATAAATCTCTGGAGGTCTTCTTTAATATGTTAACTTCTTATCCTTCTGTGATGTTGCAAGAGTTCCCGTGTTCAGATCCCAGACGAGCCCCACAAAATGGATCCTCAGTACAGCATAGGAGGTTACACTTCTCTTGAATTGTAAATAATTTTTCTTCTCATGTTTTTTACCCTTCTTATGAGACCCTGTCAGTCATACCTACAGCATATTGTACCAATAGGTTTCATACCTACAGCACATTGTACCAAGAGGTTTCATAGCTACAGCACATTGTAGCAAGAGGTTTCATACCTACAGCACATTGTACCAAGAGGTTTCATACCTACAGCACATTGTACCAATAGGTTTCATACCTGCAGCACATTGTACCAAGATGTTTCATACTTACAGCACATTGTACCAATAGGTTTCATACCTACAGCACATTGTACCAATAGGTTTCATACCTGCAGCACATTGTACCAAGATGTTTCATACTTACAGCACATTGTACCAATAGGTTTCATACCTACAGCAGTTACACAGAACCAGACATTATTAAAACTATGTGTGGACCACAATTGAAACAGGACTCCTTTAATTTCAGAGACCTTTAGAAGAGAATGCCCACCTAATGCCACAGTTCTGATGGAGTGGGATGGAGAGCTAGTGAAGTGGAGGCAGAGATGGAGGACGCACACACAGAGGTGGGACTTGAAGGGGAAATTGGTACATTAGTGGGTCCCAGAGGGAACTATATTATAAGCTCATAGCTAGTCTAGACCCGGGGCAGTCTGGTCAAAACGCTACACCCTCTTAGTGTAGGCTACATGTTGTTGTCCCTCTTTGATTAAGTCTGTCTCCATATTTATCCAGTGTACTGAAAAAAGATTATACAATTTCACAGGCTGTTTCATAAAGAAAATGTGCCGCCTTCAAACTGAACTGTAACAGACCGTTGTATTCCTCTCCCTTTGCCAACAGTGTCAACTTTGTCAAGTTATCTGTGTTCGGGCCTCCCGGGTGGCGCAGTGGTCTAGGGCACTGCATCGCAGTGCTAGCTGCGCCACCAGAGTCTCTGGGTTCACGCCCAGGCTCTGTCGCAGCCGGCCGCCACCGGGAGGTCTGTGGGGCGACGCACAATTGGCATAGTGTCGTCCGGGTTAGGGAGGGTTTGGCCGGTAGGGATATCCTTGTCTCATCTCGCTCCAGCGACTCCTGTGGCGGGCCGGGCGCAGTGCGCGCTAACCAAGGGGGCCAGGTACACAGTGTTTCCTCCGACACATTGGTGCGGCTGGCTTCCGGGTTGGAGGCGCGCTGTGGTAAGAAGCAGTGCGGCTTGGTTGGGTTGTGCTTCGGAGGACGCATGGCTTTCGACCTTCATCTCTCCCGAGCCCGTACGGGAGTTGTAGCGATGAGACAAGATAGTAATTACTAGCGATTGGATACCACGAAAATTGGGGAGAAAATGGGATAATAAAAAAATATATATATATAAAAATAGTTATCTGTGTTCTGTACTTGAGAAGCAGATGATGACAATGCTTGACAGAGGAAACGGAGACTTTCTGGTAACAGATTTTTTATGCGTCTGATACAGCCCGCCAGGGTAATAAAACAAAAACTTTTTCACCACAGCGAAACCAACTCCTAAGAAGGACAAATTAGCCATGATGAATTTCAAACATTATACTTGGAAAAATGTATCTTTAGGGAAGAACATCCACCTGCTAGTCCTTGAACATGAAAGGACAGCATGTGCTACCGTAGCGTTAGCTCTGAGAAAATATCCCAGCACAGATGGTGACAAAAGACAGAGACAGTCTAGCCCCTCTCGCTTGGAGAATTACTCCAAACACACACTGGAGCTCGAGGGGCAGGGTGGATAAGGCTTGGCCCGCCTCAGACTTCTCATGAACCTGTCCCGACTTAGGCCTTTTCCAGTCACCAAAAGCCAAAGACAACCTTATGATGTTGACTGGGACTTGCTTCAGTTGGCCAAACTATCTGGACGGAGCCTCAGCCCCTCCACCCTTTCCCCATCCTCCTAGCCTTCTCTTCCAATCCTGCGGTGTCTGACATGCCCGCAGGCATCTGGGGAATGCCATATGGGGTGAGTGTGGACGGAGGCCTCTGTGGCACCACATACCTGTGAAGTGGCATGGTAGGGCTTTGGGGATAATGTGGCTGGTGCTAGTGGCCCTAAGAGGCCCTGTCTCATGTGGCTGCAGACGCACAGACTAATCCACTCACTCAGTGATGAGAAGGCCCGGCCTGGCCTTTCTGATGGATCTGATGCCTGCTGCCAAGACTCCAGCAGACAGTTCGGCCAGGCAGCCACAGAAAGAACAAAAAGGTAGAGGAATTTCTGAAAGTTATGAAACATAACTCTTTCTAACTGACATTAACTTATTCTGAGTTCTACGAGGAAGAAAATAAACAGTCTGCTTTGTCTGAGACATTGGACATACAGTATTTTCATACTCTTCTAACACACACACACACACACACACACACACACACACACACACACACACACACACACACACACACACACACACACACACACACACACACACACACACACACACACACACACACACACACACACACACTCACCGTCTGCCCCTCGGTCTATTCACCGTAATAACTTGGGCTGTTTTTGTAACAAAACATGACCCTAATCCCAAATGCAGGGAGCTGTGAATGGCTCTGAACAAAATGGCAGACAAATGAGAAGGATTAGAGTAGGCCTGTGAAAGACTGAAGGGTTTGCTATTGATCTTCGGTGGTCCTGGGCTCTCTCTGGGCCTTTCTGTTTAAAAACCCCACTGGGTAAGAGCATGCAGGGCTACTCCAGAGCCCCCTCTGCGACTGAGAGACACACAACAGCCGCAATTAGTCTCAGGAGCTGTAATAGCAATTCAATAAGCGCTTTAAAATTCTGCCCCTTCCCCCCTCCTTTTTAGTCTACATACATCAGATCGGTATTGTGAGTGGCAAGGGTTTTCTTCTCCACCCACCACAGTTCTTTTCACTCCTCTGAGAGAAATTGACCACACAGGGTTTCAAAGGTCCCTGAAGCATTAGGACGTTGTAGCTAAAGCAGCATGACTTGTGCCCCCATCATATTATTGCTTGTTTGTCTGGAAGAAATCGTTTTTATGAATCTTTTACAGATGTCAAGGCATGTATAGATACAAAAATAATCAATAATCTACATACAGTATGTGTCTGTAAAATAGGGTAATAGGGTCAAATGTGTCCTAAAATTCACTGTTTGAGGTTAGAATAATTCCCACAGTACTGCCCTAACATTGTGAGGTCAGTACAGAGCTCTGCTGTAAAGAATCAGGACAAATCATTAGAACACTGAGCAGCTATGCATTGCTATGGTGTCGATTTCAAATATAGTTCTTCACCACTAAATGATATTGCTTATATTTTCTATGCCCTTTGCCAAACCTTGGAAACACCCTATTTGCATCAACACATTGCATAGTGACACATAGCAACTGATGAAACCCTATATTTAGTAACAAGCACCTGTGCATAGGGCATTAACAGGCCATAGTAGAGTGGGAGTGGGTGTTGTCCTTTGGAGGATATCCATTCCCATTCACTTGTATTATGTTTGGAGCATTCCACCTTGATTTTTTCATTTTTGATCAAAGTCGATTGCTTTGATGACCGCTGCCTAGGGATCCCTCTTGTTTTTCTGGCGAGCGCACTAACAGGACAGCAGAGGAACAATGATAATTACAGGCTCCCATTTAGTGTCCCTGTGGTCTGAGCTAGGTCTGGCATAAACAGGCAGCCTCACCTTAAAGCCAAGAAATACATTCTTGGACTGTTAGATGAGTGGAGAGGTGAAGACACTTTGAAGACACATTATGACGGGCTGAAACGTTTGCCTTTCTCCCACCATTAGAGGCCATTCATCTCCATCTTTGCAGTCTTCAGGGTAAAAAGATTCTATAGCCTCCCATTCTACCAGGCCTTCAATGTGATTAAAGACCCGTGATAGCCAATTGAAGAGCTCATCAGGGGAGGTCCACTACATCAAATCCTCCACTCCCGCTGTGAATGTTCATGTGGGGATGATGATGATGATTATGTAACTCTGATGGAGATGTTGACAACGCAAAACAATCAAGGCTAGTACAGTACATTACATAAGAGGCAAAAGGTCACTCTTTTAGAATGGAGCGAACTGAACTGTGGAGCGTGTTAGCATAAGTGACTCCTTGAACAGTGGGTCATTTATGTGCATTTTATTGACGTTCAAGCTGAACACAAACCAAGACACTCACTAATGTTGTTTTGATGACAGTATTCAATGGACAGACGACCTAATAACTGACTAATAGTTGAAACAGGTGTTCTTGTAGATCCTCTTTGCTGACCATTCAGATGATGGGAGGAGGTGCCATATTGCAGTAACATACAGTATAGACTAGAATATGGACTGGATTACAATTAGGATTTCAGACTAGACACAAAATGGAGACAATAACAGCAACTTCAAATGTTATACGGTACAAAAAGGTTTAAATATATTAAAAGTTCTATTTGCAACAGGTTTTTGAAAATGTTAGCAAGACAAGACAAGATAATGCAATAACCAGCTACCATACATACAAAATGAATGGGTTAAGTCCTATCACTGTCAAAAAGTGTACATACAACCCAGTGAAGGTTGCTGAGGGGAGGACGGCTCATAATAATGTCTGGAGCGGAGAAAATGGAATCAAACACATGGAAATCATCTATTCCACTGCAGTCATTACCACGTGCCCATCCTCCCCAATTAAGGTGCCACCAACCTCCTGTGATACAACCTCAAATGCACTACGTGTTTCAAAGGGAGTACCGTATGCATTTAACTACTGAATTCTGGAACTAACATATCAGAGACAATGTCGTGACTCCCACTTTGAAAGATTGACCCCTGAGCTAGTGGTCTAGGATGAAAGAATGAGGCTAAAGCACACTTCTGCAGAGCTCACATGTTCATTTCAGAAACCCAGAAGACCCGATAGCCTTCTACTCTATGTTTATTCTATTCTACTGAGCCATTTACTTTATGTTCCTATTCTTATTTTTTACTATTTCTTATTGTTGTTGCATTGTCGAGAAAGAACCTGCAAGTAAGCATTTCATTGGACGATGTCTACCATGCGTATCCCGTGCATACGACTAATAAAACTTGAAACTACCAGATGTCTTACAGCAGATATCCATGGGTATCAATGTACATCAGTCCAAACGTTTCCGTAAACATGGAATTCTGTCCCCTCTGTATGAAGTCCACTCAAATGCAGAGTCCTTTGCAGCGTTGATTGTAAAGGCCTTTCAGTATCTTTAGAGAATCATCTCTCTTTGCTCAGATGGATATTTTTAAGTCCTGTTTACTGTTTGTCAGCTCTTTTACATCGGCAGTCCATTGGTTGAACAGCATATTGTAAGGTCACTCAAGGGAAAGCATTGTCTCCTGTAGAGTCGCAGAAAAGAAGGGATGGGGACAATATATAGACAATACTCGTACCCTTTAGAGGGAGGATATGTTTCAATTACACACTTTCTCAGCGGACGGTGGTGTCAAAATTACTCCTTGACACAGAAGAGTGTCATCAATATTATCCTCGCGGCTTGATAATCAATCATAATAATAATAGACATACTACATTTACACAATATTAGCAGCTTTACTTCTGGACCTTACGCTCGGGGGGGGATGATGAATAACTTCAACTTACTCTATTATGCCTCCCACTTCGATCTCGACAAACAAAATAGTTAATAAAACCCCAACAAATGTACATATATGGGAGAAGGGATGGATATAATAATAATAATCAAATAATCATATTATTCCTAATTATCTTGGTAACCACAACACTAGTAGGAGGGACTGGCTGCAGAGCAGAGCATGAGTCCAGTTGTTCATCTATGAGGGCAGCATGGGGAGGAAGTGGGTGGAGGGGTGTCTCCTCCGGGCTTTGTGACCTCGCCGGGGCTTCCCCCTGCCATTCAGAGATACGAACATCTGCCTGCCGCCGTGTTTCCAGCGCAGGGAGGCGTACGTGTTGTAGCCGTTCTCCTCGATGCGCTCCTTGAACTTACAGTTAGGGCTGTACTTCACCTGAGAGAGAGAGAGAGAGAGAGAGAGAGAGAGAGAGAGAGAGAGAGAGAGAGAGAGAGAGAGAGAGAACAAAACATGTGTTTATTATGACCAGGAGTAACTAACAGCAGTAGCATGGACACACCTCTGAGATAGGGACAAAGGTCCATGTCTGTTATTGCATTCATGTTTTCCATTTATTTCTGTGTTGTTATGGAGTTATTTGTTGTGTGTTGTTTCTATGTTGTTCCATAACAAAACAATAACCATCCACATTGAATGGCAAAGCATTTTATAATTAGGTGTCCTTTATGGTTGGATCATGGCCAAGAAGATATAGCAATATAAAAACATGTATTTTTGATACTGAAACTAACCTACATGAAAAAGTGTTCATCTGCAATGTAAAATGTTTTGACAGTCATCTATCAGATTGTTATCTCTTCCTTGATCCATCTCTGAGGCTATGAACAGAAACAGGGATTTGTGTCAATATACAGGCCAGCCAACAAAGCCCTCTCCTCATTGCCATGGGTGGTTGGAACTTCTTATCTCTACGTAGGTATGACCTGAAGATATGACCATCACAACAGATTCTGGAGCAATCCCATCTTCATGCCACTATCAGGCTGAGATCACAGGGCCCTTATGGAGATAGCATCAGCCTAGCTTGATTCTCCTGCTTAATGGTCATTAAGGGAGGTTTCAGTGGGAGGCTCTAGGAAGCTGAGTGAGTTCATCTATGTCCTGTTTATGCTGGTGGCAGGGTGAAATAATGGTCTGCAACTCATCACAGCTTCACATTGCTGACTGATTGCCAGCTCCAGATTTCTCTCTCTCTCTCTCTCTCTGAGCTGTAAAACACTTAGATACCACGCCATAGGCAGCCTCATTACATGACAGAGAGAGAGAAATAGAGAAAGAAAGAGAGAGAGAAAGAGAGGGAGAGAAAGAATGAGAGAGCTGTGTATGAGCACAACAAGTGGCAGATGGCACGCAAGACCTTCACATGTGCCTCTTCTGACATATTAGTTCAGCCTCCTTTTCTTGGCTATCTGCAGTGTTCTGACTTTTCTTGGCTCTCTGCAGTGTTCGGACTTTTCTTGGCTCTCTGCAGTGTTCGGACTTTTCTTGGCTCTCTGCAGTGTTCGGACTTTTCTTGGCTATCTGCAGTGTTCGGACTTTTCTTGGCTATCTGCAGTGTTTGACTTTTCTTGGCTATCTGCAGTATTCTGACTTTTCTTGGCCCTCTGCAGTATTTGGACTTTTCTTGGCTATCTGCAGTATTTGGACTTTTCTTGGCCCTCTGCAGTATTTGGACTTTTCTTGGCTATCTGCAGTATTTTGACAGTAGAACAAGCCTCTCTTCAAGACTTGCATGCGAGCATCACCTGCAGCTATTATCAAGCTGGACCCACCTAGCTGGAACCTGGCTGCCCATGGTGTCTCATGAAACAATGTTGCAAGGTGTACCTACCGATCCAAAGAGTGTGCCTTTTTTGGACATTGCTAAGTACAGCCCGGTGCTGACCGATTTGATGGCGACGACTCCCACACTGACTGATCGGATTTCCATTAGACCTGAAAAAGAAGGAACAGAAGTCTCTGTTAGTTTCCATTATAAGCTACTCTATCAATATCGATTATGAAACCAGACGGGCATATGCTCAGGGGAGAGGGTTTTCCCACGACAAAAGAGAAAAAAAATGGATATGCACAATGGCCCATTTAAATGATTCCCTTTGTGAAGAGACATCTACAACCCAGGTCATTATTAACAATCGTCTCACTGAGAACTACTAGACTGCAGAGACATAAATACATTTGAAAATAGGCTGTGTCATCCTTCAGAAATACAATGATATGATTCAAATCAGCCATTTCAAAACATATCATAAACAATATTCAAGAAGAAAAATCTATTTACTTGTAAGACAACGCTGTTTCCAAGTTAAAAAAATAAATATATAATTCTGTGTCTGGAAGTACGATACGATTTATGCAATGAAATGAGAACACCCAGTCTTTTAATGCATTCTGAGCCAGACAAACATTTTCAGAGCTCACTGTATCTACACCCTCTCAGAAGACTGACTATAGCATTCAGCACAAAGAGCATTATGGGCTGGGTCTTGTCTGCACAGGCAGGGAGTGCCATCATCCCAGATCAGACACTGACACTCCACCCAGATGATGCCCGGTGAAGTTTACCAGGGAGACACAAAGCAGCGTCTGATGGCCACTCACACCAACCTCTTACCCACTTTCTCCATAAAAGACCTGGCAGTGCTGCAGTCTAGTTGTTTCTTCTGGGCACTGATTGCAAACAAATCCCATGTGGCTTGGCCATGATCTGGTTTTAGTCTACACAAAAAGCCCTTAGCCATTGTCATGGTGATAGACGGAAATGTTTTGGAGATGACCTGTGGGTCTTACCACGGGGGCCTGAAAAGGACCTAATTGCTGGATACGCTGCTCCCTTGGAGAACTCCTCCTGTCTCACCTTCAAAGGCACCCTGATGTGGCCTGCTATCAGATCTAAGCACACATCCCTCCCAACAGACATCGCAAGCCATGGAAACCTGTTTTAGGAGGAGAAAACATCTTGAGAAACATGCTGTTTTTTCTCCTCTAATGGGCACCTCTGAATGTTGCTGAAAAGGGAAACGAGGCTAACAAATAGGCTGTTGCATTTGGACAGGGCCTGTAAACACAGTAACACATCAAGGTGCTGAAGGAGATGTGGACCTCACACCAGTAGGAAATGAAGTAGGAGCAGTAAACTCACGAAGCGCCCAGACCAGCGGTGCAGTGCTGCTCATGCAGAACCACATGTGCTGAAGGGGGCAACTAGTGTGTTTCCGAGCAGGGACACTGGTTAAACCCATCCAGCGATGGAAAATAAACGCGCTCACCAGGGTCCGAGCAGTTGTTACTCTCCTGCCACTGCCATCTTTCCCCTATTTATTTATGTAAATCCAGACTTTGTTTGGAAATAAATTAGGAAAAAGCTGTAATTGGGAGCAAGGGTTGGCTTAATATGTTTGGGGATACAAACAAGAGTATTATAAACTGGGTGGTTTGAGCCCTGAATGCTGATTGGCTAAAAGCTGTGGTATATCAGACCGTATAACACGGTTATGACAAAAATGTATTTTTACTGCTCTAATTACGTTGGTAATCAGTTTATAATACTATAACGCACCTCGGGTGTTTTGTGGTATATTTCCAATATACCACGGTTAAGGGTTGTATCTAGGCACTCCGCATAATAACAGCTCTTAGCTGTGGTACATTAGCCATATACCACACCCCCTCGGGCCTTATTGCTAAATTATATGTCAATCATTATTTGAATATGTTGGTAACCTATTGTATGAAAATGATAATGCCGTGGAGGCCGGTGTTTGGAGGATATATTGGTATGGTTTGAAACACCCATGCCAATATATCCTCCAAACACCAGCCTCTCAGGCATTATCACTTCAATAACAGAGAAGGGTAATGGTCTTAGAGACACTTAAGATCAGGGGAAGTTTATATTCAGGTGAAATCCTTATCAACAAGTGACATTGTGAAACCAACCACTAGATAAGACAGCCAAAGACATTGTCCGTTTCTCTTTCCTTCCATCCTGAACCATGGATCAATACACAGACTCACAGCTGCTACCACCACTATCCATGCTTACTAGGTGAGGTCCTCCACATCAGACACACAGCGAGACAGAGAGACAGAGAGGGTAAATACATAGAGGACCTGTTGAGTGTCTTTCTTCTCTGACATGTGTGTGTACATGGAGCCCCTTTCTCCACACAGCTGCAGTGGGACAGCCAGCCCAGGGCCAGTCAGCCAGTCAGCCCAGGGCCAGTCAGCCAGCCAGGCCAGGCAGGTACCAATCCATCCAGCTGCACCCCCATCCCTCTGATCTTTTAAAGGCACGTTAGCACTTTGATGGCAATGTCCCCTTTACGAGCTATGTTTACAAACACTGGGCGTTATGGTGGCAGGGAGCGTGCAAGCAACTCATAAGCAATTAGGCCCAGGCAGGCTGGTGATTGGAGCTCACTGTGGGTTTATGGGGACTTGTCTAGTCCAATGAAAACCGCTGGTGCCTGAAAGTGCTGCTGCCTCTAATTGCCATTATTTGCTGCTCTGAGCTCCAGGCTCGGTAGGTACCATGATCCTCACTCTGATACGTAGATTGCACTATGTACTAAAAGCAAGGAGTGGATGGTGTGGTTACAATGACTTTTCTTCCCTGAGGTATCGAATGCAGGAATGTGGATCTCTCAAGTGTGAGAATAGTTTTGTACGGACGTTCGTTTGGATATCAGTCTTCAAATAGACCTCATTAGACCTCATTATGTTAAGGCTAATGACCATGAGTACTCACGTTAGACCCACATGTCATGTGTGACAACATGGTGTGTCATATTTATGCAATGAGTGTTTCTGCTTTTTCAATACAATATTAACAAATTTTTGCATGTTAACCAATTATTGCATGTGCACATGCAATAAAGGAACTAATGGTGAAAGAAATGGTAGCTATTTGTAATCATGCTGTTTATTATAACCCACTCTCTGCTGTGCATGTTTCATCTGCTCTGTTGACGAGACAGGTAGCTTCTTTCTTACCCTTGGCAGGATCTGTTGACATGTTTTGGCCAGAGCTGTTCATAAGCTGAAGCTGCTATTACAAACAAATCCCTATACAGGACTAGTCAAGTGTGAACTGACCGTTTTCTATCTTCTATGGGATTTTCAAAGCCCAGTCGTCTTTTACTCTTTCTCTTTTCTTTCGTTCCCCCTTTTTTGGAAGTGAGCCCCTCGTCAGATCATTCAGCCTTTTCTGACCTTGAAATAAAAATGCAGAAAGGAAAGCGAGAGACTCTCACGGGGTTCCTTTTGTCAAACTCATGCTATGGGAGGAGGAGGCAGTGGGTACTGGGTGTAGGGGCTGGTAATAAAAAGGGGGAGGGGGGTCATAAAACTATGTGGACTCCAACTTGCCCCTCCGTCCCCCAATAACTCTTTGTTACTTACCTGAGAGGTGGAGACAAGATCTTATTAATGACTGAGCTTTTTGTTGGACTTGGGGGGGATGGGGGGGGGGGCAGAACGGGGGGGACCGTCCCAATACACAATTATAAAGCAGGGGATAAGGGAGGAGGAGAATCGAGTGAAAGATTTCTTGGATTGCCCCCTTCAGCAGCCCTCCATGGCCCGGTGCTCGACCAGGAGAGAGCCTGGGAATCGGGGCGCTCCCGCTGGGCGCTTGCTCTTGATTGACATACCTTTTCAATTATTTCACAGTTTGCCTTTAAAATGGAGAGGTCCCTGTTGTTTTTTTTCTCTGCCCTCCTTTTCAAAACACAAGCTTTTCATGCTGGTTCTTCACTGCTGGGCCTAATGGCTGTGACCAGCACCTTTGATCTGAGCTGACCCCCTCAGAGGGCTGAGGGCTGGGGACTGGGTCCAAGCAAATGCCTGTGTGTGTGTGTGTGTGTGTGTGTGTGTGTGTGTGTGTGTGTGTGTGTGTGTGTGTGTGTGTGTGTGTGTGTGTGTGTGTGTGTGTGTGTGTGTGTGTGTGTGTGTGTGTGTGTGTGTGTGTGTAAACACCTTGAAAAATGATCATGGGAACAAGAACTTGATAGGTGATTGGATCGAAATCGTTTCAAATGGACCCTGGCAATGAACTATTTATGTAGCATCACTCTGTTATTAAGCATAGCGTTTTTACTCTTATCTCAGTGTAGGTCACACGTTTTGAATGAATTCGCAGAATATGGGAATCTGTAGATCTATACTACAGATATACTATTTTTACATTATGAACAATTATAACATCAAAAGAAGGATAAGGAAAATCATTCATGTTAGCTTCAGCTATACGTGTCTTGTTAAAGCTATGTGAACCATATCAGTCTTATCAGTCTTATGTGAGCCATATCAGTCTTATCATACAGCCAAACTCTGCCGGGTAGAAAGGAGAAAAGGACAATCGACCCCTCTTGGCCTTTTTTCGTCGCTTTTTATGAGTATATAGTGCTTTTTAGACATCTTGAGACCCCCTTCTTTTGTGTGGAGCTCGAAAGGCAATGGGGTGAACAGAGGAAGAGAAAGGGGAGCTTAACTTCACACCACTGGCTTCTACCTTGTCGCTTGTCTGTGTTTGAAAGGCTGGGGAGGGGAAAGACTTCTCAGTCTGTCCTGCTCAGCCTCTCATAAAGGACTACTTTCACCTGCATGTTTAATGGATAGTCTCATCTAGAACTCAGTTTATACACAACGTTCTCCTTGTCCTGTAGATAAGATACTGTAGGGCATCAGAGGAGCAGTATTAGTTTCATGACAAACACTTGATAAGGACGTCTCTCAACAAAATGTATAGGCTTTTATCACTTTTTTTTCATGAGTGAAGAAAATACCCCCTCCCCTCCCACAACCCTGACAAAAACAGCTGACCTGGCCATCAGTTAGTGGGCCATTAAAAATACAAACATCATCATCTAATTGGTTTCAGTCCCTGTCCAAGCTGACAACCTGATATGATAATGCTGAACCACATTGCCATGTGGTTATGGGCAGCCTGAGGTTGTGGTGACAGATCAAGTCCAAGGACAGAAGCATGTCACTGGCAGGTTCATCGCTCTCTCTCAACACAGCTCTGAGGGCACAGAGGTAACAGAGGTTAGCCAAACGGTGGCTTTCCAAGTTCTGTGGACAGGGATCTGTAATGTAAGATCCGCAAAATATATTTGAAAAAGAGTGGATCATAAACATGTGTTTTATATCAGACGTTGTCGAATTTATCGCCTGGTTGAAATACCACCGAATAGATCCCACCCCCCATAATGTCAAGGCTTTTGTTTCATTTCATTAATTACATTCCGACTGAAAGAGTAGCTTGGCTTTGGAAATATGATTTCTATACGTTACCTATATAATAGAATTGCATTGGTAACAGAGAAGTGCTTAATATAATGGGCATTTATAAATGGCATGTATAGTATGGAGAATACCTATTGGATGGCCACAGTCTTGACAGTTTTACCACTACATTGGGCGGCCCATTCCTTTTACTGATAGCTGAATAATAGATGGTGAATTCCTTGTCAGGGACCCGGTACATTTCGATTATAATAGCAGAATTTACTGGAAGCCTGATAATTCTATCATGGCATGTGATACTGCCTCATTGATGACTGTTTTTTTTAATGAGTGGCTGTATGAAACCAAATCTTCCATTAACTTCCAGTCTGACAGTGTTGGGACGGAAAAGGATCGCTTACAGGATACACAGACGTCTACTGGGAGGCGAGGAGGGAGACTTGCTAACCTTCACATAGGAGCTTGTAATTCAGTCAGGGTACATGAACTCACATCCACTAAGGGAAAAGACAACAGAAATATATTATCGAACAGCTTTCAATATTACACTGTCTGTATATTACTACATAACACTTGGTACATTTGGTGAAGCCAAGTTGCACACAGTATAACGGTACACTTTGACTGTGACATCCAACTGAACCATTAACCGCTTCATCTTTCAAACAGCTTTTAACTCTGGGAAACAGAGAGGGTGGATTTAGGTAGGTTGTTTGTGGTCCGTGTGCGTGATTGGCCCTGTTACATGATGACATGAAAGCAAAGATGGGCAGGTTTATGTTAGTGCAGGCAGGGAGCAGGCAGCAGGGCTTGTTTGGGTCATGGTCCTGCATGGTGCCTGTGCCACATGTCTTTCCCATTAACCCGTGTCTGAGGAGGAGGTCAGGGACAGACAGGAAGCAACATTGATCAGGCTCAATCTCAGCATCTACCTGCTGAAACCAGATGACAAAGCCCAGACAGGGAAGGGGTACAGGGAAGGGCAGGCAGAGAGAGCCCCATGGAGCTCCATAAAGCCTCATATCATGACTGACCGAGCGGATGGTTGGGTGATTAAGAATTACAGCTGGAAGAGAGATTACCCCTGCTGAAATATCGCACCCTTTGAAACAAATTTAGAGACATGAGAGAGAGGCCTTGATTAGCCAATTGGGGGAGAATTGAAACAAATTTAGAGACATGAGAGAGAGGCCTTGATTAGCCAATTGGGGGAGAATTCCCTAAGCACTATTTCCAATCCTGGAGGGCTCAAATGGTTTGTTCATCAGAAGGAAGAGAGAAGGGAGAATTGGATATCTAGCCGTGTAGATGTACATGCAAATCAATGCACCATAACAAAATCCAATTCTAGGAGAAAGTAAAAAACATGTTTAACCCTTAGGTGAAACAAACATGCTTTTGACTATCTTTACATCACATTCACTTTTCATTGAATGGTTTATTCATGTCATTTATCTTCAGGGATGTTGGTTTGAATGCTAGAATATGTTCTACATACAGTTTCATTTAAAGACACACTCTAGTCAAACTTGCTTCAAATGGAAAGCGAGCCAGATTGTATGATGAGGGATTTGTGACCTTTGGTTTTTACATGTTTTCTTTTTAGAACGGCACGCTTCATAACTAATGTGGCTGTCAAAAGGTTATGCTAGTTTATGGTGATATACTGAACATGTGGTGTGATGCCCTCACCAGTTTACAGGACTGACTGGGTCTGGAAAGCAGAATAAAATGTTCAATCTCTGCCACCCCAGAGCAGTGCCCCAGAACTGTTGAGCTGCCGCTGTGGAGCTCGAAGGTTCAGCATCAGGGCAGCAGCCTGTGTCTCCGGACATGCATCATGCCTAATTAAGTCTCACAAGGAAAAGATGATTTATTCATCCCACCCAAATGGCTATGAGACATGTCTCCTCGGGGCAGATTGCAGCTAAGTGGCTCCCTCACACAGACACACACAGAGGCACACACGAAGACACACACACATACACACACACACACACACACACACACACACACACACACACACACACACACACACACACACACACACACACACACACACACACACAATGCACAGTGTGCAATACACACAAATACACACACTATGATATAGTACATATACTGTAATGCAGTATACACATTCAATAATGTGTTGCCTCTAATCGCTGACTGCTTGTCTAAATAAATAGATTTTAAAAATGTAACTTTAAATCATTCATTTCCAGAGTCAGACATACGTGAGACTCAGACTTAGATGAGATGAAAGCTACTGAAACAGAAAAAAACACAACTTGATGAAATCTGAGTCTCCGCAATAACATTACCTGAACACCTCTCTCAGGTCTACAGCATGTTGGACACATTAAATGCATCCAAAGTAGCCGAAGTTACAAGTATCCAGCCTTTTAGCCTCTCTTGAAATGAGGTAAGACTGTCTTGGACTCTTGGCTACCAGAGGTTCTAACAAGTAATAAAGATACTCATGGCTATTTTTACTCAAATTTTTGGGCAGTTGTGATCATTCCTCATAGTAATGGATGTTGTTTTTATTATACAGATGTACTTTTAATAACCAGTCACCCTGACACGGCTAATGAAGCGAGGATAAGACAATACAGTTTGAAGTTTGTACAGTCTGGTGCATGTCCTACTACACACTCCACAACCACACACCACAACCACACACCACTACTACACACACCACAACCACACACCACTACTACACACCACTACTACACACCACAACCACACACCACAACCACACACCTCTACTACACACCACAACCACACAACCACACACCACTACTACACACACCACTACTACACACACCACAACCACACACCACTACTACACACACCACTACTACCACACACCACTACTACCACACACCACTACTACCACACACCACTGCTACCACACACCACTGCTACCACACACCACTACTACCACACACCACTACTACACACACCACAACCACACACCACTACTACACACACCACAACCACACACCACTACTACACACACCACTACTTACACACACCACTACTACCACACACCACTACTACACACACCACTACTACCACACACCACAACCACACACCACTACTACACACACCACTACTACACACACCACCACTACCACACACCACTACTACCACACACCACTACTACCACACACCACTACTACCACACACCACTACTACCACACACCACAACCACACACCACTACTACCACACATCACTACTACACACACCACTACTACACACACCACAACCACACACCACTACTACACACACCACTACTACCACACACCACTACTACACACACCACTACTACCACACACCACTACTACACACACCGCTACTACCACACACCAATACTACCATACACCACTACTACTACACATCACAACCACACACCACTACTACCACACACCACAACCACACACCACTACTACACACACCACTACTACACACACCACTACTACACACACCACTACTTACACACACCACTACTACCACACACCACTACTACACACACCACTACTACCACACACCACAACCACACACCACTACTACACACGCCACCACTACCACACACCACTACTACCACACACCACTACTACCACACACCACTACTACCACACACCACTACTACCACACACCACTACTACCACACATCACTACTACACACACCACTACTACACACACCACAACCACACACCACTACTACACACACCACTACTACCACACACCACTACTACACACACCACTACTACCACACACCACTACTACACACACCGCTACTACCACACACCAATACTACCATACACCACTACTACTACACATCACAACCACACACCACTACTACCACACACCACTACTACACACACCACAACCACACACCACTACTACACACACCACTACTACACACACCACTACTACCACACACCACAACCACACACCACTACTACACACACCACTACTACACACACCACAACCACACACCACTACTACACACACCACTACTACCACACACCACTACTACACACACCACTACTACCACACACCACTACTACCACACACCACTACTACACACACCACTACCACACACCACTACTACACACACCATGACCTCACACCACTACCTCACACTCCACTACCACACACTCCACTACCACACACACTACTACTACACACACCACTACTACACACACCACTACTACACACACCACTACTACACACACCACTACTACACACACCACAACCACACACCACTACTACACACACCACAACCACACACCACTACTACACACACCACTACTTACACACACCACTACTACCACACACCACTACTACACACACCACTACTACCACACACCACAACCACACACCACTACTACACACACCACCACTACCACACACCACTACTACCACACACCACTACTACCACACACCACTACTACCACACACCACTACTACCACACACCACTACTACACACACCACTACTACACACACCACTACTACCACACACCACTACTACCACACACCACTACTACACACACCACAACCACACACCACTACTACACACACCACAACCACACACCACTACTACACACACCACTACTTACACACACCACTACTACCACACACCACTACTACACACACCACTACTACCACACACCACAACCACACACCACTACTACACACACCACCACTACCACACACCACTACTACCACACACCACTACTACCACACACCACTACTACCACACACCACAACCACACACCACTACTACACACACCACTACTACACACACCAATACTACCACACACCACTACTACCACACACCACTACTACACACACCACTACCACACACCACTACTACACACACCATGACCTCACACCACTACCAAACACACCACTACTACACACACCACTACTACACATACCATTACCTCACACTCCACTACCACACACTCCACTACCACACACACCACTACTACACATACCACTACTACAGACACATGCCAAACCCCTGTGTCTGTCTGAGGACTTACATGTGTCTTGTATGGTGTTTCTGTACAATGTGAGGATCTATACAATACCCTCGCTGCTGATGACTTCATGTGTACAGTACAGTGGACACTACCCTGTCTGCTGATGACATGCACGTGTGATCAATAATGTGACTAGGTCATGTATAGTAATAGCCATTCTATTTACTGTATATGATGTATGTAATATGTTGTGTAGTCAAGGAGGTACCTGGAGGAAATTGAAACAGAGTGAGAGGAATGCCTGTCTGGGTGTGACGGTGTCTGTGTGTTCCCTTCGTATATGGCCAAGAACACGGAACAACAAGGGACAACTGACAGAATGGAGAACCGGAGAACAAGAAGAAAAGAGCTGGCAGAGCTTGCTCCTTCCCTACCCAGATCTCCACTGTTGTTCCCACATTCCTCTTGGGGGATGAGAGCGCCGATGGGCCTGATAACATTATTTGCCTACTGTCTTTTAATCTATCAGTCCACAATCACTCACTGCCGAGCTATCTGTGTGTGTTGGGATAGGCTCGCACGGACATGTCCCATACACACTGGACAGCTCCGCATAGACCAGTAGTTTGGGGAAGTGATGGGGAATGTGCAGTGATATGGGGGTGTGGGTAGACTTATGGCATTTTATTGTTGAAACGTTTTTCTCTATTTATGGTCCTACAGATATCAATCGTTTTCTAAATATGGCCAGCGGGACACGATTTTACTTTTTTAAATTTTTAAATTTTGCACAGACAAAACTACATATTTCAATGGCATGTGCAAATCATAGAACATTCCACATGACAGAGATAAACAAATAATGCAATGCTTACTCAAAATAGTTCAACTGGGATTCTCTGATCTGAATGCATCTAACCTAAGATCCTGACTCTTTTTGCAGGGTGCTTTACAGTTCTACAGTATGGTTGAGCTGTTCTATCTTATAAACAAACACCCCTTTGACAATGTCATACCCAGTATAGTTTTACAAGCCCACGGCACAAGTCATACAGTATAATGCCAGCAGTTGACGAATGAGCATTCAATGTCAAATTAAATACTACTTGTATGACATGCTACTAGTACGGAAATGTGAATTCATCCCTATTCCGGCTCTATTTTACTCTAACCCTCTGAGTGCAGACCAGAACTTGCTTCTGCTCTGTGTGTGTGTGTGTGAACTGGTTTGTTCTTGTATCCTTGTGGGGACCTAAAATCCCCAAAAGTCCCCACAAGGATAGTAAAACAAGTTAAATTCTCCCTTTTGGGGACATTTCCCACATCCCCTTGAGGACAAAGGCTATTTTAAGCTTAGGAGTTGTTAGGTTTATGATTATGGTTAAGAGTTAGATTTAGGGTTACGGGTTAAGGTTAGGATTATATCCGTATACAGAATATTTAGATGTGTTTAAAATTGCAGGCTTTCGTCACATCTTTGCCAGTGACAGTTGCAGCGGCTGCAAGATGAGCTGGTTGACGTGTGTGTGTGTGTGTGTGTGTGTGTGAGTGTGTGTGTGTGTGTGTGTGTGTGTGTGTGTGTGTGTGTGTGTGTGTGTTTGTGTGCGTGCGTGCGTGCGTGCGTGCGTGCGCACGTGCTAGAACGGGTTAGTGCTCAGGTGAAAGCTGACTCTCACACTCCCTCGGCCGCAGATGTGAGGGGTGACATTCTCTCGCACACAATCCTTCTCTGGTACAGTTTCATGACCCGCACAGAACTCGGCCCAGTTTCCCCTTTATACTGCTGCTACTGGGAGAAGTGCTCGGGGGATTAGCCAGGTCCTTCAAAGGCCATTAAAGCAAATGACAGGTATCCTGTTTCGGCAGTGCTGGGACAGGCCAGGTGAGGAGCACAGAGGCCAAGCAGGAGAGCAAGGGTCAGCTGGGGACAAAAAGACAAGGCCAACATGGGCCCCACTCTATCTGGCTCACTCCTTGGCTCTCCTAAACTGAGAGCCCTGCGTTTATGAATGGTCCGCTTGATGGGACCGCTGAGACATTGTCTCACTCTGGTAACTTTAGCTTTTTTACAGTCCGGCGTTTTGTTTTCAGATTGGGTTTTTCTTTTCGTGTGGGCATGACTTCCCCGATGGAGAATTGATTTGAATGAAAATAAAACGTATCTCATCAGACTAGTGAATAATTCAATGTTTTTAACTTACCAACGATGCTCATTCACATTGTAATTTGCATTGCAACAATTCTCTAAAGTAAATGTAACAGTTTAACTTTACGTCCGTCCCCTCGCCCCGACCCGGGTGCGAACCAGGGACCCTCTGCACACATCAACAACAGTCACCCACGAAGCATCGTTACCCATCGCTCCACAAAAGCCGCGGCCCTTGCAGAGCAAGGGGAACCACTACTTCAAGGTTTCAGAGCAAGTGACGTCACTGACTGAAAGGCTGCTAGCGCGCACCACCGCTACCTAGCTAGCCATTTCACATCGGTTACATAAAGAAACACAAATTAACATAAAAGACTAAGCAGTATGAAATATGCAGATAGCTGGCAGCTAGTGCTGTACTATATGGACTTGGACAGAATCATTACCAGACAATCCTTCCCCTCGGCTAAATATTTTCACACACCATTGAAGTTTATCAGTCCATTGTTTTATCACTCTACTGGACATTGTGTAAGATCTCTCTCTCTCTCTCTCTCTCTGAACAACTCTCTAGCGGAGCTGCGGAAGTGTTAAATTAACCAATTACCTCTTGCAGATAAAGCGCACGTTCTGGTAGACCATTTTACCAATTACCCCATCCCCTCCAAGCAGAGATCCTCAGTCTGTCTGATTCATCCACAGTAAGACAAGGCAAATCCCTCAGAATCCTGACCCACAACTAGAATGGCCCAACCCAAAGACACATAGTAAAATTCTACAACAGTAAAACTCAAAAACAACACTGAAGGAAAGTCTAACAGTGCACATTAACCACTAAGTTGGGTTGCCGCTGATGTACTGTGCCTAGCTATGTATGGGAGACCTCCCGCCCTGCCACACAGATAACTAATCATTTCATCTGTAAACACAGCCATATGGAAGACGTGCTCATGCTTGGAATGCCAACATGCAACAAGTGGTATTATAAACAGTGAGTTCCTCAGGTCTGCTAAGACTATGCTGTGACCCCATTAACTCCCTCCAGCATGAACAATCAGACAACAATCCCCCTGTACTGATGAAACCAAGAGGCATGGGGGGCAGCCCCGGGATGCAGCGGTGCGGGTCGGGGAGCGACTGAGGGATTGGAGGGGTGAAAGGGGTTAACTGAGCCACAGTGTGGTCATCTGTCTGCGCCTGTGTGGTACAGAGGGGGTTTTCTTTAATCAGAGAGAGAGAAGGAGCGCAAGGCCTCCAAATCATGCATCACATCCGTAACGAGCGAGAGGCTGTCAAAGGCTTCACAGATAGTTACGAGCAGATTCGCCCCGCGCTTTGTGACTCACGGCTTCTGCAGTTTCCTGCACTTTGCTATCAAAAGAGGGCCACTAAATTACAGTTGGAGTTGCATCTGCAGCTGGTTTGCTGTCCAGACACAGGCAGCCCCCTCTGACTGGAAACAGAACCAGAGGAAAACAACAGCTTGTTTACCATTTTACCTTCATCTTTGGCTGCAAAACGTGCAACACTGATTCAGGAGCAGGCGCATCTAAACTTAAACAGATAACGTCAGGTGAAACAGTGGGGTTTCATAACTTAGGTACAGCGAGAACTTGACGCTCGTGTTTACAAACCCAATTATCATGCTATCAGACTACATGCTATTTCATTAACTAATTTGAACTCCACTTAGTTCCCTTTAGCCTTAATTAACCATAATCAGTCCAGTGATGACCTCTGGCTTATTTGGGTTTCTTCTGAACCTCCCTGTTTCCAACTTATCCAGGACTCTGGACAAAATAGGGACTGTGTTGCCATGAAAACCAGGATGAGACGAGGTGTGTGTCTCTTTGAGTGGCAGGGGATGAGGTTGGGTGGCTCATCAAGTTAAGTTCAGAGAAGTAGAAAGTTCCACTGGATGAATATTACACAGAGTCGTCTCCCTGGCCTCAGATTGCCCCGTATTTACATTATTAAAATGAGACGGGCAGACAGGGAGGTGACAGGTGGCACAGGAGGGAAATCAGGGCCCTGTCAAAACTGTCACTAGCTCCACTGGCCAAAAGGCCCTGACCCCAATCCTATCCACTGCAGGGGAGGAGAGAGAGAGGAGGGGGAAGGGGGCTGTCATCTAGACCCTGTCGGCTCATCCCAGTCACCAAACACACACACACACACACACACACACACACACACACACACACACACACACACACACACACACACACACACACACACACACACACACACACACACACACACACACACACACACACGTCAACCAGCTCATCTTGCAGCCGCTGCAACTGTCACTGGCAAAGATGTGACGAAAGCCTGCAATTTTAAACACATCTAAATATTCTGTATACGGATGGCTGCAGGCTTCGGGGGGGTTTCATCACCTGTTCTCTGTGCCACATTGTTAGCCGACTCCAATTCTTCATGAATCATAGTCATTTCTGAATAAATGCTTAGTTATCTGATAAATGAATGCACCGTCCCATATGAAAGTAATGTTACTTCCCTCTGTCTCATTCATAATATTCCGTCAGAATAAGCTCTAGGCAGGAATCATTACTGTAACTGCTCAATGAGGTGCTGGCTTGTTTTGATTGAAATCCTACTGAGTGTACTTCCTTACTGCAGCTGTCTGTGGAGAAAGCCCTCTGACAATGCTTTGTTACCACCCGATGTGCTTTAATGAAGAGCATGAGCTCCTACATACACAGAGAGAGCGAGAGAGCGAGAGAGAGGGAGTCTGAATCTACTGAGGTAAAGTCTGGTTCTGATTAGGCATTAGTGGAAGGAAAGGCACATCTTTCTCAGTTTAGAGTCCACATCATGCTCCTACAATAGCACAAGAATAAACACTGCAAATCCATTCTATAAGACACACACGTGCAAGTTCACAAAAAACTTTTACATGCTATTCACATCCTGCTCTTGTTCACTTCAAATACAAAAGAGGTACAGGGGATGCGTGTGTAATGCATTCCTACAGGAAAGTGAGGTGCCATGTCTAAACCTGATGGTATGCGAAACCTGGGGAGTTGCTGTTTTGACACTTTTGCATTTGCATTCATTATCCACTTCCAGAAATGGCTATGAAGGTTACAGTACATCAGACAGAGACTTTAGACCTGCTTGACTTTGGGTGGGCATACGAAACTATGTCAGGGTATTCCTCCTATCTTGAATATTGTATCAATATTCTGGGTGTGGCCTAGGACTATGGAGGGGTCAGGGTTCACTCCTGTAATCTGTGAAATCACATCCGCTGCTTGAAATGTGCCAGAGTATGTCTCACACAGGAGGAGTTTGGGATTATTACCATTGATTCATACCAACAACCCCAGCACCACTGTATAATAATGAGTCATAGCGACATGGTGTAAAGATAAGGCCTAGTAGTAAAAATAGACCAATATGTCCATGTAAATCTGTCATTTCCAGTATATTTCATCGTGACACAATGTGACTTCCCTGTGGAGGTGTTGTAATTAGCCAGATATACACTCTATTACACACATAGTAGCAGTCAATGAAGTCTCTCTTTCAGTTGCCTGACAGCAGGTTAATATTTACTCCCAGCCATGCACGCAGGTTGTTGATGTGAGGGACTTGTGTCCAGAGAGCTTTCTACACAACGCCTCTCCTCCCTTCACAGACAGATGAGGCAAGGTGGGTGGGTCCCTCAGGCCGGGCCCCAGACTGCTGTAAGTAGGAAAGGGTGGGGAGGCGAAGGACCAGATTTACGTGACTGTAGGGGCGCGTGGCATCCAAACCTTGCCCTATTTTATGGTTGCTTGTTGCTTCCTTTAATGATGCAATGCAGGAATATCTGTCTAAAGGGTGGGCAAGCTAGCTAACAATCGGCAGGTGTGCTGACTATGCATTCTGAAATGATATTGCTTTCTTCCTTTTACCATTTCTTACTCACATCCAGGACCCTGTGAATGCAGGTCAAATTTGTACACCTTTAAACTCCACTCAGCCATTACCTGATTTCAATGATGCCAAGTTGTGCCTCTTTTTCCTTAAAATATATATTTTTGCCATCTCCTCTTCTCTTCCAGGGCCAACAGCTCTTTCCAAGACGATGATGTGAGACTCTTTATTCGAAAAGGTCAAAATAAAACCATTAAAACTCTGACAGTTGGCCTGAGGGAGGGCCTGCCCTCGTCTTCCACCTCGCAGAGCCTCGCAGCGCCGGGATTGAGTCCATGTCTCCCTCTACGTCTTATGGAGCGGACGGATTTAAGCCGAGAACTGAGTGCTGGTGACAATATTTCCTTTGGCAGATGATGATTCAAAACATACTGTATGGTGCTGCTGCCTGAATAAGACTGGCTGACTGGCAGTTCCCAGCTGATCTAATGAATACTTACTTTACGCCTTTCACAAAAAACCCTCTAATAACAACAGTGCTAATGACCTCTCATTGAGGAAAACGCTGAGCTCTACTCCCCTCTAAAAAGTAACAGTCCGTGTAAAACACTGCAATGCCCACTGTAATGTATTGTAGGTCATTAAAATGATGTATAAGCAGGGAAAATCATTTAGGGAGCATGGTTTGGACTCTATTAGCTAGAGTATATTAGTCAAGGTAGCCAGCAGGCAGAGCTGAATAACATCAGACAAGACCTGAATAAACATCAGACCGATATTAATAACGTCAGACGGAGCTGTATAAAGTCAGATGGAGCTGAATAACATCAGACTGAGCTGAATAACGTCAGACAGAGCTGAATAACATCAGACTGAGCTGAATAACGTCAGACTGAGCTGAATAACGTCAGACTGAGCTGAATAACGTCAGAATGAGCTGAATAACGTCAGACGGAGCTGAATAACATCAGACTGAGCTGAATAACGTCAGACTGAGCTGAATAACATCAGACTGGGCTGAATAACATCAGACTGAGCTGAATAACATCAGACTGAGCTGAATAACGTCAGACGGAGCTGAATAACATCAGACTGAGCTGAATAACGTCAGACTGAGCTGAATAACATCAGACTGAGCTGAATAACATCAGACTGAGCTGAATAACGTCATGGGGAGCTGAATAACGTCAGACTGAGCTGAGTAACGTCAGACGGAGCTGAATAACATCAGACTGAGCTGAATAACGTCAGACTGAGCTGAATAACATCAGACTGAGCTGAATAACATCAGACTGAGCTGAATAACATCAGACTGAGCTGAAGAACGTCATGGGGAGCTGAATAACATCAGACTGAGCTGAGTAACGTCAGACCGAGCTGAATAACATCAGACTGAGCTGAATAACATCACGGGGAGCTGAATAACGTCAGACTGAGCTGAATAACGTCAGACTGAGCTGAATAACGTCATGGGGAGCTGAATAACGTCAGACTGAGCTGAATAACGTCAGACTGAGCAGAATAACGTCAGACTGAGCTGAATAACATTAGACTGAGCTGAATAACATCAGACTGAGCTGAATAACGTCATGGGGAGCTGAATAACATCAGACTGAGCTGAGTAACGTCAGACTGAGCTGAATAACATCAGACTGAGCTGAATAACATCACGGGGAGCTGAATAACGTCAGACTGAGCTGAATAACGTCAGACTGAGCTGAATAACGTCATGGGGAGCTGAATAACGTCAGACTGAGCTGAATAACGTCAGACTGAGCTGAATAACGTCAGACTGAGCTGAATAACATCAGACTGAGCTGAATAACATCAGACTGAGCTGAATAACGTCATGGGGAGCTGAATAACGTCAGACTGAGCTGAATAACGTCAGACGGAGCTGAATAACATCAGACTGAGCTGAATAACGTCAGACTGAGCTGAATAACATCAGACTGAGCTGAATAACATCAGACTGAGCTGAATAACGTCATGGGGAGCTGTATAACGTCAGACAGAGCTGAATAACATCAGACTGAGCTGAGTAACGTCAGACTGAGCTGAATAACATCAGACTGAGCTGAATAACATCACGGGGAGCTGAATAACGTCAGACTGAGCTGAATAACGTCAGACTGAGCTGAATAACGTCATGGGGAGCTGAATAATGTCAGACTGAGCTGAATAACGTCAGACTGAGCTGAATAACGTCAGACTGAGCTGAATAACGTCATGGGGAGCTGAATAACGTCAGACAGAGCTGAATAACATCAGACTGAGCTGAGTAACGTCAGACCGAGCTGAATAACATGAGACTGAGCTGAATAACATCACGGGGAGCTGAATAACGTCAGACTGAGCTGAATAACGTCAGACTGAGCTGAATAACGTCATGGGGAGCTGAATAACGTCAGACTGAGCTGAATAACGTCAGACTGAGCAGAATAACGTCAGACTGAGCTGAATACCATCAGACTGAGCTGAATAACATCAGACTGAGCTGAATAACGTCAAGGGGAGCTGAATAACGTCAGACTGAGCTGAATAACGTCAGACGGAGCTGAATAACATCAGACTGAGCTGAATAACATCAGACTGAGCTGAATAACATCAGACTGAGCTGAATAACATCAGACTGAGCTGAATAACGTCAGACTGAGCTGAATAACGTCAGACAGAGCTGAATAACATCAGACTGAGCTGAGTAACGTCAGACTGAGCTGAATAACATCAGACTGAGCTGAATAACATCACGGGGAGCTGAATAACGTCAGACTGAGCTGAATAACGTCAGACTGAGCTGAATAACGTCATGGGGAGCTGAATAACGTCAGACTGAGCTGAATAACGTCAGACTGAGCTGAATAACGTCAGACTGAGCTGAATAACATCAGACTGAGCTGAATAACATCAGACTGAGCTGAATAACGTCATGGGGAGCTGAATAACGTCAGACTGAGCTGAATAACGTCAGACGGAGCTGAATAACATCAGACTGAGCTGAATAACGTCAGACTGAGCTGAATAACATCAGACTGAGCTGAATAACATCAGACTGAGCTGAATAACGTCATGGGGAGCTGTATAACGTCAGACAGAGCTGAATAACATCAGACTGAGCTGAGTAACGTCAGACTGAGCTGAATAACATCAGACTGAGCTGAATAACATCACGGGGAGCTGAATAACGTCAGACTGAGCTGAATAACGTCAGACTGAGCTGAATAACGTCATGGGGAGCTGAATAATGTCAGACTGAGCTGAATAACGTCAGACTGAGCTGAATAACGTCAGACTGAGCTGAATAACGTCAGACGGAGCTGAATAACGTCAAGGGGAGCTGAATAACGTCAGACATAGCTGAATAAAGTCAAGGGGGGGGGTAAATAACGTCATGGGGAGCTGAATAATGTCAGACTGAGCTGAATAACGTCAGACTGAGCTGAATAACATCAGACTGAGCTGAATAACGTCAGACAGAGCTGAATAGCATCAGGGGGAGCTGAATAACGTCAGACATAGCTGAATAAAGTCAAGGGGGGGGGTGAATAACGTCATGGGGAGCTGAATAACGTCAGACAGAGCTGAATAACATCAGACAGAGCTGAATAACATCAGACATAGCTGAATAAGGTCAAGGGGGGGTGAATAACGTCAAGGGGAGCTGAATAACGTCAGACAGAGCTGAATAACGTCAGACAGAGCTGAATAACGTCAGACAGAGCTGAATAACGTCAGACGGAGCTGAATAACATCAGACATGGCTGAATAAGGTCAAGGGGGGGTGAATAACGTCAGACAGAGCTGAATAACGTCAGACAGAGCTGAATAACGTCAGACAGAGCTGAATAACGTCAGACGGAGCTGAATAACGTCAGACAGAGCTGAATAACATCAGACTGAGCTGAATAACATCAGACAGAGCTGAATAAGGTCAAGGGGGGGTGAATAACGTCAGACAGAGCTGAATAACGTCAGACAGAGCTGAATAACGTCAGACAGAGCTGAATAACGTCAGACAGAGCTGAATAACGTCGGACAGAGCTGAATAACGTCAGACAGAGCTGAATAACATCAGACAGAGCTGAATAACGTCAGACAGAGCTGAATAACGTCAGACAGAGCTGAATAACGTCAGACGGGGCTGAATAACATCAGACAGAGCTGAATAACATCAGACAGAGCTGAATAACATCAGACTGAGCTGAATAACATCAGACTGAGCTGAATAAGGTCAGGGGGAGCTGAATAACGTCAGACGGAGCTGAATAGCGTCAAGGGGACAGGTTTTTTCTGGCATCAAGAACACGATGACACGCTGTATCTTTCATTTCTAGGCTGTCAAACGCTGTAATTGTTTCAGTTCTCCGCAATGAACTCTCTCCAGGGTCTATAATGTGTGAAGCTCTTATTCCCCTTGTCATTAAAACAGCCATTCAAATGGACACCCTCTTAACATCATTTACTCAAGTCTTTAGAAGAGGGTTCCTTATTGGCAATGAGATCGTCTCCTTTTTGTACTCTTTCAAATCCACAGGATGTACAAATGGTAGGATGTAAAAAGGAGTTTGCTCTTGGAGCCAAAGTCAGACTCAATAAACCCAGTGATGAACTCAGTACGTAACAGAAAGGAGCTCAGGCCAGACTGCGGTTGTTAGCTGCTAATTGCCCAAAAAGCCTGGCCATTCATGATATCAAACTCCGGTGTTAGAAGCCAGTGAAGTTAGACTAATTAGTGCCACTGCCACACGTTTCCCGCAACATTCCCAGGGTGTGTGTGTGTGTGTGTGTGTGTGTGTGTGTGTGTGTGTGTGTGTGTGTGTGTGTGTGTGTGTGTGTGTGTGTGTGTGTACAGTTTTTTTTGTTGCTTTTTGCCTCCCAATACCAGGAACCGCTGGCAAGAGATCGATTTTTATAGTTTCCCACTCGGACCAGGGCCGCTGTCCTTATTCGGAAGGATTAAAGCGGCAGGATTCGTGGGATTTTCCCCTCCTGTTGGCACCATGATTTTCTACGAAGCCCCTTAGACTCTTTGGAGGAAACCTTGCACAAGGTCTAATGAGCAATGGGAAAGACTCCAGCTCTCCTACCTTTTAAATGTCCACCACAATACTAAGCAGAGCACACACCGGCCCTCTCACACCCTCATTAACATGTGTGAACTCCCTATTCAAAACAGCCTGTCCTTACTTTAGCCAGGTGCTTCCCTCTTTAGCTTTTTCTCCATGCTTTTGATCCAGTCACACATCTAAGTCCGTCTGACTTCTCTTAGCGTTAATGGTGAGTCATGAGGAGGAGTTAGACAGAATATTTTAGACAGAATATAACTTTCTCACGCCTTCAGAAGGGCTAACTAAATACCCAGAGCATAGTGTAATGTCTACCAAGTCAATGTTTATGGCCAAAGTAAGGAAATACAAACATGTTATACAATACATTTGGGAAATAGGGAAATAAACAAGTCATTCAGTCAATGTTTGGGATTCCTGCCTTGGTTCAGTATCAGGAACATCGTCAATTAGGAAAAATTATCTCAATTAAAAACTCAGGTGTCCACACTACCTTCATGTTTACACCAATGATAGGTCCGTTTAACTGTCCTCTCTCTCTCAAGACCCCTTGACTGTTTCACATTTTCTTATGTTTCAGCCTTATTCTAAAATATATATATATATTTTTAAAGCTAATCTATTTACACACAATACCCCATAATGACAAAGCAAAAACAGGATTTTAGATTTCTTTTGCAAATGCATAGAAAAAAAACTATGAAATATCACATCTACATAAGTGTTCAGGCCCTTTAATCAGTACTTTGTTGAAGCACCTTTGGCAGCGATTACAGCCTTGAGTCTTCTTGGGTATGATGCTACAAGCTTGGCACACCTGGATTTGGGGAGTTTCTCCCATTCTTCTCTGCAGATCCTCTCAAGCTCTCAGGTTGGATGGGGACCATCGCTGCACAGCTATTTTCAGGTCTCTCCAGAGATGTTCGATCGGGTTCAAGTCCAGGCTGGCTGGGCCACTCAAGGACATGCAGAGACTTGTCCCAAAGCCACTCCTATGTTGTCTTGGCTGTGTGCTTGGGGTTGTTGTCCTGTTGGAATGTGAGTCTTCGCCCCCAATCTGAGGTCCTGAGCACTATGGAACAAGTTTTCATCAAGGATCTCTCTGTGCTTTGCTCCGTTCATCTTTTCCTCAATCCTGACTAGTCTCCCAGTCCCTGCCACTGAAAAACATCCCCACAGCACGATGCTGCTACCACCATGCTTCATTGTAGGGATGGTATTGCCAGGTGATGAGCGATGCCTGGTTTCCTCCAGACGTGACACTTGGCACTCAGGCCAACGAGTTTAATCTTGGTTTCATCAGACCTGAGAATCTTGTGACCATTGAGTTCTTGGTCATTGTCAACTGTGGGACCTTATAAAGACAGGTGTGTGTCTTTCCAAGTCATGTCCAATCAATTGAATTTACCACAGGTGGACTCCAATCAAGTTGTAGAAACATCTCAAGGATGATCAATGGAAACAGGATGCACCTGAGCTCAATTTCGAGTCTCATAGCAAAGTGTCTGAATACTTATGTAAATAAGGTATTCCTGTTTTTTATGTTTAATACATTTGCTAACATTTCTGAAAACCTGTTTTTGCTTTGTCATTATGGGGTATTGTGTGTAGATTGATGAGAAAAAATGTAATTTAATACATTTTAGAATAAGGCTGCAACATAACAACATGTGGAAAAAGATTCTCTGAATGCACTGTGTACATATATATTTTTTTAAATATATATTTCTCTCTCTTTCTCTTTCTATTTCCTTATCTCTCTCTTTCTATTTATCTGTCTCTCTCCCTCTCCCTCTTTCTCTCTTGCTCTCTCTCTCTTTCTAAAAAGAAGATCACTATCTTATAGCTACAATTAACAGTATTAAACTGGCATTTTAGAGACTAAACATAAAAGATTTTTAAGGTCTTACAAGCAGCAATATACAGTGGGGCAAAAAAAGTATTTAGTCAGCCACCAATTGTGCAAGTTCTCCCACTTAAAAAGATGAGAAAGGCCTGTAAGTTTCATCATAGGTACACTTCAACTATGACAGACAAAAGTAGGAAAGAAAATCCAGAAAATCACATTGTAGGATTTTTAATGAATTTATTTGCAAATTATGGTGGAAAATAAGTATTTGGTCACCTACAAACAAGCAAGATTTCTGGCTCTCACAGACCTGTAACTTCTTCTTTAAGAGGCTCCTCTGTCCTTCACTCGTTACCTGTATTAATGTCACCTGTTTGAACTTGTTATCAGTATAAAAGACACCTGTCCACAACCTCAAACAGTCACACTCCAAACTCCACTATGACCAAGACCAAAGAGCTGTCAAAGGACATTAGAAACAAAATTGTAGACCTGCACCAGGCTGGGAAGACTGAATCTGCAATAGGTAAGCAGCTTGGTTTGAAGAAATCAACTGTGGGAGCAATTATTAGGAAATGGAAGACATACAAGACCACTGATAATCTCCCTCGATCTGGGGCTCCACGCAAGATCTCACCCCGTGGGGTCAAAATGATCACAAGAACGGTGAGCAAAAATCCCAGAACCACACGGGGGGACCTAGTGAATGACCTGCAGAGAGCTGGGACCAAAGTAACAAAGCCTACCATCAGTAACACACTACGCCGCCAGGGACTCAAATCCTGCAGTGACAGACGTGTCCCCTGCTTAAGCCAGTACATGTCCAGGCCCGTCTGAAGTTTGCTAGAGAGCATTTGGATGATCCAGAAGAAGATTGGGAGAATGTCATATGGTCAGATGAAACCAAAATATAACTTTTTGGTAAAGACTTAACTCGTCGTGTTTGGAGGACAAAGAATGCTGAGTTGCATCCAAAGAACACCATACCTACTGTGAAGCATGGGGGTGGACACATCATGCTTTGGGGCTGTTTTTCTGCAAAGGGACCAGGACGACTGATCCGTGTAAAGGAAAGAATGAAATGGGCCATGTATCGTGAGATTTTGAGTGAAAACCTCCTTCCATCAGCAAGGGCATTGAAGATGAAACATGGCTGGGTCTTTCAGCATGACAATGATCCCAAACACACCGCCCGGGCAACGAAGGAGTGGCTTCATAAGAAGCATTTCAAGGTCCTGGAGTGGCCTAGCCAGTCTCCAGATCTCAACCCCATAGACAATCTTTGGAGGGAGTTGAAAGTCCGTGTTGCCCAGCAACAGCCCCAAAACATCACTGCTCTAGAGGAGATCTGCATGGAGGAATGGGCCAAAATACCAGCAACAGTGTGTGAAAACCTTGTGAAGACTTACAGAAAACGTTTGACCTCTGTCATTGCCAACAAAGGGTATATAACAAAGTATTGAGATAAACTTTTGTTATTGACCAAATACTTATTTTCCACCATAATTTGCAAATAAATTCATTAAAATCCTACAATGTGATTTTCTGGATTTTTTTTCCTAATTTTGTCTGTCATAGTTGAAGTGTACCTATGATGAAAATTACAGGCCTCTCTCATCTTTTTAAGTGGGAGAACTTGCACAATTGGTGGCTGACTAAATACTTTTTTGCCCCACTGTAGATGCGTGCACAAAAATGTATCCTGTCTATTCAAATGTGCCCAATTCAGGTTCAACCCAGTCCTTCTCTGGTCGGTGAGTGACAGTTTCCCCTCTCTCAAAAGTTTAAATCATTTCCACATCATATTCTGAAGGGGTGGAAGATTTTCTTCCTTTGGGCCCAGTCCAAGTCAAATACTCATGAACTCATTGCAAAGGAATAGTCTTACATCAAACAGTGAGATGTTGCTAAGCTCAAGGGAAATGTGGTAAACAGGACACACGTCCTCCCAGTGAAAATGGCACAGATGAAGAAAGATAAAACAGCAAATTGGCAAATAGCGAAGCAGGCATCTTTTAATGTAAGTGACTTCTCTGATTATACTTGTCGCTGGGCCTCATTTCCTCAGGTTGAACGCGGTGTCATAGCCTGGAGGTCGCTCAACGGTTTGATGCTTTTAGCCACACCCTTCATTTCAACAGTGGGTCCTTTTCAAGTGAGATGTGAAAATGTCTCATACACTGGCATACTTGCCAACTATATTTCATAGGGAACTGACCTGAGAAAAAAGGAAAAAGTAAGAAAACAAGGTTAGCCAAGCATAATCATCCAACATGTATTTTGAACTGGACTAAGGCTGTCCGAGGGACATCAAACATTGTGTTGGGATTTTATTGGTCCCTAACTGCGTTCTCCCTATTCAGTGATTGGCTGCTGTGGTTTATCGTGTGGAAGATGGTCCAGCCTCGACAGCTGTTGTGCTCTGCTTAATTAGTAAGATTTGACCCATGACCTGGGATAGGATATGATGAGTAATGACTTTTAGAGCTTTTGTAAACACTTTGATTTGTTTGGCCCTTCGATCATTGTACCTCCACCATTTGCTAAAAAGAAAAACATGTTGAACCCCAATCAGTCAAAAAATAAATCTCTCTTCTCTTATTATTATTTCAACACGCAACTTTAGTGCCTTGGTGACATGGTAGTTTGCAATCATATGAAGATCTACTTTGCCAGTGTGGTTTTTGCAAGCTTTCCACCATTGGCTCGGTTTGGCAGGCACTTTATCATGGCTGATGGGTATCTAGATCATTTGTTTTATAAATACTGTGCTGTGGCCTGTGGGGATTAGGTCTGGCTGCGACAATAACAAGTTTCAGGAATTGATACATGACCTGTGTGCTCAAAAGCATCAGGACAGAACAGGATGCTACTGTACCAGACAGAACTGCACCTTTGAAATTATAAAAAAAAATGAATTGATATCCACAAATCATGTCCAGACCAGTACAAGTGTTACATTTCAATATATACCACAGATCATTCAGTCATTCAGCGTAATATTCCACTGCGGGACTCCAAGAACATCACTGTAGAGGGGCGGCATCATATTGTATCTCGATATAAATATGAGAACACAAATCACAGTATCTATCCGGGTATAATACACAGTTGAATTATTGGAAATTATATCCCAACCATTTTGATTTTGGACTATCACTCCCTTGCTCACCCTTTGCTCTCAGACTGTGCTCCCTGTTCTCTTTAACCTCACTTTCTCTCTCTTTCTCTCTCTCTCTCTCTTTCTAAACTGAGAAAGATGTGCCTTTCCTTCCACTAATGCCTAATCAGAACCAGACTTTACCTCAGTAGATTCAGATCTCTCTCTCTCTCTCTACCTTCCATCTCTCTGAGGCCCAGCCTCTTCCTTCAGCTGTTCCATACTCTGGTCCACTGGGACTGATACAATATTTTCCAACCTCAATTAGCAGAGGGCCCGTTGACTAATTCCAACTGTTTTTACACCTGAGAGGTTGGGAGCAGGGGCTGGAAAAACTGAGTGAGGCGAGGGTGTAGCAGGGCAGTCGGGGCAATGTATCCGTGTTGACAGACCGCAACACAGAGAACAAGGAGGGTCCTCGCACTGGACAGCATTCAGGGCCCTGCTGAGCTGTGCTTCCCCACTCACACCAGCAACATTAAAACATGTGGGAACGAGCAAGGGGTCTGCTGCGGGTGAGAGGTGTGTGTGTGTGTGTGTGTGTGTGTGTGTGTGTGTGTGTGTGTGTGTGTGTGTGTGTGTGTGTGTGTGTGTGTGTGTGTGTGTGTGTGTGTGTGTGTGGACATGTTTAACTATTCTTGTGGGGACCAGAAGGCCCCACAATAATACTAAACAAACAAACATTTCACCAACTGGGGATATTTTGTTGGTCCCCACAAGGTCAAATACTATTTCTAGGGGGTTTAGGGTTAAGGTTATAATTAGTGTTTGGGTTAGAATTACATTAAGTGTTAGGGTTAGGAGCAAGGGTTAGTTTTAGGGTTAGGTTTAGGGTTAGGAGCTAGGTTTAGTGTTAAGGTTAGATTTTTGGGTTACAGTTAGGGTTAGGGTTAAGATTAGGGTTAGGGTAAGAGTACGGGTTAGGGTTAGGTTTAGGGTTAGGGTTAGGGAAAATAGGATTTTGAATGGGACTGAATTGTGTCCCCACAAGGTTAGCTGTACAAGACTGTGTGTGTGTGTGTGTTTGTGTGTGTGTGTGTGTGTGTGTGTGTGTGTGTGTGTGTGTGTGTGTGTGTGTGTGTGTGTGTGTGTGTGTGTGTGTGTGTGTGTGTGTGTGTGTGTGTGTGTGTGTGTGTGTGTGTGTGTGTGTGTGTGTGTGTGTGTGTGTGTGTGTGTGTGTGTGCTAATGTGTGATGTGTTCACAGAATTTGGTTACATTACATCTATGTTTGGATAATAAAGTAGTTGCTGTTTCTTTATGTTTTATTAGACACTTGAGACATTTTTGTCAACTCAACACAAACATCTACTGTGCCAGCCAAGCCACTTAAAACTCAACTTAAACATCTACTTTGCCAGCCAAGCCACTTAAAACTGAACTAAAATATATACTGTGCCAGCCAAGCCACATGAAACTGAACACAAAGATATAATGTACCAGCCAAGCCACATAAAACTCAACTTAAACATCTACTTTGCCAGCCAAGCCACTTAAAACTGAACAAAAATATATACTGTGCCAGCCAAGCCACATAAAACTCAACACAAACATCTACTTTGCCAGCCAAGCCACTTAAAACTCCACCCAAACATCTACTGTGCCAGCCAAGCCACTTAAAACTGAACAAAAATATATACTGTGCCAGCCAAGCCACATAAAACTGAACAAAAATATATACTGTGCCAGCCAAGCCACATAAAACTGAACAAAAATATATACTGTGCCAGCCAAGCCACATAAAACTCAACACAAACATCTACTTTGCCAGCCAAGCCACTTAAAACTCCACCCAAACATCTACTGTGCCAGCCAAGCCACTTAAAACTCCACCCAAACATCTACTGTGCCAGCCAAGCCACTTAAAACTCCACACAAACATCTACTGTGCCAGCAAAGCCACTTAAAACTCCACCCAAACATCTACTGTGCCAGCCAAGCCACGTAAAACTCCACACAAACATCTACTGTGCCAGCAAAGCCACTTAAAACTGAACACAAAGATATACTGTACCAGCCAAGCTACTTAAAACTCAACACAAACATCTACTGTGCCAGCAAAGCCACTTAAAACTCAACCCAAACATCTACTGTGCCAGCCAAGCCACTTAACACTCAACCCAAACATCTACTGTGCCAGCAAAGCCACTTAAAACTCAACCCAAACATCTACTGTGCCAGCCAAGCTACTTAAAACTCAACACAAACATCTACTGTGCCAGCAAAGCCACTTAAAACTCAACCCAAACATCTACTGTGCCAGCCAAGCCACTTAACACTCAACCCAAACATCTACTGTGCCAGCCAAGCCACTTAAAACTCAACACAAACATCTACTGTGCCAGCCAAGCCACTTAAAACTCAACACAAACATCTACTTTGCCAGCCAAGCCACTTAAAACTGAACACAAAGATATACTGTGCCAGCCAAGCCACATAAAACTCAACACAAACATCTACTTTGCCAGCCAAGCCACTTAAAACAACACAAACATCTACTGTGCCAGCTAAGCCACTTAAAACTCAACACAAACATCTACTGTGCCAGCCAAGCCACTGTGCCAGCCAAGCCACTGTGCTCTCTTTTCACAGAGACAGTCATACTGAGGCTGCAGTCTTGTATCTGTGTCAATAGAAGCTCATTAAAAATGCAGAGCTTCCGCCCAGTCGTCCCTCTCTAATCTAAAGCATAGTGACCATATCAATATCAAGGAATTCTCTAGGTGCAATGACCTGTGGTAACACAGAACCCAAACTGGACCTCAGAATAGACCAGGCCATATCGTCTCATTGTGAGGTATGACCACATCACGACCATAAGGTCCATTTCACTCATTTCAAGGCCGAATGACCACTGGTTTGGCAGGGTGCAGCTTTAGGGGTGCAGGCAGGTACACACCCTCACTGTGCTGTAGTGTTCATAGAGAACCATTCTTTCCAGGGCAGGAAATGAGAGGATGGTGGTTAAAGAGTATGAGAGCATTGCATTTGGGGGCTGCACATTTTCATGGGGAACCACTCTTTACAACTGACTAAGCACTTCTGACAAGACCACGGAAAGACACAAATCTCCCAATCCAGATGCATCCATTTTGCTGTTTCCAGCATGAAAAAGCTTCATGTAGCTGCAGTTCTCTTAAGAACTTCCATTGCGATGCCAATTCCTGCTTTCCGCTCCTGCTCCAATCTGATTTTAAAGTGTCAAACATAAGCACGACCTGAGAGAGTAACGTTTTATGATTATGTCTGACATCTAAACCACCTACATGAAAATTTGAATCCCCATTTGAGGGACAACAAACACCAGCACAATTTGGAATTGTGATAATTCAAGTCAATGTGAATGGATGTCGTGTGTGTGAGGTATAAAACTGTCTGCCAGACGAGAAGTATAGTAGCCCCGGCAGGTTAACAAATGTCACCGACTGTTAAAAGGCTGTACACAGTGGCAGACAGACTGGGCAGTCCTTGCTGTTACCTCGGTAGCATGGAAAAACCCTGATTCAGCCACTTGTGTAAAAAGACATTAACGACTAAATACATAAATATAACCGTTAAAGGCATAAACCTCTCAAGGCTGTCCAGTGGCCACTGGGAGGTCAGTTCATGACCAGAGACAACTCGTCTGTCCTGGTCAACAGTCTGAAAGACACCATTGAGGGAGATTGTGGAGTGAGTGGCACCTATGCCCAGTGCACTGCCCTCCTCTCAAGTGTCCTTATGACTAACATCAGATACAGTGCAATCTAATCTGGGGAATCTTACCATACTGAGATGATATAATAGCAGCTGTTGAAAGAGCTGATCTGTTCAAGGCATTTTTTGGAAGATCATTGATTGATAGGTGTGTGTGTAAGAAGACTTTACACTTTGCATGGGTATGTAGAAATTCTCTGAGTGTCTGCAGTAAATTATACAGTGCTGGCGAGCTCAATGCACCTGCTGTACGTGGAAGTGAAGCCAGCTCTCTGGTCTAGTCTGAAGTTTTCACACATACGTGATCTTTGTTAGCGGTTGATTCTGGGTCTGTACTTAACAGTTTATATCACAGAGGCTCCAAATTATCCTGACAATTCCACTAACGAGCGCTCAACAAAATCGGTGAGAACACTGTGAGAAATAGAAAATTGCTGCCCCTTGAACCAGAGGACTTTCAACACAGTTTTGACAAGTTAATCCCCTGTGATATTGAATCTTTTTCCCAAGCCCAGTTTGCATGACCAACTGATGCATAATGTCTTTCTTCAAGTCTGCCTTGCTGTAAACACAGTGCCGGGTTTCCCATGAGGTGTGTCAATCCACACTGGGTATTCCCAGTTTACCTAGCAACGTCTCTCGCTCCAAACACAACATAAATAGGAGTGACAGGCTGATACAAACCAGTGAAACCCCTATGAACCACTATAAAAGTAGCAAGATAAGAGAGTTCACACCACCATAAAATATAATATAGTGTCATAGGCATCCCGCCACTCCTCCATCACATAGGAGAGATAGAGAGGGGAAATAGTGCCAGCTTACTCACTTTCAGCGTAGTTTTTCCGTCTGGTGCCGTCCACCTTGCCCGTTTTGTCGATACAGAGAAAGAACTTGTTGGCGGAGTAGAGCCGCCTTAGTCGGACATCGCCCTCTAGGTGATTGTAACTGCGTGTGTGCCGCTCAAGTGTCCATGAGCAGTTAATGCCCCTCACCAGTACTTGGAGGGGCTCATGCCCTACCCCAGGTGGGCAGCCCCCCAGAGCCGTGCCAGCCACCAGGAGCAGGGTGAGGCACAGCAGGCTGAGGGAGGCAGCACTGGGTAGGAGCGGAAGCCCGGCGTGGGCAGTGCCAATGGCAGCAAGGTCAGGACCGAGTCCGGCGAAGGGTGCCATCCATCTGCACATGGTGGATCAGACTCCCAAGGTGCACCTTGCACAGGCAGGCATGCTGGCTGGCTGGAGACCCAGGCTGTGTGGTCCAGTCGAGTGGTCTCTCTCTCTCTGAAGGTGGAAAGGGGGGGTGATCAAGCAGGCAGCAGACCCTGTCACTGAGGACCAGTCAGCAGAGCAGAGAGGAACCTGGGCTTCTAACCAGCCCTCTGTCACAGATAACTTTGTCTCTTTACTTGTCTGTCTGATGATAAACTCCTATTTCTTTCTCAGCCTCTATTTACTCACTCTGTCCCCTAAAATGATTCATTTTGTAATTCCGTTTTGCCAAAAGTCATCTGTTATTTTCTGTTGTTCTCCTTGTTCTGTTCCTTTTGGCTTGTGTCCTTCTTTCCAGCTGCAGAGTCAATCAGTGTCCTGTCCTGCGATGTGTGCACCTTGCGATTGCTCCTCTCTCCAGCTGGACTGGAATACAGTGCTTGTCTGGCTGAGAATGACTTGAGTGAGGGAGAGTGAGTGACTGTGTGTAAGTGTGTGTAAAAGTGCAATAGGGAGAGCGAGTCACAGAGAGAGTGTGTGTGTGTAGAGAGAGAAGAGAGAGAGAAACAGAGAGGGAGACAGAGGGAGAGAGTGTGTGTGTATGTCTGTGTATATGTGAGTGAGGGAGGCAGAGTGAGGGGGAGGTAGAGTGAGAGACAGAGTGAGGAGGCGGGAGAGTGAGAGAGACAGTGTGTGTATGAGGAAGAGGCAACAGCTACTGAGTGTGAGAGGCAGTCAGTGAGTGAGAGAGGCAGTCAGTGAGTGAGAGAGGCTTCGGTGAGTGAGAGAGGCAGTCAGTGAGTGAGAGAGGCAGTCAGTGAGGGAGAGAGGCAGTCGGTGAGTGAGAGAGGCAGTCGGTGAGTGAGAGAGGCAGTCAGTGAGTGAGAGAGGCAGTCAGTGAGTGAGAGAGTAAGTGAGTGAGGGAGGCAGTCAGTGAGTGTGTGTCTGGTCTGTCTGCCTGTATGAAGCAGTGAAGCAGTAAATGACTGTCTCCACTCTCTCCTGTGCAGTCCGTCCCTTCTCCTGTGTGGAATGGGAGGCTTGGGCTTGTCCTGCATTTTATCCTGGGCAGGGCTTGCATCTGGGGAGTTGAAAGGAGAGGGGTGGGGCCACAATCATTGATAACTATTTGAAATTAACGAGAGAGGCTTTGCACAATCTCTCTTTTATAATTTCTTAATGTAGCCTTTGTCTCCTAATAGTGGTTCCTAGAAAGCCATTAGCCGGCTACCTGTAGGTTTTATTGCTCCATGGAAAGAGTCAACTGGAAAGGGTTAAGTCAAACTCCTTTGTTGTCCCAGCGCTTGAAGATGATGAGGATCCTAGGTCAGCAGTGAGAAGGTAAATTGACATGGAAGGGGCCCTTGTGTGACACCTGTGACTGGACTATTTGTAGCCATATGGGACAGATTAAAGGGGGCTTTAGTTTGTCGGAAACAACGGCAGAGGAGTCTTTCTGATCACCTGTGTTAATATTTCCTTGAGGTGGTTTCTGATGTTCACCTCTGATTTGTGAGACCAGGGTGGTAATGGTGAACACCTTTTTAACAACTTCACACTCTGTCTGTCTGTTGTCACAATCAGGCTGTAAATCAGGACTAAGTCATTGCGTTCAAAGAAATGAACATGTCACCTTAGGGCCGGCTCTAGCTTTTGGGGACCCTAAGCAAGATTTGGTTGCGTGGAGCCCCCACCTCGCAGGCAAACAATTTTGGTTTTAAAGTTAATTTCCTGCAATTCTACACATTTTGCAATGGGAAGTAGAGAAAATATTATCTTGCAATTTATAACACATTTCATGCAATTCTACTTCTTTTGCCATGGGACAGAGAGATACAAATTGCAGTTTAACAGCTTATTTCCTGCAATTCTACACATTTTGCCATTGGGTGGAAACAACGTTCTGCAGATTTAAAGCTATTTTCTTGCAATTCTACACATTTTGCCATGACTTATGCCATGTTAATGATATCTGAGTGGGAGTGACTAACGAAATCAATGGGGCCCCCCTTGAGGTCAGAGCCCCTGGGCCCGTGCCCTGTGAGCATGTTGGTATACGGCTATGATTACAACAAGTTTAGATAGCTGGCAAGACTAACTTACCAATCTAAAAATAGTTAGCTGACATGGCTAATTGAGTGACTGTCAGTGACTGACATAACGAGAGAAAAACTGCTGATGCACAACCACATTTCGAACTTGCACCTTGTGTATTCTACTAGTCTAACTGTCAACAGTAAGTTGACTTCCTAAAATAATATAAATATATCTGTATATACAGTCGTGGCCAAAAGTTTTGAGAATGACACAAATATTAATTTTCACAAAGTCTGCTGCCTCAGTTTGTATGATGGTAATTTGCATATACTCCAGAATGTTATGAAGAGTGATCAGATGAATTGCAATTAATTGCAAAGTCCCTCTTTGCCATGCAAATGAACTGAATCCCCAAAAAACATTTCCACTGCATTTCAGCCCTGCCACAAAAGGACCAGCTCACATCATGTCAGTGATTCTCTCGTTAACACAGGTGTGAGTGTTGATGAGGACAAGGCTGGAGATCACTCTGTCATGCTGAATGAGTTTGAATAACAGACTGGAAGCTTCAAAAGGAGGGTGGTGCTTGGAATCATTGTTCTTCCTCTGTCAAATATGGTTACCTGCAAGGAAACACGTGCCGTCATCATTGCTTTGCACAAAAAGGGCTTCACAGGCAAGGATATTGCTGCCAGTAAGATTGCACCTTATCGGATCATCAAGAAATTCAAGGAGAACGGTTCAATTGTTGTGAAGAAGGCTTCAGGACGCCCAAGAAAGTCCAGTAAGCGCCAGGACCGTCTCCTAAAGTTGATTCAGCTGCGGGATCGGGGCACCATCAGTACAGAGCTTGCTCAGGAATGGCAGCAGGCAGGTGTGAGTGCATCTGCAAAATACTTTTGGAGGATGGCCTGGTGTCAAGAAGGGCAGCAACATCAGGGACAGACTGATATTCTGCAAAAGGTACAGGGATTGAACTGCTGAGGACTGGGGTAAAGTCATTTTCTCTGATGAATCCCCTTTCCGATTGTTTGGGGCATCCGGGAAAAAACTTGTCCGGAGAAGACAAGGCGAGCGCTACCATCAGTCCTGTGTCATGCCAACAGTAAAGCATCATGAGACCATTCATGTGTGGGGTTGCTTCTCAGCCAAGGGATTGGGCTCACTCACAATTTTGCCTAAGAACACAGCCATGAATAAAGACTGGTACCAACACATCCTCCGAGAGCAACTTCTCCCAACCATCCAGGAACAGTTTGGTGACGAACAATGCCTTTTCCAGCATGATGGAGCATCTTTCCAAAAGTCAAAAGTGATAACTATGTGGCTCGGGGAACAAAACATCGATATTTTGGGTCCACGGCCAGGAAACTACCCAGACCTTAATCCCATTAAGAACTTGTGGTCAATTCTCAAGAGGCGGGTGGACAAACAAAAACCCACAAATTCTGACAAACTCCAAGCATTTATTATGCAAGAATGGGCTGCCATCAGTCAGGATGTGGCCCAGAAGTAAATTGACAGCATGCCAGGGAGGATTACAGAGGTCTTGAAAAAGAAGGGCCAACACTGCAAATATTGACTCTTTGCATCAACTTCATGTAATTGTCAATAAAAGCCTTTAACACTTATGAAATGCTTGTAATTATACTTCAGTATTCCATAGTAACATCTGACTAAAATATCTAAAGACACTGAAGCAGCAAACTTTGTGAAAATGTATATTTGTGTCATTCTCAAAACTTTTGGCCACGACTGTACACTGAGTGTACACAACATTAGGAACTCTTTACATGACATAGACTGACCAGGTGAATCCAGGTGAAAGCTGTGATCCCTTACTGATGTCACCTGTTAAATCCACTTCAATTGGTGTAGCTGAAGAAGAGGACAGGGTCGGGGGCCCTAAGCAACTGCTTATTCTTGGGGCCGGAACTACTGATACCTAATGTATTCCATTCAATATTTGTCAAAACTGTCCATATACTGTCCTGTCCTCACTCCTTCAGTGTATTCCTGATGGTATTTGAAGGGTGGCTCAAGTTCACTGCATGCTAGTCATTAATAATGAAATGAGGACAAAACTGTAATGTGTTGACCTTTTTTACACAAAAGTAAAACCAAAAGAAATAGTCCCTATCATCTGATTCTACCAGCCGAGGGTGCTAGGAGCATCCGCTGTGAGAGCAGCCACAGCACTCCACAGCACATGTTCTAAAGTGAGTCTATCCAGTTAGTGCAGCACTTACTTCCTTTTAATAGGGTCCCGGTTTCAATGATGTGTACCGCCCCGGGGCGACCACAGTGTCCAGGGGTGGAAGTGTGTTTGAGGGGTGCGTGCACAGAGAGGACAACAGTGACTTCACACTCTTTCGCTTGTTAACTGGTCCCAGAAGCTTGGCTGTCCCTCTACCCCCCCCTCTCCCATCATAAAAGACCAGTCAGACAGAGGCCAGCTGCCCTCTCTCTCCCCCACAGCTCCCAACCCCCCTAACCCCTGGCAGACATTCCTGTCTACCTGCTTGTTCTGGCCATTAGATACTGTGGAGTTCCTCAAAACTTCTCTCTATTTATCTGCATGGGCCCCAGGAAAAGAGGCATTTCACCCGCAATTAAACCACTCTGCAGCGTCTCTTGACTTCCAGTAGGTTTATTCCTTCTTCCTTCAAACTCTCCTTATTTCCGCCATGTGGAGTTCATTGGAGTGACTGTCTGTTTGTTGTTGCCTCCTGTGCTGTTGCCAGGCTGGAGGAGCCTGGGCTGGGAGAGCGCAGCACACATTGGAGATGTGGTTTTTGTTAGCATTGTATAAAACTGTTTCCCCATCTTCAAAAAAATGTAAACAGTTAGCAGGACAGCTGAGTGTTCATAGACTTGTCTGTGTAATTGTTATAGGGTACTCCAGCCTTCTCCATCAGCATTGTAATGGAAAACAATATTCTTCAATGTCCTCTGAAGTGCTAGAAGACCTTCTATCACAGCTGGCTTCGCTTATGCCTGCTCAAAAATGTGTGTATCTAAATACAAATATGCAAATCTAATTGTAATCAGTGAAGCTTATACATCTACCTTCAGGTGTGGCTGGTAGACTTTGCATCATGCTGTGGGAGTGTAGGCCGACATACCTTTATATAAAACAAATGCTAAAATAACTGGGGTAAGGGATTTTCTTTGGATTCTATTTGATTCTAATGCATCTTTAAGCTAATTTATATGATAACTCTTCAATTTCCACTTCATTCGTATGCCAGCTGCTTGGTCATCCCTATTTTCCCTTCATGGAGAGTGAACTCTTTCATGCGGCCTGCACCCCCAGGAAGCTCCAGTTGCCCCTCCTCTCTGAAAATTACCCAGAATTAAAATCATACAATCATGCTATGTACTGTATAACTTCTTACTTAAAAGTTAGTCTGCCCGGAGGTCAAGATCAAAGTTTATATCCGCATCTGAATGTCAGATGTGGCAGTAGATTGCTTTGTGGTGTCCTGGGTCCAAGCGAGACACACGCTCATGTATTGCTGTCTGTGGCTTGACTATAGACCTACAGTATCCTTAGCTATTGAAGTTGGATACATTATTGAATAGATAGAATATGAATGACCCTAAATAGAGCTGTCTGGATATTTCCAGGAGGATATGGTGCTTGAAAGAATGTTGTATTGTTCAATTATTTTATCATATTTAACCAGACCCCTGTATATTTATCACTGTGCCTTATTCTCAGTTACCAGTGCAAGACATACTAGAATGACACATGCAGTATAGCATTAAATACAGTACGCCTACATGACATAATCCAAGTCCATTCAAGACTTTAGTCAATGTGATGATCATTAAGAACAAAGCACATTAATACCCTATCCTAAAATACGAGGCAAACGCTAAACTCAGAGATCAGTAACAGGTGGGGGGCCCTCTGGTGTGACGCAGCTCTCTCTCCAAATGAGAAAGGGCTGACTTTTTGGTAGAGCCCCCCCCACCCTCTCTCCTCTCCCCTGCAGAAGGCTTTCAGTCAGCTCCCACGTTGCGTCTCCCGGCCAGGGTGCGCCCTGAGCAGAGAAAGCTCTTCAGCCCGGGCACCAGAGGAGGATGTTCACAAGCAAAGGAACCTAATCTTTCCCAGCAGGGATCCAAACGGCTCTGTAAGTGTATGAATGGAGATAATATCTCTGTAATGAGTCCTGTTTGTACCCTCAAAGTCTTCAAAAAGGCCTGAAACTCGACCTCCCTCTTAGCACTGACAATCCCTCAGTAATAGATCCTATTATTAATTGTTTTCTCTCTCTTGCTAACTCCACTGACTCACTCCCTGTTTCTGTACTCTTTCTCTCTCTCCCTTTCTCTCTCCCTGATCTCCTTTCAGTTGATCACCCCTGACCTCTTGCTTTTTAAGCATATGATCATTCTGCTCTTTTGTTATTTATCCAAATATTAAAAGACAGATTTACATTCGTAGTATATAAGTCTTTTCACATTGCTCTAGTTAGCATCTTTTTGTAGGCCTACCAGATTTAGGGAAATGTACGAAATTCACAAAAGGGAAATACTGTTAAAATACAATGCCATGCCAATACATTATTACAACTTCTATGTTTATGCAATTAGTCTGTCGTCACTTGTCGACTTCCTGCCAGTTTGGACCAATGCAGGTGTTCTTGATATCTCTGTGCTGCACACCGTGGGTGACTGTGTAAACATCCGGGACTCATTCAGGAACTGACCAGACCACCACCATCACTGTGCCCTGGCCTAGTCAGAGCACGTTTCATTTGCATATCCTGCTTCATGACTATTGTCTATTGTCGGTGGCCTGGAGATAAGTGGGGCACGTATCTGATGGACTTTACTGTTCTGAGAGATCCAGATGGCAGGAGCAGATCCCGAGCGATACCACAAACTGCGGCTTTTTTAAGGAAAAAAAAGAGACATGCCAGGTGTGATTAAGTAGCCATGATTTTGCGCGTCAGTGATTCCAAAGCAGATAATCAGAACACTGATAAAGTGAGAGACAGAGATAGCAGTATGTAGACGTGGTTACTGTAAAGACCTCTGCTGGCTCAGCATTTTACAACCCCTCAGAGGGTTTGGACTAGAACCAAAAGGATGTTTTGAGTCTAGCATTAATTACAGTGATGGAAATAACTAAGCATCACAAAGGCAAACTGCTACAGTACATGTGGCTCTGTAGTCAGAGCCATTATTCCATTAAGTAGCACTTGTAAATACCAGCATGAAAAATCTTTACAATATTTTCTTAGATGACTCCATCATTCAAGTCGTCTTAATGTACCTTCCCTCTCTGTGTGAGAAACCCTGTGAGAGTGGTATGAGTCAGTCAGAATGGTCAATATATTTGTATTAATTCCCTGTTGACACTCATACTTTAAATATTTGCTCAATCTGTGTGGCAAACAACGAATCAAATAAAGTTCTGTCATTAAAACATTATTTATGGCAGTGTTGGCAAATAATCATGCAGGACCAGAGGTTAGGTAGAAATACTGAAGTAATGTGACCGACAAAAACATAATTCCTACTGTATGTGGCTATGCATATACGGTACATATACCGTCCAGTACACACAATCATTTCCTAAATATGTTTTCTTGACCATTTCAACATGATGACTAATATCTGACAGGTCCAAGAACAACTCCTCTAGGATGTCATGCAGTTGGACAGCCGAAAGCATGCAGCTGTCTCTTAAAACACTAGCTTCTTTCCACAGGGGGAATGTCACATGATCCATCTGAGAGGCACACACATATATGCTCAAAGCATTTACCAACACAAGTCTTTCACAAAGCACCTCCGTCAAGTCTTCTTGGCCAGGTGAACTTTCAAAACAGCGTCCATCTGTAAAACAAAAAGGGAGCCCCTACAGAGGTGTGCAAAGAATCCATATGATCAAAGTCTGTGAGAATGGCAGCCTTGTCCTGGCCTGGCTATTATCAGGGCCATGAATGGCTGTCTTCTCCCCTTTTGTTGGCTCAGGCATTGACAGTCACTCACCCGGCAATGACTGTCACCAGCGCAAAGAGCCAGCCGCCAACAGAGGCCGACCACATCAAACGAGCTTGTCGAGGGGCCCTGCTCGTGAACCATAGCAACAAACACCTCCTGATCCTCACCTACATCTCAGCAGCAGACACCAACCGATGTGACTGTGATCCCAACCACCACCTCCATTGAGAAAATATATACTGCCTGGACCTCATTTCCCAGCCTGTCCTCTCAAGTAGTACTTATGTTAACTTCCAGCGCCTCACACAAAAGGCTGTACAAGTCTTTAGGAATGCTTTAGAGGTGACAAGAGGATTCTGACACTTGTTAGGTCAAACAGCATGCATGCTATTAGAACGATGTCGAATTTATGTTCTGCATTACTTAAATGTAGGATACAATGAAAAGGGCCTATGAAAAAAGATACCATTCAGTTTCATTTTAATTGTATTGTACTCCAGAAAGCACTGTACATTTGTTTAAAATGGTATGCTGAGCATACTATTGAATAAACAATATTACATTTTCCAAAGATGATATCTTGTAGACTTTCCGCTTCTAAAAATGACAAGACTCACAAGAGAATTTTGCAGTGCATAGTAGAGACTGGACAGTTTATATGAATCTCAAAAGACCAGACAATGTATCCTATTGGTTCCCTAACTAATTAGGAAGCTCAAATGAGCCAGATAAGGTTTACGCACATCATTCATAATATGAAGTTATTTACCAGCAGAGATAATATGATTATTTTCCATAGTATCAGGTCAACATGGTAGCCCTATTAGGTTGTGTCAGAGGAAGACCCTAAAAATGTCTAAAGACTACAGCCACCCAAGTCATAGACTGTTCTCTCTGCTACTGCACGGGAAGAGGTACTGATGCACCAAGTCTGGAACCAACAGGACCCTGAACAGTTTTTACCCCCAAGCCATAAGACTGCTAAACAGTTCATTAAATAGTTAACCAAATAGCTACCCGGACTATATGCATTGACCCTTTTTGCACTAACTGTTTTGACTCATCACAGACACTGCTGCTACCGTTTACTATCTGTCACTTTATTCCTAGTTATATGTGCATATCTACCTCAGTTACCTCATACCCCTGCACATAGACTCAGTACTGATGCCCCTTGTATATAGCCAAGTTATTACCTCGTACCCCTGTACATCGACTCAGTACTGGTACTCCTTGAATATAGACAAGTTATTACCTCGTACCCCTGCGCATTGACTCAGTACTGGTACTCCTTGAATATAGACAAGTTATTACCTCGTACCCCTGCACATTGACTCAGTACTGGTACCCCTTGTATAAGTTATTGTTTCTCATTATGTATCTATTATTACGTGTTTAATGTTCCTATTATTTCTCTATTTTCTTTATCTCTGCATTGTTGGGAAGGGACCTTTTTGTAAGCATTTCACTGTTCGTGTACACCTGTTGTTTGCGAAGTATATGACAAATACAATTTAATTTAATTTATTACATTGTAATTACACACTGACAACATGGAGAGTCAGTTCAAATGTGTTTTAAAAGTTGACCAGTGGCGGTTGGAAGCCATCCAAAAGGTTGTGGGTCTTTATATTATGTGGCAATTTCTCACTCAAACCAAGACATGAGAGTACCAGCAAGACCACTTATGTATGACCTCTAGTTTGACCTTTGTTCTACTTATTTTATGGTAAGGCTGCCACCTATAGGTGATATAGGTCACACACACATGTCACACACACCTTGTCCTTAGTTTTTTTCAGTGGTGTTCATAATTTCGATATTTGATAAGATATTCTTAAATAATGATAAAATAGAAATCTGACCAAACATAAAAGTTATTATTCTCCCTAGAGAATAAATGATACAGGTTAAATGCCCAATGCAGCCATTTTTGCCTCAATATCAAATCATTTCTGGGTAACAATTAAGTACCTTACTGTGATTGTTTTCAATTAAAATGGTCAAAAATAAACAAAAACATCTTCTTAGCAAAGAGCAATTTCTCAAGCAAGAATTTAGCTAGAACTGTCTGGTAGTGGTCTGAGTGGGGAGGGGAAAACTGAAAACTAGCTGTTATTAGCAGCGAGGTTTGAAATTCTCTTTCTTATTGGTAAATCAACTAATTTACCGCCTGGTGATGTCAGCAGGCAGGCCAAAACTCCATCCCACCAAAAACTGTAATGTCTTATGTTTCACCGAGCCGTGGCTGAACGACGACACGGATAATATAGAGCTGACTGGGATTTCTGTGCATCAATAGGACAGAACAGCTACGTCTGGTAAGACGGGGGGTGCGGGTGTGTGTCTACGTGTCAATAAGAGCTGGTGCGCCATGTATAATATTAAAAAGTCTCAAGGTATTTCTCGCCTGAGGTAGAGTACCTTGTGATATGCTGTAGACCACACTATCTACCAAGAGAGTTTTCATCTATATTATTCGTAGCTGTCTATTTACAAACCGATGCTGGCACTAAGACCGCACCCATCGAGCTGTATAAGGCCATAAGCAAACAAGAAAATGCTCATCCAGAAGCGTTAGTGGCCGGGGACTTTAATGCAGGCAAACTTAAATCAGTTTTACCTAATTTCTACCAGCATGTCACATGTGCAACCAGAGGGAAAAAAACTCTAGACCACCTTTACTCCATACACAGAGATGCATACAAACCTCTCCCTTGCACTCCATTTGGAAAATCTGACCATAATTCTACCCTCCTGATTCCTTCTTACAAGAAAAAATAAAGCAGGAAGTACCAGTGACTCGCTCAATACGGAAGTGGTCAGATGATGCGGATGCTATGTTACAGGACTGTTTTGCTAGCACAGACTGGAATGAGTTCCGATTCATCCAATGGCATTGAGGAGTATACCACCTCAGTCACAGGCTTCATCAATAAGTGCATCAATGACGTTTTCCCCACAGTGACCGTGCATAAATATCCCAACTAGAAGCCATGGATTACAGGCAACATCCACACCGAGCTAAAGGCTAGAGCTGCTGCTTTCAAGGGCCAGGACACTAATCTGGACGTTTATTTGAAATCCTGCTCTCAGATGAACCATCAAACAGGCAAAGCCTCAATACAGGACAAATATTGAATCCTACTACACCGGCTCTGACGCTCGTCGGATATGGTAGGGATTGCAAACTATTATGGACTACAAAGGGAAACCCAGCCGCGAGCTGCCCAGTGATGCGAGCCTACCAAACGAGCTAAATGCCTTTTATGCTCACTTCGAGGCAACCAACACTGAAGCATGCATGAGAGCACCAACTGTTCTGGAGGACTGTGTGATCACGCTCTCTGTAGTCGATGTGAAGACCTTTAAACAGGTCAACATTCACAAGGCCGCGTGGCCAGATGGATTACCAGGACATGTACACAGAGCATGCGCTGACCAACTGGCAAGTGTCTTCACTGACATTTTCAAACTCTCCCTGACTGAGTCTGTAATACCTATATGTTTCAAGCAGACCACCATAGTTCCTATGCCCATAGTCCCTATGTCCACCGCACCATAGCATTCACGCCGGTAGCCATTAAGTGCTTTGAAAGGCTGGTCATGACTCACATCAACACCATCATCCCGGAAACACTAGACCCACTCCAATTTGCAGATCGCCCCAACAGATCCACTGATGACGCAATCTCAATCGCACTCCACGCTGCCCTTTCCCACCTAGACAAAAGGAACACATATGTGGGAATTCTGTTCATTGACTACAGCTCAGCATTCAACACCATAGTGCCCACAAAGCTCATCACGAAGCTAAGGACCCTGGGACTAAACACCGTCCTCTGCATCCGGATCCTGGACTTCCTGACGGGCAGTCCCCAGGTGGTAAGGGTAGGCAACAACACATCTGCCACACTGATCCTCAACACTGGGGCCCCTCATGGTTGCGTGCTTAGTCCCCTCCTGTACTCCGTCTTCACCCACGACTAAGTGGCCAAGCATGACTCCAACACCATCATTAGGTTTTCTGACAACACAACAGTGGTAGGCCTGACAGACTATAGGGAGGAGGTCAGAGACCTGGCAGTGTGATGCCAGGACAACAACCTCTCCCTCATTGTGAGCAAGACAAAGGAGCTCATCGTGGTCTATAGGAAAAGGAGGCCCGAACAGGCCCCCCATTAACATTGATGGAGCTATAGTGGAGCGGGTTGAGAGTTTCAAGTTCCTTGCTGTCCACACTATCATTGTCCAAACACACCAAGACAGTTGTGAAGAGGGGACAACAATTATTTTTCCCCCTCAGGAGACTGAAAAGATTTGGCATGGGTCCCCAGATCCTCAAAGTTTTACAGCTGCTCCATCGAGAGCATCCTGACCGGTTGCATTACTCCTGGTATGGCAACTGCTCGGCATCCAACGATAAGGTGCTACAGAGGGTAGTACGTACTGCCCAGTATATCACTGGGGACAAGCTTCCTGCCATCCAGGACCTACATACTAGGCAGTGTCAAATGAAGGCCCAAAGAATTGTCAGAGACCAGTCACCCAAGTCATAGACTATTCTCTCTGCTACCACACGGCAAGCGGTACCGGAGTGCCAAGTCTAGGTCCTAAACGCTCCTTAAACCTGTTTGGGTGCATGAACCGCTAGCGGGACACCTACGACAACATCCGGTGAAATTGCAGAGCGCGAAATTCAAAATACAAAAATCGTAATATTAAACATTCATGAAAATACAAGTGTCATACATCATTTAAAAGCTTGACTTATTGTTAATCCAACCCCGTTGTCAGATTTCAAAAAGGCTTTACGGCGAAAGCATACCATGCGATTATCTGAGGACAGCGCCCCACATCAAAATACTTCTTCAACCAGCACAGGCGTCACAAAATCACAAATAGCGATTAAATAAATCCCTTACCTTCGAAGATCTTCATCTGTTTGCAATCCCAAGGGTCCCAGCTACACAATGAATGGTTGCTTTGTTCGATAAAGTCCTTCTTTATATCCAAAGTCTGTTTAGTTGGTGCCAATTATCTCAGTAATCCACTCGTTCAACATGCATACAAACGAATCCAAAAAGTTACCGGTAAAGTTAGTCCAAACAAGTCAAACGATGTTTCTAATTAATCCTCAGTTACTCTAATATCTAAAAAAACGATAATATTTAAGACGGAGAGTAGTATGTTCAATAGGGAAGATAAATAACAAGGAGCGCGCACCTCATTCACGCTTCAACAACACTATGCTTCTAATGAGAGACACCTTGGAAAAACTACTACTTGCTAATTTTTCAAAAAACAAGCCTGAAACCCTTTCTAAAGATTGTTAACATCTAGTGGAAGCCATAGGTACTGCAATCTGGGTCCTATCTATTTGTATATCCCATAGGCTAGCATTGAAATGGCCTGTGACCTAAAAAAAAAATCTGGATGGATTTTCCTCGGGTTTTCGCCTGCCATATCAGTTCTGTTATACTCACAGACATCATTTTAACAGTTTTAGAAAATTCCGAGTGTTTTCTATCCAATTATATGCATATCATAGCTTCTGGGCCTGAGTAACAGGCAGTTAACTTTGGGCACGTCAGTCATCCAAAATTCCGAACAATAACCAGTATGCTATAGAAGTTTTAACAGCTTCTACCCTCAAGCCATAAGACTGCTGAACAACTAATCAAATGGCCACCCGGACTATTTACATTGCACCCCCCACCGTTTTACACCGCTGCTACTCGCTGTTTATTATCTATTGCATAGTCACTTTACCCATACCTACATGTACAGATTACCTCGACTAACCTGTACTCCTGCATATTGACTCTGTACTGGTAACACCTGTATATAGCCTCGTTATTGTTACTTTACTGTGTTACTTTTTATTTGATTTTTTACTTTAGTTTATTTAGTAAATATTTTCTTAACTCTATTTCTTGAACTGTATTGTTGTAAGGAAGCATTTCACGGTAATGTCTGCACCTGTTGTATTCGGCGCATGTGACAAATATTGATGTTACCTGTTAAAACCACTTCAATCAGTATATAGATGAAGGGAAGGAGACAGGTTAAAGAAGGATTTTTAAGCCTTGAAACATGGATTGTGTATCATTCAGAGGGTGACTGGGCAAGACAAAATATTTAAGTGACTTTGAACTGAGTATGGTAGTAGGTGCGAGGTGCACTGGTTTGGGTGTGTCATGGATATTCAAGCTCAGCAGTTCCCCATGTGTATCGAGAATGGTCCACCACCCAACGGACATCTAGCCAACTTGACACAACTGTTTCGACACCTTGTAGAGTCAATGCCCCAACGAATTGAGGCTGTTCTGAGGGCCAAAGGGTGTTCAACGCAATATTAGGAAGGTGTTCCTAATGTTTTGTGCACTCAGTACAAATTGCACAAATATTATGTTTACTATTATATTTCCTTAACAAATAATGTTATACACTCCTTTCAATACATAAAAAACCTAATTGTCTTGTTTCTAAATCGACTCTTCGATTAATTAGTAGTCGTCTATCCTTGCCTATACTCTGCTCCTTTCTGTTCGATTAGCTTTGTCTTTTTCAAGATGGCAGCCTAGCGTGGAGAAGTGTTGTGCAGTTATGTAAACATGTCACTATTGAGACTGTGTGCCTTATCGAAGTGTCTGAGTGGTCGAATATTGTTTGAAAGAAGTCTTCGTCGTGTGTCAAATGCTGGCCATTGCCACTACTTTCGTACACTCCGGAATAACGTTGAAAGACGAATATCAGGTAAATGTTGTTGTCCCTTGCGCTAGTTAGTGAACTTTGAAACAGTTAGCTAGCTATCATCATGGGTAACGTTACATTACTTAGACATCAGAGGTCGTTGGCTGATAAATGCCAATATATACATTTATTTTTAAGACGTTGCTAATCCATACTAAATGGCAAATTAATTGACTCAAGTCAACCATTTACCTATGAGTTGGAATGTTTTGAAATGGCACATTTTGTCCATGAGCCAGATCCCCCAGATTTGGGGTGTCATGTCTCATAGTGATTTTTTAAAAAGATCCATGTCCCTAGAGTTGGAAAATGTGTGATAGCAGTGCAGCAATGGTAACTTTCTGTGTTAACACTCTTTCATACCTCCATCCCATTCATATTTTCCTATAGGGATTTTAACCTATGAGAAAATGTCAGTATACAACAAGTTATTGCTCGCTTATTATACCCTTTAATCATTGGGCATTTTTTATTCACAACTATCCATCAGACACATTTTCAGTTAATTTCAGGTTAACAGAACTTTGACCTCTAGGGTATATACACGGTTGAAATCTGAAGTTTACGTACACCTTAGCCAAATACATTTTAACTCAGTTTTTCACAATTCCTAACGCTTAATCCTAGTAAAAATTCCCTGTCTTAGGTCAGTTAGGATCACCACTTTTTTTTAAGAATGTGAAATGTCAGAATAATAGATTTATTTAATTCAGCTTTTCTTTCATCACATTCCCAGTGGGTCAGAAGTTTACATACACTCAATTAGTATTTAGTACTGTTGCCTTTAAATTGCTTAACTTGGGTCAAAAATTTCAGGTAGCATTCCACAAGCTTCCCACAATAAGTTGTGTGAATTTTGGCCCATTCCTCCTGACAGAGCTGGTGTAACTGAGTCAGGTTGTAGGCCTCCATGCTCGCGCACACTTTTTCAGTTCTGCCCACAAATTTTCTACAGGATCGAGGTCAGGGCTTTTTTAGACATTTTGCCATAACTTTGGAAGTATGCTTGGGGTCATTGTCCATTTGGAAGACCAAGCTTTAACTTCCTGACTGATGTCTTGAGATGTTGCTTCAATATATCCACATCATTTTCCTGCCTCATGATGCCATCTATTTTGTGAAGTGCACCAGTCCCTCCTGCAGCAAAGCACCCCCACAACATGATGCTGCCACCCCCCGTGCTTCACGGTTCGGATGGTGTTCTTTGGCTTGCAATCCTCCCCCTTTTTCCTCCAAACATAAAGATGGTCATTATGGTCAAACAGTTCTATTTTTGTTTCATCAGACCAGAGGACATTTCTCCAAAAAGTACGATCTTTGTCCCCATGTGCAGTTGCAAACCGTAGCCTGGCTTTTTTATTGCGGTTTTGGAGCAGTGGCTTCTTCCGTGCTGAGCGGAATTTCGGGTTATGTCGATATAGGACTCGTTTTATTGCGGATATAGATACTTTTGTACCTGTTTCCTCCAGCATCTTCACAAGGTCCTTTGCTGTTGTTCTGGGATTGATTTGCACTTTTCGCACCGAAGTACGTTCATCTCTAGGAGAAAGAACACATCTCCTTCCTGAGCGGTATGACAGCTGCGTGGTCCCATGGTGTTTATACTTGCGTACTATTGTTTGTACAGATGAACGTGGTACCTTCAGGCGTTTGGAAATTGCTCCCAAGGATGAACCAGACTTGTGGAGGTCTACAATTTTTTTCTGGGGTCTTGGCTGATTTCTTTTCATTTTCCCATGATGTCAATGCAAAGAGGCACTGAGTTTGAAGGTAGGCCTTGAAATACATCCACAGGTACACCTCCAATAGGCTAATAGACATAATTTGAGTCAATCAGAAGCTTCTAAAGCCATGAGATAATTTTCTGGAATTTTCCAAGCTGTTTAAAGGCACAGTCAACTTAGTGTATGTAAACTTCTGACCCACTGGAATTGTGATGCAGTGAGTTATATATTAAACTAACTGACTTGCCAAAACATTAGTTTGTTTACAAGGAATTTGTGGAGTGGTTGAAAAATGTGTTTTAATGACTCCAACCTAAGTGTATGTAAACTCCCGACTTCAACTGTATCAGAATTACCTGTATAAATGGCTTTAAATCAGAAACCCTGATACATTTTAAACGTATAACAAGTGGTTCTGAAAGGTCATGAAATCACATTTGAAATGATATGTAATATAACCAACTTTGATAGCACCAGCTACAACTATTGTTTTGTAAAATCACCCATATTGTGCCATTTAATATTAGAATGTTTGGAGCTTAGCCATAGAAATCCATGTAATGAGGCAGATATGTTTTTGGATTGTAACTTGTGTGCAATTTGGTGCTTATTTCACTTAAGTTACAATCCAAAAACATAGCTGCCTCATTACATGGATTTCTATGGCTACACTTCAAACATTCTAATATTAATGGCACAATATGGGTGCCATTTTGTATGGGTGCTCCAGCTCCTTCAAGTTGGATGGGTTCCACTGGTGTACAGCAGTCTTTAAGTCATACCACAGATTCTCAATTGGATTGAGGTCTGGGCTTTGACTAGCCATTCCAAGACATTTAAATGTTTCCCCTTAAACCAGTTGAGTGTTGCTTTAGAAGTATGCTTATGGTCATTGTCCTGCTGGAAGGTGAACCTCCGTCCCAGTCTGAAATCTCTGGAAGAGTGAAACGAGTTTCCCTCAAGAATTTCCCTATATTTAGCACCATCATTCATTCAATTCTGACCAGCTTCCCTCTCCCTGCCAATGGAAAAACACCCCCACAGCATGATGCTGCCACCACCATGCTTCACTGTGATAGGGATCACCCTTGTGATAGGGTTCTTGGGGTGATGAGTAGTCTTGGGTTTGCGCCAGACATAGCTCAATTTGTCTCATCTGACCAGAGTACCTATTCCCATATGTTTGGGGAGTCTCCCACATGTCTTTTGGCGAACACCAAACGTGTTTGCTTATTTTCTTCATTAAGCAATGGCTTTTTTCTGGCCACTTCTCCATAAAGCCAAGCTCTGTGGAGTGTACGGCTTAATGTAGTCCTATGGACAGATACTCCAATCTCTGCTGTGGAGCTTTGCAGCACCTTCAGGGTTATCTTTGGTCTCTTTGATGCATCTCTGATTAATGCCCTCCTTGCCTGGTCTGAGAGTTTTGGTGGGCGGCTCTCTCTTGGCAGGTTTGTTGTGGTGCCATATTCTTTAAAAAATGTTATAATGGATTTAATGGTTCTCCGTTGGATGTTCAAAGTTTCTGATATTTTTTTTATAACCCAACCCTGATCTGTTCTTCTCCACAACTTTGTCCCTGACCTGTTTGGAGAGCTCCTTGGTATTCATGGTGCCGCTTGCTTAGTGATGTTGCAGACTCTGGGGCCTTTCAGAACAGGTGTATGTATACTGAGATCATGTGACAGATCATGTGACACTTAGATTGCACACAGGTGGACTTTATTTAACTAATTATGTGACTTCTAAAGGTAATTGGTTGCACCAGATCTTATTTAGGGACTTTAGGGGGTGAATATATATGCACACCCCACTTTTCCATTTTTATTTTTTTTAGAGTTTTTTATTATTCTTATTTATTTCACTTCACCAATTTGGACTATTTTGTGTATGTCCATTATAGAGGTCGACCGATTAATCGTAATGGCCGATTAATTAGGGCCGATTTCAAGTTTCCATAACATTCATTCAAACAGCACTTTCGTGCGTTTTGCCAGCAGCTCTTCACTGTGCTTCAAGCATTGCGCTGTTTATGACTTCAAGCCTATCAACTCCCGGGATTAGGCTGGTGTAACCGATGTGAAATTGCTAGCTAGTTAGTGGGGTGCGCGCTAATAGCGTTTCAAACGTCACTCGCTCTGAGACTTGGAGTAGTTGTTCCCCTTGCTCTGCATGGGTAATGCTGCTTCGAGGGTGGCTGTTGTCGATGTGTTCCTTGTTCGAGCCCAGGTAGGAGCGAGGAAAGGGACGGAAGCTATACTGTTACACTGGCAATACTAAAGTGCCTATAAGAACATCCAATAGTCAAAGGTATATGGAATACAAATGGTATAGAGAGAAATAGTCCTATAAATACTATTTTAACTACAACCTTACCTTGGAATATTGAAGTCTCATGTTAAAAGGAACTACCAGCTTTCATATGTTCTCATGTTCTGAGCAAGGAACTTAAACGTTAGCTTTTTTACATGGCACATATTGCACTTTTACTTTCTTCTTCAACACTTTGTTTTTGCATTATTTAAACCAAATTGAAGATGTTTCATTATTTATTTGAGGCTAAATGGATTTTTATTGATGTATTATATTAAGTTAAAATAAGTGTTCATTCAGTATTGTTGTAATTGTCATTATTACAAATAAAAATAAAATCGGCCGATTAATTGGTATCAGCCTTTTTTGGTCCTCCAATAATCGGTATCGGTGTTGAAAAATCATAATTGGTCAACCTCTAGTCCATTACATGAAATCCCTTTACAAACCATTTAAATTACAGGTTGTAATGCAACATAATAGGAAAAACTCCAAGGGGGATGAATACTTTTGCAAGGCACTGTATATAGTAATTCTCACAACAATCTTCTTACAGATCCACCATGGACATCACAACGAAGCCATTTCTCAGCTCTGATCCCAAAGAAAGAGGGTGGGAAAAAATGAGTATGGGAACAATCTCAGCTGTTAGATGGTATGTAATAAATTCCTTTCATCATGCATGTGATCCCTCAAATGCTTTTACATGTTTGTTTTCTATTATATCACAATGCTAGTATTTTCTCTGTCTCGTTCTTTTTTCCAGTGCTTGAAGCCAGAATCCAGCAACTCCAATCTGACATTGTTTTAGATGTCCAACATGCAAAGGTACAATTTGTCAACGCTTCCAAGTCGGGGAGAGGGGCTTCTTCAGGGAAGAGTCACAAAAATGTTTCTGGGGTGAGGACTGAGTTGCCCAAGGTGGGACAGACTATTAGTAAGGGAGGGGGCAAAGATGCTTCAGCCTCCAAATCCCGCTGGATGGAGAAACTGATTCAGGAGAAGACGACTAAAACAAAGAAACTGAACCTGAAGCTAGGCATAGAAGATAAACCTGTGAAAAGCAGAAAAGGAAAACTGATGCTACCAGGTACCGCACAAAAAAACATATCGACAAAAGCAGGAAAAAAGACTGCATCGACCTCTAAAAAGAGCAAGACTCTGAAAAACCAAGAGCCAACTGCAAACCAAGCACACACTATGGCAGATGCACCGGTTGCTGCTGCAACTGTGCCTATTAGAAAAGCCAAAGGAAAGGGGAAAGCCTCAAAGGAGCCGGCTCCTGAGTTGTCTGAGGCTAGGGACCAGGAGCTGGCTGAGGTGGAGAGGAAGGCGGAGGCCAAGGCCCAGGAGCTGTCTGAGGTGGAGAAGTTGGAGAGGAAGCTTAACCAGTGGGCTATGTCGGCCAGCCCGGAGCTCGTGCAGGATAACAGCGAGCCCAGGATGTACGAGGGCGTCCAGCTTAGTGTGCATTGCTACCTGGAGGCCTGTGTGGTCTGTGGCGACATTGACCGAGCCCAGCGCCTCCTGCTCACTCACCACCGCATGATCAGCCGACGCAACCTGCTCAACATAGGACTCTACAACGTCATGATGAGGGTCTGGGCCAAGAAGGTAAGTGCTGCTCACTCTTGTATTAGAATTCTACAATTCTAATACTTTGTCTACACAAGTCTCTAAATTCTGCATTACCTCCTTATTCTCCATGTGGACAACTGCAGGTCTCTTTGAACCAGATTGGACGTATGTTCATTCTGGTAGAAGAGGCAGGTCTGAAACCTAACCTCACCTCCTACTCTGCTGCACTGGAGTGTATGGGCCGAACCCCTAACTGTTCTCCAAAGGTCATCAACAGGTAGGCTAACCCACAGACAGCCATTTACAGAACTTAACTTATAACTGTAACTCTAGGTTCATCTGGAACTTGTTGACATTAGGTAAATATGATAATATTTGACTGTTAAACAAAACAATGCCTAGACTGCTTTAAATGTGTATGAGAATTCGTTGTGGTCTTGGATGATTGTTACTAGATGGCCAGTGCATTTGTAGCCTGAGTTTCCCACTAGATGTCAGACTCTCCTATTAGCTTTGCGGTTAATATTTCTCTTTATTCTAGCCGCCTCTGTGATCCAGTGTTAACGAGCGTGTCTAGAGATACTGGGATTTCAACACTGTTTAAATATGAGATCATCGCTATTTCTACCCAGTCTAGCACCAGGCCACTGAATACCCTCTAGTCTAGAGGATGCTGCCATTATATTTCCTGTAATACGTTGTTGCGTGGGGCATTTTTTGAGGGCTGAGCACGTGGGCCAGCTGTGTGTGGAGAGGTGTTATGGGTGCCAGCGACGCGTCTTTCCTGGAAGTGAGGAGGCGCTAGGCAGGCATCCTGAATGAGAAGTCTCCATTGATGAGTGATATTGCATTTAGGCCAGTGGTGGTGTCGGTCACGGCATGCTTCCTCCAGACAGATTTATTGCATGACATTTAGCATGGCGGCACACATTGTGTATACTGATATGTGTATTGATGTGTTTACAGGGCTCATCTGTGAAAGAGACCATGGTCTCAGCATGACTCACTGTCAAAATAAATGTTAATATAGACCTAGTCCTGGAAGAGGGAGAGAGATCTCGCTATATCTTAATGAATGTCCCTATCTGATGTAGGCCAGGACAATCTGCTGGCTGACTATACAGAGACCGGGCCAAATGGATTTCAGTCAGGCCAAATGGATTGTGATTGATACCTTATGTGTTTGTATGTGTTAACTTCTCTAGGGTAGGGGGCAGCATTCGGAATTTTGGATGAAAAGCATGCCCAAATTAAACTGCCTGCTACTCGGGCCCATGCATTTGGATAGAAAACACTCTAAAGTTTCCAAAACTGTTAAAATAGTGTCTGTGAGTATAACAGAACTGATTTAGTAGGCGAAAACCTGAGAAAAATCCATTCAGGATTTAGTTTTATTTTTGGTTTTGTGGTTTTCTATTCAATGCCGTGACAGTATCCATTGACTTAGGACTCAAATTGCACGTCCTGTGGCTTCCAATAGATGTCAACAGTCTTTAGAAATGGTTTCAGGCTTGTATTCTGAAAAATTAGGGAATAAGAGCAGTCTGAATGAGTGGACCTGCGACCAGAGAGAGTGTCTTTCTTGTTTATCTTTTATATTGACGTTATTGTCCGGTTGAAATATTATCGATTATTTAGGCTAATAACAACCTGAGGGTTGAATATAAACATCGTTTGACGTGTTTCTATGAACTTTACGGATACATTTGTCTTCCTGTTTTGACTGCGTTTGAGCCTGTGGATTACTGAAGAAAACGCGCAAACAAAACTGAGGTTTTTGGATATATAGAGACTTTATCGAACAAAAGGAACATTTATTGAGTAAATGAATGTCTTCTGAGTGCACCAATATGAAGATCACTAAAGGTAAGGGATTAATTTTATCTCTATTTCTGACTTGTGTAACTCTTCTACTTGACTGGTTACTGTTTGTAATGATTTGTCTGCTGGGCTATGTTCTCAAATAATCGTAAGGTATGCTTTCGCCGTAAAGCATTTTTTAAATCTGACATCGTGGTTGGATTCACAAGAAGTTAATCTTTAAACCTATGTAAAATATGTTTTGTTTTCTGAATCTTTACAATGAGTATTTTTGTATTTGAATTTGGTGCCCTGCAGTTTCACTGGCTGGTGAGGGGGTGGGTCGCTAACGTCTCACGTACCCTAGAGAGGTTTTAACAACCTGCTGTCAGTAATTTGATTATGCTTATTGGACAAGGAAATAACAGTCTGTTTGGAGGCTTGGTGGAACTCAATTTGTCAATGTCAATATGCTGACTAGAACGTTAGGCTAATTCATTCAAAAGGAGATAAAAAATAAAATAATATCTGCAAAAACTGTCTGGTAATGGTATTCATGACACAGACTGTTCTATCAGATTTGGTTTCTAGCCTTGTTGTGTAGAACTGCAGGTTATTTGAATACAGAGTCACGGCAGAGAATCCTGAGTCAGTCTACGATTGTGGTGAAAGTGATTTCCTTTCGTGTGGTCTTTCAGACTATCATGACGCTGACCCTCTTGTCTCTGGCTATCCCGCCCTACTCTGCTGTCCCCCCTGAGGATGTCACCCTATGCAGTGTGGCCCAATGACAGAGCATGTTGCAGAGCAGTAGGGGTGGATAGGGCCAGCTGGTTGGTCCATCGATGGGATACCAATGACATTGTTGTTCTGCAGTGGTGTTCTCCTGCTCCTTCTTCAGCCCAGCCATCTTTCTCTCACACTGTTCTTCCTCCCTTTCCCCTGTTTGTCTCAAGTTCCCCCTCTCTTTCTGTCTCTCTCCTGCTCCCTCTTCAGCCCAGCCATCTTTCTCTCACACTGTTCTTCCTCCCTTTCCCCTGTTTGTCTCAAGTTCCCCCTCTCTTTCTGTCTCTCTCCTGCTCCCTCTTCAGCCCAGCCATCTTTCTCTCACACTGTTCTTCCTCCCCTTCCCCTGTTCGTCTCAAGTTCCCCCTCTCTTTCTGTCTCTAGTCATACTGTATCTCCTGGCCTGATCTGGGTTCCATTGTCCACAGTGGCACTGTGCCTGGTGGCTAGCATCCTTTTAAAGCACATCTCATTCCTACAGAACTAAAGTTTATCTTCAGCTTGCACAACTCAGCTATGTCGCTCTCTTGCTCGTCATCTCCCTGCGAGCTGATAGCAGTGTAATCCCCGCCCCTGTCTCTTTATTCCTCCAGACCACACTGAGAGAACAAGGCCTAATCTCCTCTTTGTTCAAGAGACACTGAGAAAATGACATTTTAAACAGTACAGGGAGTCTTTAATGGCCATTCCAATATCTCTCCCGGATTCCGTTTGGTTCTGTGAATGCTATTTAATTGCTGTCTTGCAGAAAGCTGTGGAGGGCAAAGGAATATTCTCTCATTGATGACAAATCTTCCCCCCTCCGATACCTCATCCCTTTGTCACTGTCGCAGTATTCTGTTTTGCTCCATTAGAGGGCAGTGCTAACACAAGCCCACCAGGGACCTCTGTCTCTGGGTTACATCAAGGTGTTACACATCACATGCCACAGCATAACTTTTCCTTCCTACTGACAGACGGCATTCATACAGTGCTCTGAACAGGTCACATATAGGAGCAATTGACCTCAACCCCAGAGTAGAGTAGGGTAGACGACTCGCCTCATCATGGTCTAAGACACTGCATCTCGGTGCTAGAGGTGTCACTGCAGTACCTGGTTCGAATCCAGGCTGCATCACATCCGGCCGTGATTGGGAGTCCCATAGGGCGGCGCACAATTGGCCCAGCGTCGATCGGGATTTGCCGGGGTAGGCCGTCATTGTAAATAAGAATTTGTTCTTAACTGACTTGCCTACTTAAATAAAGCTTCAAAACATTTTTTTTAGCCCATGAGTAGAGTAAAATAGATTAATTCTTGAATCTATAGTAACTAGACTGGACTAGAATGAAATAGAACAGAACACTATTTCCAGCATGCCATGCGGCCATGCTGTCTGACACACAACATGCCCTTTCTCAGACATTCATGTTGACTTAGCTTAGTAGTACACTTCAGCTTTGTCTCTTGCTTAGTTCCCAAAGGCTCCATCGGTTATCCAACGGGCCGCTTTGAATTAGCCAGGCCTTAGTCTCCTCAATCCCTCTTCAGCTTCAGTTGATGCTCCATACACTACATTTTGTATTCCACTGGCTGTGTGCACATCGCTATCTCCTGAATTCAACAGTCCAGTCATGGCAGGTATGGAGTCTCAGGATGACCATCATTTGAATTAAAATGACACAACGTGCTCTGTGACCGGTCTGTGGACTGCCTGATATTTCCAATGCTTCTGGGGCAAAAATTATGTTTGTTATGCTGGCATTGTCAATCAGCATAATAAAGCCATGCATATGATATCGGAGCCGAGGTGCTTTAAATATAATTAAGTCACCATGGGGCCACAGTAAACCAGATCCGACATTAGGCCTCGTTCACCTTCTGAAGACCAAGGTCAAAAAGTTGACTTCTATGTTTTTTATGCTGATGAAAGTACATGCCTAACTTTTTACTTCAAGCAAATAAGATAATATTACCAGAAGATTATCAACACTTGTAATTTATCCATTGCCTTTATCCGTCCCCAAGGCACTCATCTGTAAGTAATGGCTATTTGAAAGAGATATGCAAAATGCAACTTTGTAGGGAGTACTGACTGAGGTTTGCTATCTTGTCTCTGACATTTTTCCCCCTGTCTGTCCTCAGGGTCCTGCGTCAGATGAAAGAAGATGGCCTGTGTGTGGAAGAGCTGTTCAGATGCTGTGTGTTCAGGCAGGATGAGAGGGACATGGTGCTGAGGGCCATCCACACCGTGGAACCAGACTTTCAACCCAGCATCAACACTGTCCTGCACACTTGCTCCTCACCGCTGGTCAAAGACTTCTACACAGAGGTAGGACACATGTCAACATATGAGTCGAGTAGACACGTCAACCCATCTGTGGAGGATGCAGAATTCAGAGACTTGTTTTTTATAGCTTGATCGGACCTGTCCTTTATGTTCGTTTTTTGCTTATGAAGCGTTTTGAGAGATCTATTATGAAAAGTGCTATATACATCAAATAAATTATTATTTATTATGAATCGAGTAAAATATAATCATTATTGAATCTATAGTGACTGGACTAGAAAGAAATAGAATAGAACACTCTTTCCATTGTTGGAGACAGAAATGTGTCTCTCTGTCCCTCTCGCTGTCATGCAGCCATGCTGTCTGACACATAACGTGCTTTTTCTCAGTCTAGGGGTGTATACGTCTTGCAACAGAAACCGTTTATTGTTTATGAACCAAACAGAGCAAATTGAACGAAACGTGGAGAGACCTACCTGAATTTGAGCAATATAAACTCGTTTTTGTTGCAAAACATTTCCGTTTGGAGTAAACGGTTTTGCAACAGACTAAATGTTTCGCAACAATCAGCGTAATAAATTCACCCCAGGCCTGGAGGGTTCTCTGGAAGCAGTGGTTGGACTGTGTCATGTGTTTGTCCTATAACAATCTCTATGTAATCATGGTGCAGTATCCAGCAGCATACCACCCTGCATCTCACTGCTCGCTTGCCTGCTCGCTTGCCTCTGAAGCTAAGCAGCGTTGGTCCCTGGATGGGAGATCAGATACGGCTGGAAGTGGTGTTGGAGGGCCAGTAGGAAGCACTCTTTCCTCTGGTCTAAAAAATAAAATATCCAATGCCCCGTGACAGGGACTGGGGACATGACCCTGCGTAAGGGGCCGTCTTTCGGATGGGACGTTAAACGGGTGTCCTGAATCTGTGGTCACTAAGGATCCCATGGCACTTATCATAAGAGTAAGGGTGTTAACCCTGGTGTCCTGGCTAAAATCCCAATCTGGTCCTCCTACCATCATGGACACCTAATCATCCCCAGCTTCCAATTGGCTCATTCATCCTCCCTCCTCTCCCCTGTAACTATTCCCCAGGTTGTTGTTGTAAATGAGAATGTGTTCTCAGTCAACTTACATGATAATAAGGGTTAAATAAATAAAATACATTTACAGAGCGACTTACAGGAGCAATTACAACCAAATCAAACTTTATTTGTCACATGTGCCAAATACAACATGTGTAGACCTTACTGTGAAATACTTACTTACAAGCCCTTAACAAACAATGCAGTTTGAGAAAGTGTTCAAATATTTACCAACTAAAGTAAAAAAAATAATAAAAAGTAACACAATAAAATAGCAATAACGAGGCTATATTACAGGGGGTACTGAGTCAATGTTCTGGGTTACAGGTTAGTTGAGGTAATTTGTACGTGTAGGTAGGGGTAAAGTGACTATGCATAGATAATAAACAGCAAGTAGCAGAAGTGTTAAAAACAAATGGGGGGGATGGCCATTTGATTAATTGTTCAGCAGTCTTATGGCTAGTGGGTAGAAGCTCTTAAGGAGCCTTTTGGTCCTAGACTTGGCGCAGCGCTACCGCTTGGCGTGCGGTAGCAGAGAGAACAGTCTACAACTTGGGTGACTGGAGTCTTTAACACATTTTTGGGGCTTTTTTCTGACACTGCCTAGTATATAGGTCCTAGATGTTGTTGCCTACCCTTACCACCTGGGGGCGACTCATCAGGAAGTCCAGGATCCAGTTGCAGAGGGAGGTGTTTAGTCCCAGAGTCCTTAGCTTAGTGTTGAGCCTTGTGGGCACTATGGTGTCGAACGCTGAGCTGTGGTCAGTGAACAGCATTCTCACATAGGCATTCCTTTTGTCCAGGTGGGAAAGGGCAGTGTGAAGTGCGATTTGAGTCATCTGTGGATCTGTTGGGGCGGTATGTGAATTGGAGTGGGTCTAGGGTATCCGGGATGATGCTGTTGTGAGCCATGACCAGCCTTTCAAAGCACTTCATGGTTACTGACGTGATAACTACGGGGTGGTAATCATTTAGGCAGGTTACCTTCGCTTCCTTATGCACAGGGACTATGGTGGTCTGCTTGAAACATGTAGGTATTACAGACTCGGTCAGGGAGAGGATGAAAATGTCAGTGAAGACACTTGCCAGTTGGTCAGTGCATGCTTTGAGTACACGTCCTGGTAATCCATCTGGCCCCGCAGCTTTGTGAATGTTGATCTGTGTTAAGGTCTTGCTCACCATGGCTACAGAGAGCGTTATCACACCATTGTCCTGAACAGCTGGTGCTCTCATGCGCGCTTCAGTGTTGCTTGCTGCGAAGCGAGCATAAAAGGCATTTAGCGTGTCTGGTAGGCTTGCGTCACTGGGCAGCTCGCGGCTGGGTTTCCCTTTGTAGTCCGTAATGGTTTTCAAGCCCTGCCACATCCGACGAGAGTCAGAACCGGTGTAGGAGTCAATCTTAATCCTGTATTGACGCTTTGCCTGTTTGATGGTTCGTCTGAGGGCATAGTGGGATTTCTGTTAAGGTTAAGTGGTGCTGCTATGCTTTCTCACATGATTCACTTTTTGCCATACAGGATGTATTTTTAGCTGTGCTTGTACCATGGGGAGAGAAGGAGTTGTTTTTTAACTCAGTGCCAAGTTTTCATAACACCGTCTCACGGGAAGTCGAAACTGCACATTAGAATAATATATATACTAGTACTATTTGCAAATTAGATGTGCAGAAATGCAGTTTTATCTAGTGTTAGGAGATGCTGTGTTCTCCTGTGAGGGGGATATTACATTTCTATCATTATGAGCCAACTCATTAATCTTGGTGCCCTACTGCATTTGATCTATGGTTTAGCTGACAGTTCTGCATTTGCCAGGGGTCCTAGCTAGAAGAGAGAGTGAGAAGGAAAAGGAGGGAGACTTGGTTGTCCCATTCCGGTCCATGCTGGCTCTGCTCCGTCTCTGGACAATCTCTGCCCCTGGGCAGAATAAGTGTCTGACACACTTCTACACACGCAAACAACAATACACATGAACATACTTATTATTCAGTCCTCTCTCATGGCCCAGCATGAACTGCCATAGAAGCACTGAAACAGAATGTTATAACATAAGAGTGTCCGCTAAATGACTAAAATGTAAATATATGTGTCCAAATACATCAGTGTATATACTGTAGTTCCTCAGCAGCAAAGCTTGCACTTTAAGTAAGACTAGTATTGTGCCATGCTTTAGTGCCTTAGAGCCAGTGACCAAGTGACTTATCTCCCGTGGAAACTTTTGTTTTATTTTCGCTGCCGTTCAAGCGGCCTCTCCTTTGCGGACATATTTAGTGTCTCTTCCTGTGTCTCCAGTGTTAATAAAGAGACATCGTACATCAACCCTTCTATGAAGTGTTAACTGATAATACCCAGATGTCCTTGCACAGGTCACGGATGCCCACTTTCAATAATAAAATACAAAATGAAAAAGTACACAGGCCCTCTCAGTATGTAGGCCTACTCAGTACCCTTCTCACTGGACCACTTAGCCAGCTGTGTGTTTATATAATGACATATATGTGCCGCCACTTTCTATGAGCTTTTTAATTGGGTGCCAGCCAGACCTTTGGTGTGGGTTAAGCTTAAAGCAGCAGCATGTAAAGATGCAGTATAAGCATATTTATTTTTTAATTGGCCACGGGAGGGTGATGGGATGGATGTTAATTTGCATAGCTACTGGCTGTTAATTGAGGCTCTGTGTTTGGTTTGCGTTAGTTTGGGCCCTCGTGTCCTCTTTATTTCTCTCTGTCAGGTGACTGCAGGCACAGGGGGAATGGTGGCATGGGCCTGCCTTAGTCCATTTAGTGCCTTTACTCCAAGCACCAAACACACAGAGACACACACAGAGACCGACAGACAGAACTACACTGACCTTAAATGTGTTGCCATCCAATTATAGATGTAAACATAGGAATATTCATACTCCTTTGTAAACGCATATCATTTGATTTTCAGTTTGATCTCGGAAATGAAATGCCAAGCAGTCAAGGTACCAGCCCACAGTAATTGATGGAGCACACAGATGCACACAGATGTGACTACACCTTATTATGCCGAGCATAATGAGCCATCTGTTTACTTTATAGTCTTGTGGAGCTGAATGTCTAGTGATTAAGCCTGGGTAAGGTTCTGTGTGTTGGCAGCAGACTAAGCGTTTAGTGCAGGGTTCCCCAACTGGCCAAATTTGGCCCGCTGGTGATTTTATTTGGCACCCCAAGTTTTTTGAGCAATTTTTGTGGGGTGTAAATACACCAGCACATCAGTGATTTAGAATTTTGGAAATCTGTTCCAAAGTTTTCCCACACATAATAGAGAGGTATACACTCAGTGGCCAGTTTATTAGGTACACCCATCTAGTACTGGGTGGCCCTGAAATGAGCAATTATTGGAGTTGTATAAGATCTCAAATCGCTTTACATTGAAGGGGTGGAATTGTATTTAATCCATTGCCAATGACAAAATCATATTTTCATTATGTTGATTTTTATTTTATTTTTTTATGTTCCATCAGTGTCAGCAGAGAGAGAAGTTTATCTCCAGACATCAGTCAAAACTTTAAATGTAATGCTTTGAGGGCTCTCCTGTTATCTCAGTGATCTGGGTTCAGGCATTTACGGTTTAAACTCTCCCTGCATCTCCAGACAGTGTTTCAGATTGGGAGCAGGAGGACGAGGGTCCCTGGTGGTCTGCAACATTTACAGCGGAATGATAATGTACAGCAGAATGATAATGTATTTTGATGGGGCTCTCCTGAGGAGGGGGCGGAGTCATCTAGAGTCCAGATCAGCCTATCTGCTCTGTGTCAGCTGGGCTCTCCTCCTGGCATGGTCAGGCAATATGACAGTCCCCTAGATGGAGGGTTGACCCAGTATCACAGCCTGGCCTGAGACCTGTTCTGTTCGATCACAATATCTGAATCGGAACACATGCTGAATACCACAGATGGTTATTGGCTAGCTAGTCGAGTCCAAATGAGTTATAAGGTGTGTGTTGTTTAACTTGACATCAACTTTGAACTCATATCCAAAGTGGATCTAAGGCAGAACTTGCTTATGGACCATAGTTCATCATGTTTTCGTCCACCAGAACCACACAGTACCATGCAGTATTACCGTGCTGATGGTGGTGTATGTGAATGTTTCAGAGGGCTCTACTGGCAGAGCAGCGGATGGTGTGGCACGAAGCCCTAGTTGGGGCCCTGAGGGAGAGCAATATGATCCTGGCCAGCATCACCCCGAAGGCCGTCAGACTCAGCCTCTACCCCTACCTCTGTCTGATGGACCAAAAGGACTATGTAGACATCATGATCCAGGTATAAAGCTATTATTATCATCATTATTATTATTATATAACCCACTTAATCCTCTCAACTATCTCTGACCTTGGGTCATATACACTGAGTGTACAAAACATGACATAGACTGACCAGGTTAAAGCTATGATCCCTTATTGATGTCACTTGTTAAATCCACTTCAATAAGTGTAGATGAAGGTGAAGAGACAGGTTAAAGAATGATTTTTAAGCCTTGAGACAGGGATTGTGTGTGTGACATTCAGAGGGTGAATGGGCAAGACAAAATATTTAAGTGCCTTTGAACGGGGTGTGGTATTAGGTGCCAGGTGCACCGGTTTGTGTCAAGAACTGCAACGCTGCTGTTTTTTTCACGCTCAACAGTTTCCCGTGTCTATCAAGAATGGTCCACCACTCAAAGGACATCCAGCTAACTTATCACAACTGTGGGAAGCATTGGAGTCAATATGGGCCAGCATCCCTATGGAACGCTTTTGACACCTTGTGTGCAACTCAATATTAGGGAGGTGTACCTAATGCTTTGTACACTCAATGCATATACTGTGTCTCTGTTGGTTCAATTCTTATTTTTCTGAGTGGTATCAAATTGTCTGAGCTGGTTGACAAATGATTTGAACGTTCTAACGTTTAATTTGGCGTTCTGTGTTTGGACCCTTCAGGTAAAGCCCACTGCATCCCAGCAGTATGTTGGACCTTGACTCGTTTAGACCTCTGATGTATCTAGAGTTCTAAAGTCAGGTTTATTTAGCATCTTTGTAGCGTGATATCAAATGTAATGCTATAAAATACAGATGATCCTAATAATGTTGATATTTGTCAGAGTCTCTCTAACTTGCCATCCAGTGGGGAGTCTCTCCACATCCTGGCCAAGGAGCTGGGAAACAGGGTCCACAACAAGTTCTGCATCCACCTGAAGAGCCACAACCAGATGGTGGACAAGCTCAGCCATATCTACAATGAATATGCTGAGCTACTAGCCATTGACTCTAAGGTATGACACTCCACAGAAATAGAATGAATAGAACAGGTGTCCCCATTCAAGTCAATGATGGCATAACTGGTGGCGATTGCGAGAGTACCCATAGGAGCAAAGCAGGAAGTGTACCCATCAATATGTGCTGTGATTTGTTGTTTCAACTGACATTACAAAAAATACATTCCATAGCATGAGCCACATCAGTTAACATAATTTGAATGAACATTCTACATTACCATAGAAATGTTGCATCACAAGGCAGGCAGCCATTGCGAGTGTACCCATGAGTTTACCAGTCATATTGCCAGCGGTAGAGGTTCCAAGCCCATTCTATTCATTCTATTTCTATGTGTCACTCTTCCACCCACATCTGGTCTTTATCTGTTTTTACAGATAAATTACAAGATGTATTAAATCATTGACCTACTGTTTGACTTAAAGAACTTCCTTACTGTGCGGTGCAGGAATTTGACGTATTGCCTAGGGAGCGATGGTGGAAGCTGGAGTCGGAGCATAGCTCTGGTCCCTCCCTGCTGGGGGACAATACCCAATGGCCCCACACGGTGGTGGTGGAGCTGGGCACCTACCTGGTGCACCTCATGGTCAAGCACATGAAGGTGAACAGCGACATCCTCAACCCTGCCTATGACAGGAAGTTCATCCCTGTCCTCTACCACATGTACACTTTCTGCAGTAACAAACAGGTAAATCGTACACTACATTTTGAAGTGATTTATGCCAGTAATTTTTTTCATCAGATTTCCAAGGCTTCGGGTCATTTTCGTGACATCTCATTTTGGTGTCATGACTTAGTCTTCACATTGATATTTTATGAGCGAAATCAGTTAGTGCAGCAGTGAGAAGGTGCCATAACATAACAGGCTACCTTGGTTTTGGAAAGGGCTGTCTGTTATAGCTGCTATGTCTATCTCTTCAGCTCTCCTCTCACAGCCCAGCTCCCTCATATTATTCTCTGCCTGCACGGTCCGGGCTCATAAGCATATGAATAATAAAAACGCTTTCCCTGCAAGAGTGGACGGTGGTGCAGTTGACTAAAAGCCAATTTATGCTTCGTCTGTAAATGTCATCAGAGGCTCCGTATGGAGGGTGTGATGCAGTTGCTCCATACCACATCGCTGTGTGCCTCCCACATTTGTTTATAATGCGGAGGGCTCCGTATCGCTCCGCATTGACTTGATTGGTTGACGGTAGGTGGGGGCGGGAGGTCCTGTATAAACACAAATTCACTTCCTTGACAATTTTCTTCACAACAGCTCTACTCAACAGCTCTGAGAAGCGTAATAGTTATGAATTCCCTGACTTCTGTACAGGATGTGTCACTGTATATGCTGCACAGCCAATGCAGATGTCGGATTGACCATGCAGCGCATTTAAGATGTGTGGCTTCCGAAATAATCCTTTTTTTTACTGTCCCCTTAATTGGCTGGCTGATTGACTGCTCTGGGATAACTGACAAGGAAATGAAGACACTTTCTATTTTGTCCTCTGAGCCTCGTTCCTGGTGTAAAAGAAGTGCCTGCCGGCATCCTAATCCGCTGTGGGTTTCAAAGCTGGTCTCTGGCCACTCCTCCCTCTGCTGTGCTGGCTCAGGGGGGTAGAGGGTAGGGCAGCAGGGGTGCAGCCTAATGATTTTTACCGCATGCACAGTTGTTAGGCTGCACAATGCTTCTCTCATTTATTTTTCATGGAATATCTGCTTGGTTGATGGACTGGATTTGTTATATCTCTGGTTGAAGGACTGAATCTGTTGTCTCTCTGTGTGTGTTAGACTACACTGTTGGTTTATACAGTATGTTTTCTACAATGCTGTGTCTCTGTGGGTTTGGTTGGTGAAACCTTTCAGATAGTAGCTAATTAGTCTCCGGCTGTCACACGTGATTAAAACTGCTATGAACCAGTTGCCTTAGCTGGTAACCACAGTATTTAAATTATCACTATTACATCTAGTCAGGAAATAAATCAGCCGCATGCGCTCTCCACCAGAAGCCATGGTTAATGTGGTGGCGTTGTCACAGCAAATAAGGCTGCCTGTTTTACTGAAGCTTAATTAAAACGTTCAGCTCTGCTTTTGAGCAGACATTTGATTGGACTGGTACTGTACCTGTGTTTTTGTATTTCATGTATTTAATTGGATCTCTCGTGTTGTGATTGGCTGCAGGTCGGCTTCATCAAGCCGCACCCCATCCTAACACAGATGCAGCAGGAAGCCATGGAGACCACGCTGACCTTTGACTCCTATGTGATGCCCATGCTGTGCCCGCCCATGCCCTGGACCTCGGCCAAGTTTGGCGCCTACCTCCTCACCCCCACCAGATGATGCGCACGGTGGTTGGCGCCAACCATGAGATCCTGCTGGAGAAGTGCCAGGACGCTGACCTGAATGCCGTGCTTGACTCCCTCAACCAGCTGGGCAACGCGGCCTGGAGGATCAACCAGCCCCTGCTGGACATCATCATCTCCATCTTCAACGATAAGGGCAATGAGAAGCTGGACGTCCCGCCGCCCAACTCCGAGGCCCCCAAGATCCTCCGCTACAGCCAGCAGGACTTGGCCACCTGCTCCTCAGCCGAGAAGGCCCACCTGAAGAGGGAGCTGATCATGGCTAAGAAGAAGTGCAGTGAGATGCACAGCCTCAGGATGGATGCCCTCTATAAACTCTCTATCGCCAACCACATGAGGGACGAGGTCTTCTGGTTCCCCCACAACATGGACTTCCGCGGACGTACCCGTGCCCGCCCTACTTCAACCACCTGGGCAGCGATGTGACCAGGGCCATCCTGGTGTTTGCGGAGGGGAAGCGCCTGGGGCCGGCCGGTCTGAAATGGCTGAAGATCCACCTGGTCAACCTGACAGGCTTGAAGAAGCGCAGCTCGCTGGCCGGCAGGTTGGAGTACGCCAACACAATCATGGACGACATCCTGGACTCTGCAGACAACCCCCTCAACGTCAGTCTGCTAACAATGTGTCCTGTTTGTTATCATACTGTTACAGCTCATAGATTGTGGTTGTAATATTCTACCCACTGAGAGATAATCTAACCATTGATCTGTGGTATCTGATACTGTATTGTCTGTGGTTGTGTGTGTGTGTGCACGGCAGGGTAAGAAGTGGTGGCAGAATGCAGATGAACCCTGGCAAGCCTTGGCCTGCTGTATGGAGATAGCCAACGCTGTCAGATCACCTGACCCCACACACTTCATCTCCTACTTTCCTGTACATCAGGTAATGACACTGACCTCTAACCCCTACCCCTTGACCCTCCATTTAGATCTGAAAGGATTAGATAGGTATATACAATACAGTCATAGCTCCATATTACCCTCTGAATAGGTGAAAGTTTTGCTATATTGCATACTCCTAGGGTCTAGGGGTCCATTTTGTTTAGCTCCCCTCTAAAGGTTCTCCAATTTACAACCTCTTAACCTGTCTAGGATCAGCGTGGCGCTAGCGGCACACCCCCCCCCCCCCACTGAAAAACCAGTGCCGCGAAATTCAAAAAAAATATTTTTTTTAAATATTTAACTTTCACACATTAAAGTCCAATACAGCTAATGAAAGACACAGATCTTGTGAATCCAGTCAACATTTCCGATTTTTAAAATGTTTTACAGGGAAGACACAATATGTAAAGATGTACATCTATTACCTAAAAACACATTAGCATAATCCACCATCTTTTATTTGTCCACCAACACCAATAGCCATCACCAATTCGGCTAAACTAAGATATTTATAGCCCCTAACCAACAAAAAAACTCATTAGATGACAGTCTGATAACATATTTATGGTATGGGATAGGTTTTGTTAGAAAAAAGTGCATATTTCAGGTAGACTTCATAGTTTACAATTGCACCCACCATCACAAATGGACTAGAATAATTACAATGAGCAACGTGTTTACCTAACTACTAATCATCAAACATTTCGTAAAAATACACAGCATACACGAATCGAAAGACACAGATCCTGTGAATACAGACAATATTTCAGATTTTCTAAGTGTCTTACAGCGAAAACACAATAAATCGTTATATTAGCTTAGCACATAGCAATTAGCAGCCCAGCATTGATTCTAGCCAAAGTGAGCGATAAAAGTCAACATCGCCAAAAGATATTAATTTTTTCACTAACCTTCTCAGAATTCTTCCGATGACACTCCTGTAACATCACATTACAACATGCATATACAGTTTGATCGAAAATGTTTATATTTAGCCACCAAAATCATGGTTAGACAATGTGAAATGTAGACAAGCTGGTAAAGAAAATGTCCTTGCGCCACTTAGACAGTGATCTACTCTTATACATAAATACTCATAAACGTGACTAAAAAATACAGGGTGGACAGGGATTGATAGACAATTTAATTCTTAATACAATTGCGTTATTACATTTTTTAATTTATCCTTACTTTTCAATACAGTTTGCGCCAAGCGAAGCTACGTCAAAAAACATGGCGTCCTAAGCCACTAAAATGTTGACAGAAACACGATTTATCATAATAAAAATGTCCTACCTTGAGCTGTTCTTCCATCAGTATCTTGGGCAAAGGATCCTTTCTTGGGAGAAATCGTCTTTTGGTGGAAAGCTGTCCTCTTGCCATGTGGAAATGTCAACTGCGTTCGGGATGAACTGAAAAGCGTGCCCAACTTTTCACATCGTTGCAAAAATAAATGTCCCAAAATCGCACTAAACGGATATAAATTGCTATAAAACGCTTTAAATTAACTACCTTATGATGTTTTTAACTCCTATAACGAGTGAAAAGATGACCGGAGAAATATAACAGGCTAAACTAACGCTTGGAACAGGTGCGCGCCGGTGTCCTCTAGGCTCATGACGCAGCTCCCAAAGAATGACTAGCTTCAGGGTTTTTTCATTTGTAGGGCCTGTGAACGCGCAATCGACCCCGTTGGAATCGTCATCACGTAAAGGCATCCAGGGGAAGACGTAAGAAGTGTCCGTATAGTCATAGCAACGACAGTGCCCCTTTAACTGACTTCAAAAGAGTGGCCAACATTTCTCAAATCTGACTCCATGTCAGGGAAATTGCTGTAGAATGGGCTCTGTTCCACTTAGAGACAAAATTTCAACTCCTATAGAAACTATAGACTGTTTTCTATCCAATAATAATAATAATATGCATATTGTACGATCAAGGATTTTGTGGGAAGCCGTTTAAAAAATTAGCCAAATTAGCATAAATAGTCTAAACAGCGCCCCCATCCCCAACAGGTTAACAGGCGGTGTCTCACTTACGTGCTATACTGTTATTTTAGAGGCCTCATCAAAGTTAACAAGGCAACAGCTCCCCTGACACCATATTGGTGAAATGGTTGTTTTGTCACTTGACTTTGTGCTCAGTCACTGCCCTGTCTGATCCATCCTAAACGGTGTGTTCAGACATCAGTTAACCTTTCTGTTGGTTGGGCTCTAGCTATGTAGAGCTGAGCAGCTCATTGACCTCGTCTGTCTGTGCTTCTTCAGGACTCATCCATGGCCTCGATTAAGCTTTTATTTGCCACCCCAATAAAAGTGTCTTATTTATATTTCTCTCGTCACTCCCTCCTTCCTCCCCTCAGGATGGTTTGTGTAATGGTCTCCAGCACTACGCAGCCCTGGGTCGGGACGTGATCGGTGCCACCTCTGTGAACCTAATTCCCTGTGAGGTGCCCCAGGATGTCTACAGCGGGGTGGCACAGCAGGTCAGTCAGCCTGGGCACCAGAGGGCGCCAGTGGGCAGTGGCGGGGAGATTGTATTGCTCTGCCCCTACCACCTATAATGTAGAATTAACACACAAGGTCGAAACAGTTGCTGAAATCCGTAGTTTATCAATTAATAAATAATGTTGTACTTGAAGAGTGTCTCATTATCGAGCTTGCTTCTTTATTTATCTGGGTGGTTGGATACCTAGTGAACAACAGTGTACTTTTTCCTTTGCACTTAGCACAGTCTACAATAACAGCACCTGCTCTCCTCAGACTAGTCAGAGCAGGCTTTACTTCACCTCTCACCCTAGGCCTCCCTGAGCCCCAGTCCCTGCAGCGCAGAAGGCACAGCCCAAGGATTTTGCGCTGACCAAGCTACATATTTTAGATGGGAGACAATTTGAGCCTGTTGATTTAAGTACCGGTGAGAGCGGAGAGCCACCCCTGAGGAGCGCTTATTAGAAATCAGATGATGAAATCAGCTCCGCTCTGAGTCTTGGAGGACAAACACCTCCAGTACATACCGGGCACCAATCATCATGGCAACAATGTTAACAGGAAGGATACACCTGGTGTGTCTTTAAGGTGATTGCAGTTCATTGATTTAGACTGTTCACTTGTAGAACTACTACAGCAGGTTCTGTACAGGCTATACAGCAAACTGCTGCTAAAGCCACTGGCCCGTTGAGTCAGATGTGTGATAACTGTGTCATTCACTGACAGTCTAAATCAATGTACTGTCTGCAGCACAATGTGGTTATCTTATGCTCCCATGTTATGCTATGGGACTGTCAGAGTTAATGTATGATACTCTTGAGTCCGTGCGGTTCCCTTTGGACAAGATGACAGTCAGACTGTGTTTGGTGCTCTGTGTGTTTTCTAGGTGGAGGAGTTCCGTGCGCGGGACTCAGAGAAGGGTCTGAAGATCGCCCAGGTACTGGAGGGCTTCATCAGCAGGACGGTGGTGAAGCAGACGGTGATGACGGTGGTGTACGACGTGACGCGCTACGGAGGACGCCTCCAGATAGAGAAGACGCTCAAAGAGGTCGATGACTTCCCCAAGGTACGGCCTACCAGTCATCTATGTAATTGTTGGTTTTTTATGTGACTAGCTGTGGCCTTTCTGGATGAATAGTATCACATAATTATCTCCTATAACATACGACTGTGTTACGAGAAATGTGACACGTGCCATACTGAAGGCTGTGAGACGTCTTAAACTGTATCTGTCTATATTAGCCATTGATTTTATTATTCTTTAGCTACGTCACATAAGCACACAGACCTATTATAATACGGTAGTAACCTAATCTTATCTTGTGTGTTTCCCGTCTAACAGCCAGGGAAATTGTCTCATTAGTTGAACAGGGAATCTGGGAACAATGTAGTGGGACATTTTTATTACTGTGAAAACCGCCTTATCCCATTGAAATGCAGTTGTTTGGCAGCCATATTGGAAAAAGGCTTCTGTAGGGTTAGAGTGAATTCTGTGATATACTTGTATCTACAAATCTTTTTAAAACGCTGTTTATTTTTTAAATCTTTATTTAACTAGGCAAGTCAGTTAAGAACAAACTCTTATTTTCAATGACGGCCTAGGAACAGTGGGTTAACTGCCTTCTTCAGGGGCAGACCAACAGATTTTTACCTTGTCAGCTCAGGAATTTGATCTTGCAACCTTTCGGTTACTAGTCCAAAGCTCTAACCACTAGGCTACCTGCCGCCCCAATGTGACGTTCACAAAGCACTGTAATGTGACGTTCACAAAGCACTGTAATGTGACGTTCACAAAGCACTGCAATGTGACGTTCACAAAGCACTGCAATGTGACGTTCACAAAGCACTGCAATGTGACGTTCACAAAGCACTGCAATGTGACGTTCACAAAGCACTGCAATGTGACGTTCACAAAGCACTGCAATGTGACGTTCACAAAGCACTGCAATGTGACGTTCACAAAGCACTGCAATGTGACGTTCACAAAGCACTGCAATGTGACGTTCACAAAGCACTGCAATGTGACGTTCACAAAGCACTGCAATGTGACGTTCACAAAGCACTGCAATGTGACGTTCATACTTCTGATATCCATTTAGTTGAGCGCAGCAATATCATCATGAATTTATACCTTTTCTTTTCAGTCGAATTTTACACCAAAATCGTTGATATCTATAAAAATGGTGATGGTCATAACCTACTGCAGCCATGCTCAATAGGCGGACCGCAGGCCGGATCCAGACCCCACAATGGGGTCAATACGATTCGGTTCGGGATTTGACTCCTGGTATCATATGAACACACATGTAAAATTGCAGGCAATATGTGACTTTTTGGGGGACACGACCAGTTCTTAACTGACTTGCCTAGTTAAATAAATACATTCTCATTGAATGCAAGTCTAAGAAGCGACAGATCTGTTCTATGCGTGCTATTTCTATGCTTCCCGTTTAAGTTTCATTTTTGAGTCTTTTACTTTCAGTTTTGTACACCATCTTCAAACAGCTGAAAATACAATATTTTTGGTTATGGAAAATATATTTCACAACGGTTTAGATGGTACAATGATTCTCTACGCTATACTTGCTTGTTTTGTCATAAACTACATTTAGGCGAACTATTAGAATTGCAGCAACCAGGAAATGTCAGAGCGATTTCTGCATAGTGCATCTTTAAAACTGCAAAGGTTTTCTCTTTGCAAACAAGAGGGGTGTGAACAGTTCGGGGTTGCGAGGTGGCGGTTTGTTACCCCCCCTATTCAAATCAACCCAGGAATTATTTTATGGAACAGCACATAATTTACCTTGTGGAGTTCCTCTGGATTCTGTGCTTGGTCTTTTACTCATTTTGATTATGTGCCTATAAATAAATATACATGTGTTGCATTTGGATATATGTATCGTCCTGCCATTGAGATTGTGTTGTGATTGCAGGAGTACGTATGGGAGGCCTCTCACAGGTGTTCAGCAGTCTGAAGGAGATGTTCACCGGCACCAGAGAGATCCAGGTACCCTGCGTTGACACACATTACTAATATATCCATTTACCTGCTGCATATACCAGCTCCACAGTTGACCCAGCACTTATTATTAACGACTATAGTTTGCTTTACTATTAGCACAGTAGCCGTGCTCGTTCATCATATGCATTAAATGCTCATACTCATGCATTAAAACCATTAGAGAAAGAATGATCCGGGTAGCTTTACGGTGAGGGCACACAGCCCCAGCTCAAATGAAATATTCCCCCTTCATCTTGCTCCAGCTCCCGGTTCGTCTCTAAATTGGTCAGGTCCTGCTGGGTCTACACAGCAGTCTCAAGAAGAGCGCAGCGGTGGCTAGTTACAGTACATGATCAATCCCTCTCTCTTCCCCTCCTCCCTGTACCTGGCTGGGAGTTCCTGGATGAAGGAGGGGGAGAGGAGAGTTAGGAGGGGAAAGAGGGCCAGAAAGCAGGCAGACAGTCTGATTTAATGGGCCAGCTTTGGGCCTGCCTGCTAGCTGGGTTGTGTGGCTCAGTTGGGAGGGCATGGCACTTGTAATGCCAGGGTTGTGGATTCGATTGCCATGGGGACCAGTATAAAAATGTACAAACTCACTACTTTAAGTCTCTGGATAAGAGCGTCTGATAAATGACTAAAATGTGAAATGTAAATATTAGTCTCCTACACTGAGGCTGTGGATGAGGACCTCTAGGACTCTAATGCTCTCTCTTGAATGGAAGCGATATATATCAGGCTCAGCAACAGCCGGGCCAGCACTGTTCTGTTATATCTATGCTAGAGTTATATTGTCTGCAAGCAACAACGTTCCACCTGTTTCTTTGAAAACTCTCCATTTGTTTGCACGGATAGATATAATCACGGAAGAAACTGCATCTAAGTTTAAACTGATCATACTTCCAAGCTGCTGAGTGAATGTAATGTGTCTATTCTCACATTTTCCTCAATTTCACAAACATCTTTATTTGAGCACAAATGTACTGTGGGTGATGGAAGTGAATTGAATCCCCTAGCTCTGTGTATCTACAGTAGCTGGCAGCAGAGGAGTAGAATGCTGTGACCTGTGAGTGGTGTTTCAAGTATCCTTCTTTCACTCAGTAGCTACCTCTCCTTCCATTGGCTGACCCGTGGCGGTGCCCTCTGTTTCAGGACTGGCTGACGGAGAGCGCCAGGCTCATCGCTAAATCGGGCAACACGGTGGAGTGGGTGACGCCCCTGGGCCTGCCCATCATTCAACCCTACCACCGGACCCGGACGCAGATGGTAAAACTAAATGTCGCTTACTCAAGATGTTGCTTAGTTAGAGCACAGAGAAGCATGAAAGTAACTCTCCAGTGTTTCCAGGTATCTGGATATTAGATATCTAATATAACCTAAATTAATGACAATATAAAAAAAGGTATTTAAGTATGTTCTAAAGCAGCTTTTCTGTGTTGGAATGGTGTGGGCGTACTTCAACAACAGCATGGTATGGGCGTCTAATGGTCATTAAAAATATTCATGCGAGTAGGCCGCTGATTGGCCAGCACATCCTCCATAAGGAAATAGTAAGCATTTTTGAAACTGTCTGTTTTAGATACAAGTTTGAGGTGTGGTTTTTGAAGTGTTTTTGTTTTCTCCAATGTATGCTTTGACCACACGAGTATAGGATGAGTCAACAACATTATTTGGCTATGAGTTAACAGAATATTAACTTTTAAGTCTTTCACTGGACAGTTGAACGTCTTACACCCAAGCAGCGAGCCTTCCTTTTTTGTCCCGCTACACTTGTCCACAGTAACGTTACCCTGTACCGCTGCGCTGGTATACGAGCGCGTACATGTCAAACATAGTCCATTTTAAAGGGAAATATGAGAGTATTTATACATTATATGTTTTATAGCTTAATCAATCTGGCTGTGGTCACCATTAATGCCAGTCACATGTCCACTGGAGAGATCATGAAAATAACAAGCAAACTAAGGTCCCTTTCCCCCCTAATTGACCCACCTGGCAGACAGCTTATTGTTTGTCTATTGGTGTGTCTTGAACTGGTAGAGGGGCCTGAAAGCAGTAACCAATTACAGGGCTCTCTTCACCTCACTTGACCTCTGCTGACAGACAGGGGGAGGAAACCTCTGAAAGCTCCATCTCTCAAGTTATCCTCGGCACTTCAGGTCTCTATCAGCTGTTTACTCGCCTGTCTCTGTCCCGGTTCAGTGCACTGCCACCTTGAGCAGGGCACCTCGCTCCTCTACTGCTCTGTGTGTGTGTGTGTTTCTGTATAAGCACTTTGTGACATCTGCTGATGTAAAAATGGCTTTAGAAATTGATTTGAAAGTGATGGGCTCCATTTTTCACCTCAGCCTGGTCAAAAGCCTCTCTTCTGTGACAGCGTCTACAGTTGCTAGCGGTGTGTTTCTGCTCTGTCAATAGATGTTGTTGAGATATTGAGCACTAGTTAGAATCACTCCTAGGGGTCAAACTCTTTCTTAACATGTCTCAGTAGGCTTGTATTTAGCATACTAGCTCAAGTCAGGTTTTTACCAGTAATGAATGTCCTGTTGTCATGTCTGTTACCTCTGAGCACTTGTAGGTCAATCAGAGGCATTCAATTAAAATGGACTCCACATTAATTTGATCTTCCATCAATTTGTTAGAAATAAGAACCAATTTGGGTGGTGGAAGTCTACCCTGTTTGTAGACAGAATGTCTAATCCTAATGTCTAATCCATTTTACTCATGGGCCTAAAAATAGATGTGTGCGAACTGAAAAAGTAGTGTGAGCACATGTGTGAGTTGTGATACAGCATATAGCAAAAAACATCCTGCCGTAGCTATTTTCAAACTATTTCTGCTGTTTTGTTTTGTAGCTGGTAGCTAATCACACAAAAAATCACATAAATAAGAATGATTTCTTATTTCTATGCAAAGAACTACGTAGAGTCCCATATATCCCACCTCGCACAGCAACAGTGCCTGGGTCACTGAGTGAAACACTGAAATATGTTTTTTTAGAAGCGCACAGGAATAGAAGTTGATATGATTTACACTAACGTCTACTAAAGTGTGAATTTATCCTTGTATTTCTTGGCTATTTACATCATTTGTTCACTAGGTTGTTCAATGTTAGTTTGAGCTTGCTCAACTGCTACAAGCAAAGATGGACCTCTCAGACAGACATGCGAATCTCACGTTACCAAGGTAAAGGCCCGCACCTTAAAGGGAGGGATGAACATTTTTGTCTCACCCAGGTGACTCAAATGTACTTTCGTTGTGCTCCTAAATGTGGTCCTTGTTAAAAATGTCAGCGTAGAGCCTTGAATTTGCACATGTCATGTAGCCTAAGCGGTAATGATAAGTCAAAATCCACTTAGCCTTATTATTTTTTTCTGGTATATTCATTGATTTTCTTTCGCATTACATATAGCAGCTCCCTTTCGAGCGTTAAGCTGTTTAATAGTTTTATTCATATCAGCCACAGAAAGCACGATCACTCAGTGATCCGGAACAACAGGGGCTTTCATGCAAGACTCAGTGTTATTTTCTTCGACACGAGTATAAAAGGCATTTAGCTCGTTTGGGAGTTCTGCGTCACTGTGCATTTCACGGCTGGGTTTCCCTTTGTAATCCGTTATCGTCTGCAAGTGTCGGAGCCGGTGTAATAGGATTCCACCTCGTCGGAGGTCGTAGCGGGCTTTCTTGTATGCGTCCGTGTCCCATTCCTTGTAAGCGGCCCGTGACTGATGTGGTAAAGTCCTCAATGGACATTTACATTTCTCCAACCTTTCAGTTGGAAGACAGTAGCCAAAACAGCTGCAAAGACGGCAATATGTTTTCCTTTCTCGCTCACACCCAATTAGCTGTGGGCTTACACAGGACATCTAAAGGAAGTGGAAGTATAGAGTGCAGTTGTGTTGGCGAGCTGCCTTTATCAGTTGAACATCAGATTTTTTCCCCCTTTGTTATTAATTCATACTGACCTTCCTGTGCACTGATCCGTGGACTAAGACACTGGCTTTTCAGGTCCTTGCGTCATCAGGTGCTTGCGACTTAATTGTGTGTGGGTGCACGAGAGAGACCCACTATATGTGTGTGACTGTGCGCTTTCTCTGTGAACAACTGTTTTTTTGTTTTCTGTCCACAGGAAGCCAGACACAGTGAAACAGAAGAATGCCTTCCCTCCTAACTTCATCCACTCTCTGGACTCCACACACATGATGCTGACTGCTCTCTACTGCTACAGGTACACTAAGTACTGACCTCTCACCTCTGACCCCCACCACAGAGGACGGACCTCTAAACACATTCCCTACCACACTCTATCACCATTCAGCTGATGCACTGTCTGCTCTCAAGACCCATCTGAATAACAATTTCTGTTTGATCCCATAAACTGTTGTCATAGTATGTCACGTTGATTCAAATCTCAGTATGTCTCACAGGCTGTGTAACCTCATATTACCGTGTCCAGTTTCCACCACGATTACCTTCCACGGCGTCTAGCCCTATGTCTCATGTTTCTACTCTGTGTGCTCCTCTAGCGCCGGCCTGACGTTCGTCTCCGTCCACGACTGCTTCTGGACCCATGCCCTTACAGTCGACACGATGAACAAGGTACTTTAGTACAGTACAATCCTCACCTTCATTACTGTGACTTTTACGGTCTTAGCACACAGCTCCCCTGTATCCTACCTTTTTATAGGCCTTCCCTGATGTCAATTACTTTACACCACTGTCTGCCTGGCCCTTAATACATGCCGTTACAGCTGTTGGCAGGCAGCGCCATATGTCCCGGTGTTGCGTCCTATCACAGAGGGCTGTGTTTCCCTGCCTCTCAGGACATCGAGGTGTCAACAAGACTAAATGGTTTCCACTAGATAACACAGCCACAAAGTCTAAATTTACTATAAATTCTGAAAACAAAGAGTTTATTTAAGCTTAGATTTAGGCTTAAGGTTAGCAATGTGGTTAAGGTTAGGTCTAAAATCAGATTTTAAGAAGAAAAATTGTACAAATAGGCAAGGTTTATGACTTTGTGGCTGTGTTAACTAGTGATGACCAGACTATTGAGATGCTCCGGTTCTATATTGAGATGCTCCGGTTCTATAAAGATCCAAACTGTCTGAATTACCATAATGGCATTTCTGTATGAATTATGTGAAGAAAAGAGCTTCCAACTGTTATTTCTTCATCCAATCTCCAGTGATTAGTATTGAAGAGGTTATTTCACAGTATTGTTATTTCTTGTCATGTTTAAATCTCAGTGCTCTTCCCTAATTTCATAGCCAATTGAACAAACAGCAAAGGGAAACGCTCAAAATAACTAGGTCAGCACCTCAACATATGACATGGGATTTTATTACCCCTTAAAGATGCACTCCAGAATCTGAAACAACTAAATTTGTCACGAATTGGATTTGTAACATATCATATGAATTGAAGATTCATTGAACAACAAAAATAAGAAATTCAGGATGTAACATATCACGCTAAATGGATGACGTACTGTAGTACACAATTTGATAACGTAGTACACACAAAACGTGGCCCACTTTTGGCTCGTGACCACTACCTTCGGAACTACTGGCTGAAATATTACAAACGTTTGAGTGCATCTTTAGGTCATTCTTCAGAAATGCATTAAATTGGTCCTGACCCGACAGCAGTAATGATTGGCACCAATCACTCTAGCTAGTCTATTCCCTCCCTCCTCCTTTTCCACCTCTGCTTCTCGCCCCCTGTCAGTGTTGAATAGAGCGGTTGGTTGAGTGTTGGGAGTTTAGTAGAGTGGCTGAGCATGTTGTGCTCTCTTGGGTTGCCAGGTTTGCCGGGAGCAGTTTGTGGCACTGCACAGCCAGCCCATCCTTCAAGAGCTGTCCAACTTCCTACTGCAGAAATACTGCTCTGGGCTATCGTAAGTTTCTACAACACACACTTACACACAAACTAGACCACTGGCCCACCTCACTGGCAGAGCAGTTTGGTTTCATTTGCATTTAAGATAAGAACCAGACAGGAAAAGTTAAAACCCCCCACACTTTTATATAAATAAACATCACACTATTTTATCTCAGAATGTATGTCACTGTGCATATTTACTGAATACTTAGCTCAACAAAAAGTACATACAATGGCACCGACAATCCCACTGCCTCTCAGCCATGTATGAATAAAACAGCGTTTCCCAAACTAAGGAGTCACGTCGCCTGATTTTAAAATAGGGTTGTGAGAGAAACTTAAATATATATTTGGTTGGTTCAAACAAGCCTGGTTCTTAGAACCGGGAGTAACCTACGGTAGCGGTTAAATCTGTTTGTAATGAACACAGCGGATTCAGTTTTCTTCCTTCAAATGTGCCCACATAAAAAAAATACTCTAGTGCTGAGTATGACCTCCGTGTTGCACTGTTAAAAACGGAGTCCAGAGTAGACCTGCTTGTTGAAAACTTCAACCAGCCACACACATACCTAATTAGGACTGTGTGTTTTCTGGTCTACATCTGTGTGACGCGATCAATTAGTTTATTCTAGTTCAGAATAAAAAAATATGTATTCTATTTTAAACAGCAACAGTTCCAACCTAGATTTTCTTTCAACAATAATTTCTACAGTAAGATGTACACTGAATTTTTCTTCTGTACTGTTACTTACACCCTGCCCAAACCGGCTGCACGCGTGCGCCATCGTGCGCTATCGTGCATAAATTTATTTTGCCCCCCCCCCCCCCCCCCCCCACACCAAACGCGATCACGACACGCAGGTTAAATTATCAAAACAAACTCTGAACCAATGACATTATTTTGGGGACAGGTCGAAAAGCATTAAACATGTATGGCAATTTAGCTAGTTAGCCCGCACTTGCTAGCTAATGTTAATTTGTCCTATTTAGCTAGCTTGCTGTTGCTAGCTAATTTGTCCTGGGATATAAACATTGAGTTGTTATTTTACCTGAAATGCACAAGGATCTCTACTCCGACAATTAATCCACACATAAAACGGCCAACCGAATCGTTTCTCGTCATCTCTCCTCCTTCCAGGATTTTTCATTGTTTAAATTATATGGTGATCGCATCTAATCTTTCATTGTATTACCACGACTACCGGCAAAACAGTTCGTCTTTCTATCACCCACGTGGGTATAACCAATGAGGAGATGGCACGTGGGTACCTGCTTCTATAAACCAATGGGGAGATGGGAGAGGCAGGACTTGCAGCGCGATCTGCATCAGAAATAGGAACGACATCTATTTTAGCCCTTGGTGTCGCAGACGCTCATTGGCGTGCGCAAGCAGTGTGGGTGCAATAATTGAATAACATGGATTTCTAAATTTATTTTGCGACGCTCGCGCACGCGACGTGTCCGGTCTGGTCAGCATGTTAGGGTTGCACTATCAAAAAGCCTGTGTGTGTGTTCTGTTACTCATCTGTGTGATGTGATCAATCCGTTTATTCCAGTTCAGAATTAAATTATTTATTGTATTTTAACAGCAACAGTTCCAACCTAGGCAGATATATGAGTGTTTTTAATGGGGGGAAATAAACATGAATATATATTTATATGAATTTTTCATTTCATTGTTATTTGTTTTTGTTTATATTGCATTTGTTTTAGGCATAAGGGCAATGAAATGTATCGATATTTACATATAGTTGCATTTTTTCCGAAGCTTGGGTCCCAGGAAAACACCACATTTCTAATTTGGGTCCCAGGCTGAAAAAGTTTAAGAACCCCTGCTATAGAGTATTCACTAGTGTTTTTGCAGACTTTACTGTAGTATTCACTGTAGTGTATACTGTGGTATTTACAGTTAACTATAGTATAAATACTGTAGTAAAATAACTATTATATACTAGAGATGCACCGATATTACATTACGATACCGATAACCAATTGCACTATCCTTTGAACACTAAGCTACAGAATATTATGACCCCATAATAAGACTCTCAAGCACTTGTGTTTTCTGTTTCCCTCTACAATGCCCACAAGCCAGAGTGGACAAGACCAGGCTCTAAATCTGACTGGGGGGAAAAGAACAATCAGTGTATGTCCTTTTCTACACAGAAGACCATACAAAATGATTAACCTCCCAATTCCTTTCTGTTGCATTTGTCACTTCAAACCATACTTCCTTCACATTGAAATACTGTCAAAAGTACAGTCATACTGATTTGTAATAGATTGTAATAACCCCAATTTAAAAAAGCAAACATTGGCCGTTGATTACTTTTATTTACTTTGGTCACTTTTTTTACATGGTGGGGTCGCAACATTTTTTTGGTCAAAATGGGTTCGCTGGCCAAACGAGTGTGTTAACCCCTGGCATAAACTGTAAAAACAGACATGTACAGTAACTATGGTAGATGAATGGTTCTAAAACATGTGGAGTTTCCTGCTGCGATCAGTCCCTCTCTCTCTTTTAACTATGCCATCAAATACAGAAATGGCTTTAAAAGTGCACAGATTCCCAGACTATACCTTTAAAAGTGACTGTTTAGAAGCTTGACAGACCACTAGTGGTTACAGTAAAAATAGTTTTTACGGTTAGGTTGCTTGTAAAAAGTTATGTTTTTACAGTAATCACTTGGTGTTGGGTTAAATGTACATAGTATCCACACTGCTCCTTCGGTAGGGTAATTGGGCATCCAGGCCAGCCCCTCATCTCCTGTGCCAAGGCCCCGTGAGGTCATAGCCCCTAGGAGGAGAGGCGAGATGAGGCAGAGAGGAAGGCAGGAGCTTAAAGAGATGAGCCTAAGGAGACTGCACCACTGCCCTGCTCTCTTCAATAACACGGACTCCTGATCAACCTCTCACCACAACAACAACTTAATAAGCACTTAATCTGTCATCCTTTCTCCTCCAGGAGCGAGGTCAAAAACAATACGTTTTTGGAGTACCGGAGGATACTGCTGCTAATGGCCAAAGTGCCCCAAGCAGGTCAGTGTTTCTCGCTCTCTGCATTGTGCTCTCTCTCTTTCTCTCTTTGTCTGCACCCTACAGGACCTGTGTATTCTGTTCATCAGATCCATGGGATAATCCCGACAGCACAGGGGTTGATTGATTAAAGTGTCAGCACCACACCCATCTGCCCATCATTACTGAAGAAGGCTTTTGTGGTTGTTTAACCTCTCTGTAAACCTGAGGCTGGTTGGTACCAGCAGCTCCACCCGCCATGCAGTCTCCTTACATGACTCGGGCAGGTATAGTGGTGTCTGAACCACACAGAGGCCATCACTACGGTAACCCCTGACTGTCTCCTCTAACAATACAGTGGAGTACTAGCTGAATAATAGCTAGACTTTGTTATACAACAGGGGTACTCATGTACTATTTGAGAAGGTCCGGTCACGCAAAGGTCCGAATGGATAAAGTCATTTATCGGCGTAGTAACAAAGCCCCACCTCACAACCCATGCGACCACTAACTGTTCACACCCCTCTTGTTGGCGGAGAGTAAATCTTTTGTAAATATACATACTAGTCAAAAGTTTGGACACATCTACTCATTCAAGGCTTTTTCTTTATTTTTACTATTTTCTACATTGTAGAATAATATTGAAGACATCAAAACTATGAAATAACACATATGGAATCATGAAGTAACCAAAAAAGTGTTAAACAAATCAAAATATATTTGAGATTCTTCAAAGTAGCCACCCTTTGCCTTGATGACACCTTTGTACACTCTTGGCATTCTCTCAACCAGCTAAACCTGGAATGCTTTGACCAACAGTTTTGAAGGAGTTCCCACATATGCTGAGCACTTGTTGGCTGCTTTTCTTTCACTCTGCGGTCCAACTCATCTTAAACCATCTCAATTGGGTTGAGGTCAGGTGATTATGGAGGCCAGGTCATCTGATGCAGCACTCCATCACTCGCTTTGGTCAAATAGCCCTTACACAGCCTGGAGGTGTGTTGTCATTGTCCTTTTACAAAACAAATGATAGTCTAAGCAAACCAGATGGGATGGCATATCGCTGCAGAATGCTGTGGTAGCCATGCTGCTAAAGTGTGCCTTGAATTCTTAATAAATCAGTGTCACCTGCAAAGCACCTCCACACGATCACATCTCCTCCTCCATTCTTCACGGTGGGAACCACACATGTGGAGATCATCCGCTCTCCTACTTTGCGTCTCACAAAGACACGGCGGTTGGAACCAAAATCTCAAATTTGGACTCATCAGACCAAAGGAAAGATTTCCACTGGTCTAATGTCCATTGCTTGTGTTTCTTGGCCCAAGCAAGTCTTCTTCTTATTGGTGTCCTTTAGTAGTGGTTTCTTTGCAGCAATTAGACCATGAAGGCCTGATTCATGCAGTCTCCTCTGAACAGTTGATGTTGAGATGTCTGTTACTTGAACTCTGTGAAGCTTTTATTTGGGCTGCATTCTGAGGCTGGTAACTCAAATGAACTTATCCTTTGAAGCAGAGGTAACTCTGGGTCTTCCTTTCCTGTGGCGGTCCTCAAGAGAGCAGGTTTCATCATAGCGCTTGATGGTTTTTGCGACAGCACTTAAAGAACCTATAAAAGTTTTTTTTAATTTTCCGCATTGACTGACCTTCATGTCTTAAAGTAATGATCGACTGCCATTTCTCTTTGCTTATTTGAGCTGTTCTTGCCATAATATGAAATATGGCTTTCTTCTGTATACCACCCCTACCATGTCACAACACAATTGATTGGCTCAAACGCATTAAGAAGGAAAGAAATTCTACAAAATTAACTTTTTAAGAAGGCACACCTGTTAATTGAAATGCATTCCAGGTGACTACCTCATGAAGCTGGTTTAGAGAATGCCAAGTGTGCAAAGCTGTCATCAACTTTGAAGAATCTAAAATCTAAAATATATTTTTTGCTTACTACATGATTCCATATGTGTTATTCATCATTTTGAGGTCTTCACTATTATTCTACAATGTAAAAAGAAAGAAAGAAAAACCCTGGAATGAGCAGATGTCCAAACTTTTGACTGGTACTGTATGTAAATAAGGTATTGCTGTTTATTTTACCTTTTTTTTGTTGCTTTGGGGTATTGTGTGTAGACTGGTGAGGGGTCTGAATACTTTTCGAATTCACTGTATATAATGGTAGGGAGAACATTGACTCCTCCTATACAGTGTTCTGTAGAAGTCAACAGCCATATGTCAGGGAAACTTTTCAGAGTTGAGTTTACTGCAGCTCCGAAGAGAGATGGATATTAGACTTGATCAATCACTCAGAATTGGACCACAATATTTGACCGATCAAAACGTAGACAATCATCACCCAGTAATGTATCCTCTACTACGTCCTACCCCTTTTCCCTGACATGAGGTTGTGTTCTGGTTTCCCAGGCGACTTTGATCTCCAGCGGGTGAAGGAATCCACTTACTTCTTCAGCTAAGAGGAACAGACTGACAATCAGACCAACAGGATGCAAACGCCAATGGATGAGATGAGTGGGATTGACAGACTGTGAGGCTGAACACAGAGGGCTGTGTGGGGACTGGGAGGGCTTATCTCCCTCAGGCATCAGATGATTGATCCACTGCCCACTGGGTGAAGCCAAGGCTTTCTGCAGCAGCTCCATCACACATAATGACCCACCCAGACAGACAGCCACAGACCAGTGTGGGAGGAGAGGCCTCCTCTGGAGAGGAGACAAGGAAATGAGAGCAGCTTCCCCACCGGACTGGAGAGGATCTCAACAGTGCACATTTAGGCTTTGACATTTCCCCTTTTACTGCTGTGTGAGAGAGAATGAATGATATCCCTTGTCACAAAATGTGTCCTCCCTCTGTGTCCTCCCATAATGAACACCTTCACTATAAAGAGACTTCTAAGAGTGTGAGTGATCAGTGTGTTCCCTAACTCGCTATCTCTCCACAGTGTTCTGGTCTGCCTGTTCCCTCCCTCCAACACCTGGCTGAATAAGCACATGATACTGCCTCTCATTGATTGGGGCGCCCAGGAAGAGATGCCCACTCTGACATTTAGAGCCACACCTCATTTACCTCGCAAGTTTCCACTGGAGACAGTTACTCTCACTCACAGAGATAGGGAAGAAAAATAGTAATAATGGATGGGAAGGTGGCTGTGAGGGAGGATGTCATGAATTGTCCTTACAAAAAAAGACCATGTTTTAGAAAAATATCTGCAGCTGTCATCTGTCTCCTGAGATTGTTTAGCAAGTCCTCACTGCCTGCACCCGCACGCCCGACTAGCATCACCACCCTGGACGGTTCCGACCTAGAATATGTGGACATCTATAAATACCTAGGTGTCTGGCTAGACTGCAAACTCTCCTTCCAGACTCATATCAAACATCTCCAATCCAAAATCAAATCTAGAGTCGGCTTTCTATTCCGGAACAAAATCTCCTTCACTCACGCCGCCAAACTTACCCTAGTAAAACTGACTATCCTACCGATCCTCGACTTCGGCGATGTCATCTACAAAATAGCTTCCAATACTCTACTCAGCAAACTGGATGCAGTTTATCACAGTGCCATCCGTTTTGTTACTAAAGCACCTTATACGACCCACCACTGCGACCTGTATGCCCTAGTCGGCTAGCCCTCGCTACATGTTCGTCGTCAGACCCACTGGCTCCAGGTCATCTACAAGGCTATGCTAGGTAAAGTGCCGCCTTATCTCAGTTCACTGGTCACGATGGCTACACCCACCCGTAGCACGCGCTCCAGCAGGTGTATCTCACTGATCATCCCTAAAGCCAAAACCTAATTTGGACGCCTTTCCTTCCAGTTCTCTGCTGCCTGCGACTGGAACGAATTGCAAAAATCTCTGAAGTTGGAGACTTTTATCTCCCTCAACAACTTTAAAAATCTGCTATCCGAGCAGCTAACCGATCGCTGCAGCTGTACATAGTCCATCTGTAAACTACCCACCCAATTTACCTACCTCACCCCCATACTGCTTTTATTTATTTACTTTTCTGCTCTTTTGCACACCAGTATCTCTTCTTGCACATGATCATCTGATGATTTATCACTCCAGTGTTAATCTGCTAAATTGTAATTATTCGATTTATTGCCTACCTCATGCCTTTTGCACACATTGTATATAGATTCTCTTTTTTCTACCATGTTATTGACTTGTTTATTGTTTACTCCATGTGTAACTCTGTGTTGTCTGTTCACACTGCTATGCTTTATCTTGGCCAGGTCGCAGTTGCAAATGAGAACTTGTTCTCAACTAGCCTACCTGGTTAAATAAAGGTGAAATAAAATAAAAATAAAAAATGTTCACAAGTGATTACAAAAAGAGATTTACTCTATAGGTGTGGATACATCCTCTTATTCTGAGAATAACTTTAACTACAATGCCTTGTTTCATATCAGAGCCATCTGTATTCATGCTTCCTGCCACAGTTCTTAGATTGGGTCCATTTTCTAATTTAAACTGAACCGGCTGGTTTTTCTTCGCCCGTCCCCGATATGCCTCTCGCTGTGCTATAGACCTGTTGATTGTGAAAGGTCTGTTAACACTGACATTTCAATGACAAAGCAAACCAAGTGAGGGTCATCGAATGGCATAAAGCACTCCCCTACATGTCTCTTCTCCCCAATGTTGAGGTTCAAGGGAACAGCTCTATTTGTTACTGTGAAGTGCTTTCAGGTTCTCAGACACTTACGCGTATCCCCTTTCACAACTTGGTCACTGACGCATAGCAGGGAGCTCTGTTTGCAGGACCTGAGCCAAACACTATGGAGTGGATAGTGAAAGGGTTTACGTCGTCAGATCAATAGTATTGACTCATACAGCAATGAGTTACTGAGGCCTGGACAACTGCAGGAATAGGATGTTGAACAGAACGATTTGCAAGGCAGAGACAGGTACGCTGTTAGGTTTGTGTTGTGAGGGGGTGGTTGGTTCACTTCTGAGAGGGATTTTTTTTGTCATTGAGCATTTCTCCTTTGCCAAAATAATCCATCCACTTGACAGGTGTGGCATATCAAGAAGCTGATTAAACAGCATGATCATTACACAGGTGCACTTTGTGCTTGGGACAATAAAAGGCCACTAAAATGTGCAGTTTTATCACACAACACAATGCCACTGATGTCTCAAGTTTTGAGGGAAAGTGCAAATGACATGCTGATTGCAGGAATGTCCACCAGAGCTGTTGCCAGATAATTGAATGTTAATTTCCCCAACGTCGTTTTAGAAAATTTGTCAGCACGTCCAACCGGCCTCAACCCCAGACCACGTGTAACCACGCCAGCCCAGGACCTCCACATCCGGCTTCTTCATGTAGTCTGGCGAAAGTAAACTGCACAGGACACAAACTAATATGGGGTTTATTCTGTCGAAGCTTAAATTTTAAATAGGATAATGTAGAAGGGAAATATCCACAAGATGAAGTCGCCAAGTAAAGTTCAGTCTAAATTACAACCAAGTGAAATAAATCTGTTTTAATAAAGTGCATAAAACAATCTGAGTACAATAAGTACGAAGTGAAATGCCTAAACGATAGTGGCTCTGCTTTCTATAGAAAAACAAAATACAGAGACTACAATGTTCTGTTAGAATGTATTTTCTAATATTTCAAATATCTGGGCACAAGATGTCTATAAATTAAATGATATTGTGCATGACTTTATACATGTTTTTGTCATTAAAAAAATATGAATACTTAAACACACTGTCCACATGATACCCTAACCCCATATGGAACAGTAGATCCTCATCTCACCCATACTGCACTGGGAGAAATGTCATATCAACAGAAGTTACAATACAAAAATGAAACAAAATACAACACCCTGACGCTTTACATGAAATAGAATGTCATTCTGATAATTACTCACGCTTCAAATAATGTTATCAACTCCACAATGTGGTTCTGAGAGCACTGGTATTCAGCTAGCAAGAAGCTAACATCCTCATGTCAATCTGAAAGTATCAGCAGGTTAACATGACCGTCTGGCATATATATTACAAAATAAACTTACTACAAGCTGACAAAAAAACTCTTGGTACAAGAGTAAGACAAAAAGTGACTTTTTTCCACATTTAGTTTTTTTTCTCAGCAATCTACACACTACCCCATATTGACAAAGTGAGAAAAAAAAAAAATGAAATTTTGGCAAAAAAACAGAAATACCTTATTTAAACCAAAGAATTCAGAACCTATGCTATGAGACTCAAATTGATCTCAGGTACATCCTGTTTCCATTGATCATCCTTGAGATGTTTCTACAACTTGATTGGAGTCAACCTGGGGTAATTTCAATCGGTTGGACATGATTTGGAATGTCACACACCTGTCTATATAAGGTCCCACACTTGACAGTGCATGTCAGAGCAAAAACCAAGCCATGAGGTCAAAGGAATTGTCCGTAGAGCTCCGAGACAGGATTGTGTCGTGGCACAGATCTGGGGAAGGGTACCAAAACTTTTCTACAGCATTGTTGGTCACCAATAACACAGTGGCCTCCATCATTCTTAAATGGAAGAAGTTGGGCCTGCCAAGACTTCCTAGAGCTGGCTGTTCGGCCAAACTGAGCAATCGGGGGAAATGGCCTTGGTCAGGGAGGTGACCAAGAACCCGATGGTCACTCTGACAGAGCTCTAGAGTTCCTCTGTGAAGATGGGAGAACCTTCCAGAAGGACAACCATCTCTGCAGCACTCCACCAATCAGCCATTTGTTGTTGAGTGGCCAGACGAAAGCGAAAGGCACATGACAGCCCGCTTGGAGTTTGCCAAAAGGCACCTAAAGACTCAGACCATGAAAAACATAATTATCTGGTCTGATGAAACCAAGATTGAACTCTTTGGCCTGAATGCCAAGCGTCACATCTGAAGGAAACTTTGCACCAACCCTACGGTGAAGCATGGTGGTGTCAGCATCATGCTGTGGGGATGTTTTTCAGGGACTGGGAGACTAGTCAGGATCGAGGGAAAGATGAACGGAGCAAAGTACAGAGAGATCCTTGATGAAAACCTGCTCTAGGGCGTTCAGGACCTCAGACTGGAGCAAAGGTTCCCCTTCCAACAGGACAACGACCCTAAGCACACAGCCAAGACAACGCAGGAGTGGATTCGGGACAAGTCTCTGAATGTCCTTGTGGCCCAGCCAGAGCCCGTACATGAACCCGATTGAACATCTCTGGAGAAACCTGAAACTAGCTGTGCAGCAATGCTCCCCATCCAACCTGACAGAGCTTGAGAGGGTCTGCAGAGAAAAATGGGAGAAACTTCCCAAATACAGGTGTGCCAAGCATACCCAAGAACACTCGAGGCTGTAATCACTGCCAAAGGTGCTTCAACAAAGTACTGAGTCAAGTATCTGAATACTTATGTAAATGTGATATATATATATTTTTTAATGTTCATAGATATGCAGAAGGAAAAAAATAACTTTTTTTGCTTTGCCGTTATGGGATATTGTGTGTAGATTGATGAGGAAAGTGTTTGTTAATCAATATTAGATTAAGGCTGTAATAAGGCAAAATGTGGGAAAAAATCAAGGAGTCTGAATACTTTCCAAATGCACTGCATTACTGACTCTCATCTGGGCCAAGGCACAGGAATTGTAATTACTTTGTAATGCATCCCAAAAATGTTTTGGGATGCATTTTGCATCATCATAATGATGTGGTCAGTGACACTTTGCTTTTTGAAAGTCCAATATCTTCAAAACTTGACTGCTGACATGTAAAACATTTTAGGACTATCAACAGTGGACTAGTAATAAAAATACAAAATAAATTGTTTTTGATTGGAGTTCCCCTTTAAGCAGTGAGAGTCTGTGTTGGTTGCTACCTCAGGATATTTGGTTCTGAATTAAAACTAGCTGGGGGAAATGGCTATATTGTCTGTCCCCAGAGCTTTTTTCAGCTCCTCTGGGCTATAATACTGTACAAGCCTCATGGTGGCAGTTCTTCTTGAATGTTACATGTCACTTCCAATAACAGATTTGTTGTCATTATACAATCTTCATTTGTCCTGTGCAGGAGCTATGACAGTTGACTTGTCTGGAAAGCATGTATTTCAATCATTGGGATAAGACCTATGATTTCAAGCATGAAGCATTCCCAGTCTGGCATGATCCAAAATGGTGAGAGATCACATCAATACAGACAATTGTTAATTTGGGGCGGCAGGTAGCCATCCTAGTGGTTAGAGCATTGGGCCAGTAACAGGTTGCTGGATCAAATCCCCGAGCTGACAAGGTGAAAATCTGTCGTTCTGCCCCTGAACAAGGCAGTTAACCCACTGTTCCTCGGTTGGCCGTCATTGTAAATAACAATTTGTTCTTAACTAACTTGCCTAGTTAAAAAAAGGGTAAATGAAAGATACTATTGTTAAGATACTTAAGATAAATATTGATAAGCCTATGGGCTTGTTACCTACATGCTTCAGGTTTGCAATACAGCTCAATGGTAAGTACAAATCCTGCTTTTGGAATGGTTATTGGTTTGATTTCTTTTTCTTGGTGCCATCTAGTGAGCATGGTTGGGAATTACAGAGATTTTAGCAATATATTAGTAGCAGTACTGGATCAGAACAGGTGATGTCGCTGTGGTTCCACGGAATGCAGTCTGGGGAGGCAGTAGACACATAGGTATATTTCTACATTCATCAATATACATTTTATGATGTCTATTTTTTTCCCTTTGGAGAGAGTGTACATCTAATAATAAATATTCATACACCGTACTCAGGACAGTATTTTGAACCAGTTCCTATGGGGCAAAACAATCAAACAATCAAAACAAGCTCTAAATTCATCCAACAAGTTTGTAGTCACAAGCTTGATGCAGTCATTGCATGCTAGGAATATGGGACCAAATGCTACACTTTTTATTACTTTAATACACTAGAAATGAATTTGTCAAAATACTGATGACTTCTTCAAATAGGGGGACTGGATACATCAAGTGCTTTCATTTCTAAATGGTAAAACAGATATGTATGAAAATACCTTAAAATAAAAGGTAACATTTAGTACTGCCCCCTCATAGGAAACATTTGATCACAAATCCAAAATCCTGGAGTATGGAGGTACAACCCCTGACATCTGGACTGAGCTGAAGAACCCGAGAGACATGGTGGTGGGACAGAGAATAGAGCTGAGGCCAGACTGGAGGACAGCTTAGGCTGACCTTGAACGAGCGTCACTAAGAGTGTCACTAAGGCTGTACTGCTGTTCCAAAAGCTCAAGTTGGAGGAGCAGTTATCTGAAGACAGATAACACAGCCAGACCAAAGGTGGCCTTCTCTGCTAGTTTGGCTAATTTAGGACATGTTGGACCCTTCAATAGTGACATTACATTGGTCCACAATAGAGACTTCAACAAACATTGGCACAGCCTACAACCCTACTTCAGATTCACTGACTATGATCCCTGCACTCCTGCATACATTAGTGTATTCCACAGGAGGCTGCTGAGGGGAGGACAGCTCATAATAGTGGCTGTAATGGAGTTAATGGAATGGTATCAAACACGTGAGGACGGGCTACTACTATGAGCCTGTCCTTCCTAATTAAGGGTCCACCAGCCGCCTGTGGTGGATTCAAGTATCACAATACCCAGAAAGTTATGTTTAATGCCATATACGATTCTAATGGATAGGATGCACCTGCGTCTAATGCATTGTCTTCAGAGCTAGAGAATGGGGATGTGGTCTACATGCTTCTCTCCCCAAAGGCTACAGGCTCTATTGTGATATTGATTCCCAAACCCCCTTCAGTGGCTTGTAATGGGAATTTCAATGTGCTTTCCTTATAACTCATTTCTGTGTTCTATTCATGTGTTGTTCTAAAAACCAATTTCTGTGTTCATGCAAGTGACTGATTTAACGAATCCTCACTTATCAGTATCTGCAATTTGGCAGTACGCTCAGACCTTGTTTTGAGAACTACAAAAGATATCTCAGTTTTAAGGTCTCAGCTTAGAGAGAAGAAGCCTCGTGAGATATTGGTTTGTCACATGTTATGAACCAGTATTGGTCGGTCACATGAATGAAACAAAATGGTAATTACATTTACATTTAAGTCATTTAGCAGACGCTCTTATCCAGAGCGACTTACAAATTGGAAAGTTCATACATATTGAACCCTGGTCCCCCCGTGGGAAATGAACCCACAACCCTGGCGTTGCAAGCGCCATGCTCTACCAACTGAGCCACACGGGACCTAATTAATGATTCATTAATTATGCTAAATCATGCAAATATAACTTGTCTGTGTATAGCCGTATATAAGACAACTGCTGGGGCTGCCAAAGGGGAGATTCATATGTGTACTATGCTGTATTGAGTTGGTTGGAACCTCGCCAGCGCTCTGACAAATAAAGGAGTATTCATTTACGATTGACTTCGAGTGTCCCTGTGTAAGAATTTCCCCGACAGGCTTCCTGCTCTTTCCTATGTTAGGGCTGTAACGCTGTAACCAAGCTGTAACGCTGTACTTAACAGCTATCTCGTGAGCAGTTGTGGGGTTAAGATGTACCTCAGATGTGGCTGTTCCACTGGATATCATAAGGTGAATGCACCAATTTGTAAGTCGCTCTGGATAAGAGCGTCTGCTAAATGACTTAAATGTAAATGTAATGTAAATGTACCTCTATAATGATAAATATGCTTCTAAAGAATACGTTATTTTTTGTTTTTTCCAGGGTGAATTACAGAGCATTTATTTATTTTCCATCCTCTTTAATTGCAGTTTCCCAATTTTTTAAAACCTAGTTTAGGTCCATACTGTTGGATGTAGCCGCTGGATGCAGACTAATTCAAGGTGATAATGAAAAAGAATGCTTCCTCTCTCTGCAGCTGTTCTGAAGATGTCCGGTCCTTAGGCTCATGGATAATAATCATGCAAGTCTGAGGAGACATCAGCCCTGTGTCACGGTCACGTGCTGGTGCAACAGCAAATACACACACACACACGCAGAGGCACACTATGATACTTCTGTATACTTCTGACCCTTCTTTGGACACTGTGTTAACTAACCTCCAGACGAGCTTCAATGCCATACAACTCTCCTTCCGTGGTCTCCAACTGTTCTTAAATGCAGGTAAAACTAAATGCATGCTCTTCAACCGATCGCTGCCTGCACCTGCCCGCCCGTCCAGCATCACTACTCTGGACGGTTCTGACTTAGATTATGTGGACAACTACAAATACCTAGGTGTCTGGTTAGACTGTAAACTCTCCTTCCAGACTCACATTAAGCATCTCCAATCCAAAATGAAATCTAGAATCAACTTCCTTTTCTGCAACAAAGCATCCTTCACTCATGCTGCCAAACATACCCTCGTAAAACGGACAATCCTACCGATCCTTGACATCGGCGATGTCATTTACAAAATAGCCTCCAACACTCTACTTAGCAAATTGGATGCAGTCTATCACAGTGCCATCCGTTTTGTCACCAATGCCCCATATACTACCCACCACTGCGACCTGTATGCTCTCGTTGGCTGGCCCTCGCTTCATATTCATCGCCAAACTCACTGGCTCCAAGTCATCTACAAGTCTCTGCTAGGTAAAGCCCCGCCTTATCTCAGCTCACTGGTCACCATAGCAGCACCCACCCGTAGCACGCGCTCCAGCAGGTCACCCCCAAAGCCAATTTCTCCTTTGGCCGCCTTTCCTTCCAGTTCTCTGCTGCCAATGACTGGAACGAACTGCAAAAATCACTGAAGCTGGAGACTCATATCTCCCTCACTAGCTTTAAGCACCAGTTGTCAGAGCAGCTCACAGATCACTGCACCTGTACATAGCCCATCTGTAAATAGCCCATCCAACTACCACATCCCCATACTGTTATTTATTTATTTTGCTCCTTTGCACCCCAGTATCTCTACTTGCACATTCGTCTTCTGCACATCTATCACTCCAGTGTTTAATTGCTATATTATAATTATTTCGCCACTATGGCCTATTTATTGCCTTACCTCCCTTATCCTACCTCATTTGCACACACTGTACATAGACATTTTCTATTGTATTATTGACTGTATGTTTGTTAATTCCATGTGTAACTGTTTTGTTGTTTGTGTCGCACTGCTTTGCTTTATCTTGGCCAGGTCACAGTTGTAAATGAGAACTTGTTCTCAACTAGCCTACCTGGTTAAATAAAGGTGATAAAAAAAGTGTTTTAAATGATGGGTGTATGCACAGTATGTACTTAGATGACAGATTCAATTAATTCAGAACAATGACTGCAGCTTCAAAACCACACATGTCAGTATTTATTCAGCATGGGGTTATATTTTATTTATCTTATTTGTGGGTCTTGTAATGGCTTAGCTTTGCAGTGTTACTGCAGTGCAGTGTCTGCCTGCCTCCCCTCCTCTGGCTTCCATTGTGTGGGTGTGCACAGAGCTCGCTCCCTGGCCCTCACACTGAAAGGCCCCGACCATTCATCCTCCACACTGAAGCTCATTAGAACTCTATAGAAGCACAATTGTGAGCCCCACATTAGACACTTCCTCACTGCTGCCACAGACACCACACAAAGTGCCAGTTTGCTGCTAAGCTAAGCGCATTGTCTTCTGATTCATAGAGTCTGGACCTCCATTCATGATATTAAGTTTGAGTGGTGGAATATCAATTGAGTGTGCAATGGCCCAGTATATTTTTGAGAGACCAGGGACAGAAAGGAGCTCAGCTGGTCTGCAAAGTGCTGGATCTCAACAGGACCATTGTGGAGCTCTGAATGGGGGACCCCGCTTTTTCTCTCCAATAGAGAGCAGAATGGACATCAAATGAATTCACAGGAACTTGTTTTCAGGGTATTTTCAAGAGCCGCAATCCCAATGTCTCAATTATACCTCCTTCCCTTGGAATGCTACCTTGGAATCGGTCCCATTAACAAGTTGTGAATCCTAACGATGCTTTTCATGCCAAATATCAAGTCTTACAAGATTACAATCCATGTACAATCCATTTGTTGATAAGCACAGTCAATATCATCAAGGAAATAATCATTGTTGTTAATTAGCAGAGGCATAGCCTTTTACCCCTTAGATTTATCCAATGCGTTCAACACAGTTGATCATGAAATATTATTTGCTAAAGTACATTATTACGGTTTTCATGATCTTATATAATGATGTTTATGATAGAGAACAATTTGTATATGCAAATGGTTGTGCACCTACCAGGGCCAGGATATTCTGTGGCATTCTACAGGGTTCGATCCTTAGACCTGTGTTATTCCTAATCTTTATCAATGACCCATTCTCTTTGCTGATGATACCAACTTGGTTTTATCACACAAAAATGTTGATTCACTAATCAATGAAGCCAACTGAGGCATGACCAAGCTTTCTGAATGGTTCCATATAATCAAATTATCTTGAAATGTAAAAAAGAATACAACTTCGTTGTATTCACTGGTAAGAATAAGAAAGAAAAAAATGTAAGAATCTCAATTGGTGGGAATGAAATGGACCAGGTTTAATTCACTAGATTCCTAGGTGCTGTAATGGCAGTCTAGCTCTTCCTCCTCCTCGGACGAGGAGAGGCGAGAAGGATCAGAGGACCAATGTGCAGCGTGGTAATTAGACATAATGAATTTAATCAAACAAAACAAGACACTATAAAAACTGACAAAACACACTAACCGTCACAGTCCCGTGTAGCACCAACACTGACACAGGAACAATCACCCACAAACAAACAGTGAGAACAGCCTACATTAATATGGTTCTCAATCAGAGGAAACGTCAAACACCTGCCTCTAATTGAGAACCATATCAGGCAACACATTTAACCCAACATAGAAACAGACAAACTAGACACACAACATAGAATTCCCACCCAGCTCACGTCCTGACCAACACTAAACAAGCAAAACACATACGAACTCTGGTCAGGACGTTACAGTACCCCCCCCCCCCCCCCCCCCCCCTGGGTGGGCATCTGTCCGCGGTGGCGGCTCCGGCGGTGGAGGAGGACACCACTCCACCACTGTCTTTGTCCCCCACCTTAGCGTCCTTTGAGTGGCGACCCTCGCCCACGACCTTGGCCTAAGAATCCTCCCCAAGGCCCCCACATGATTTAGGAGGTAGCTCAGGACAGAGAGGTAGCTCAGGACAGAGAGGTAGCTCAGGACAGAGAGGTAGCTCAGGACAGAGAGGTAGCTCAGGACGAGTGGCAGCTCATGACTGGAGGGCAGCTCATGACTGGAGGGCAGCTCATGACTGGAGGGCAGCTCATGACTGGAGGGCAGCTCATGACTGGAGGGCAGCTCCTGACTGTCTGGCGGCTCTGGCAGCTCCTGACTGTCTGGCGGCTCTGGCGGCTCCTGACTGGCTGGCGGCTCTGGCGGCTCCTGACTGGCTGGCGGCTCTGGCGGCTCCTGACTGGCTGGCGGCTCTGGCGGCTCCTGACTGGCTGGCGGCTCTGGCGGCTCTTGACTGGCTGGCGGCTCTGGCGGCTCCTGACTGGCTGGCGGCTCTGGCGGCTCCTGACTGGCTGGCGGCTCTGGCGGCTCCTGATTGATGGACGGCTCTGGCGGCTCCTGACTGGCGGGCGGCTCTAATGGCTCGGGACAGACGGGCGGCTGTGAAGGCTCGTGGCAGACGGATGGCTCAGATGGCGCTGGGCAGACGGATGGCTCAGACGGCGCTGGGCAGACGGATGGCTCAGACGGCGCTGGGCAGACGGATGGCTCAGACGGCACTGGGCAGACGGATGGCTCAGACGGCGCTGGGCAGACGGATGGCTCAGACGGCGCTGGGCAGGCAGGCAGCTCAGACGGCGCTGGGCAGGCAGGCAGCTCAGACGGTGCTGGGCAGACGAGCAGTGCAGGCAGTTCAGATGGCGCTGGGCAGGCAGGCAGCTCAGACGGAGCTGGACAGACGAGCAGTGCAGGCGGTGTTGGGCAGACGGCCGACTCTGACCTGCTGAGGCGCACAGTAGGCCTGGTGCGTGGTGCCAGAACTGGTGGTACCGGACTGGAGACACGCACCTCAAGGCTAGTGCGGGGAGCAGGAACAGGGCACACTGGACTCTCAAAGCGCACTATAGGCCTGGTGCGTGGTACCGGCACTGGTGGTACCGGGCTGAGGGCACGCACCTCAGGGCGAGTGCGGAGAGAAGGAACATTGCGTACAGGGCTCTGGAGACGCACAGGAGGCTTGGTGCGTGGTGCCGGAACTGGTGGTACCGGGCTGGAGACACGCACCATAGGGCTAGTGCGTGGAGGAGGAACAGGGCTCTGGAGACGCACAAGAAGCCTGGTGCATGGTGTTGGCACTGGTGGTACTGGGCTGGGGCGGGGCGGGAAGGTGGCGCCGAATATACCGGACCGTGCAGGCGTACTGGCTCCCTTGAGCACTGAGCCTGCCCAACCTTACCTAGTTGCATGCTCCCCGTAGCCCGTCCAGTGCGGGGAGGTGGAATAACCCGCACCGGGCTATGCACCCGTACAGGAGACACCGTGCGCTCTTCCACATAACACGGTGTCTGCCCGTACTCCCGCTCTCCACGGTAAGCATGGGAAGTGGGCGCAGGTTTCCTACCTACCTTCGCCACACTACCCTTTATCCCCCCCCCCCCCCCCAAGAAATTGTTGGGGTTTCTTCACGGGCTTCCAGCCACGCTTCCGTGCTGCCTCTTCAGACCACCGCTCCTGGGCTTTAGCTGCCTCCATCTCTTCCCGAGAGCGGCGATATTCTCCAACCTTAGCCCAGGGTCCTTCTCCGTTCAATATTTGCTCCCATGACCATTCCTCCTGGTACCGCTGCTGCTGTCGCTGCTGCCCGTTGCCACGCTGCTTGATCCTTGTTTGGTGGGTGATTCTGTAACGGCAGTCTAGCTCTTCCTCCTCCTCGGACGAGGAGAAGCGAGAAGGATCAGAGGACCAATGTGCAGCGTGGTAATTTGACATAATGAATTTAATCAAACAAAACAAGACACTATACAAACTGACAAAACACACTAACCGTCACAGTCCCGTGTAGCACCAACACTGACACAGGAACAATCACCCACAAACAAACAGTGAGAACAGCCTACCTTAATACGGTTCTTGATCAGAGGAAACGTCAAACTGCCTCTAATTGAGAACCATATCAGGCAACACATTTAACCCAACATAGAAACAGACAAACTAGACACACAACATAGAATTCCCACCCAGCTCACGTCCTGACCAACACTAAACAAGCAAAACACATACGAACTCTGGTCAGGACGTTACAGGTGCTGTAGATGATGAAAAGTTATGCTGGAAAAAGCATATGCAGCAAATTTGTATCATCAGAAAGATTAGTGGATTAACATCAGTCTTGCTTCCTAACACTATACTACAGTTTAAGTTACCCATATCTCATTTACTGCAATATTGTCTGGGCTATTACACATGCGTCCTACCTACACAAACGACTCATCACACAGAAGACATTTGCAGGACTAGCCACCTCCTCTAACTACTTGGCTCCATCTGCCAACCTGTTTAAGAAACTCAATATATCGTCCATTAATATACTCCATGAACCTTCATCTACAAATACATATACCTCCCAGACAGCCTATCTAAACTTTCAATGGATTCTACCAAGTTAATTCCCAAAACCATGCATACAACACATGGCACTGCAATAACCTTCACTCTTCCCTCTGCCGCACCTCCACATTGCTCTAGCTAGCAGATACAGAGGTTCCATACTCTGGAATTCCTATCTTCACATTGACAAAACGTCATCATCACTCAATAACTTCAAGTGAAGACTAGGGGTCAGCCAAACTACCCAGTAGTCTCCTCCATGTAGCCTAGCTCTCACTCACACACACACATGCACACATACACATAATCAAACATGTTTTTTCTTGTATATTCAGTATACTATCAACATTTGTAATTAGTATTCTTTGTTTAACTGATTGAACAATCTTTTTTTTTTTTTACTAATAGTTGTATATTGTTTATTGTGGTGTGGTTTTCAAGCCCTTTTGGGTTTCCAACCTCACCCGCACACCCGTTTTTTATCTGTACTGTTTTGTCTTTAACTTGTTTTCTTTGGTGCAAATATATTAAACCTAAAACCCCCAAACCCAAAAAAGAACAAATTGTTTATCCCTTAAACTGAACAATCTTAAACACATTGCAGACAAAAACAACATTGCACTCATCTTGCAGGCAGTATCATCAGAGATGCAGCTTATTGTACTCTATGATTTTTTAATTTGCAAGGTTTACTTATTTAGAGATAAATAGTCCCACACTGCTGCCTGTGGCTCACTGTGTCATGAACAAATGGTTCCTGTTGGCAACAGACAAAAGCCTAGGGCAGTATCACAAACAGCGGCCAATGTGGAGCATGTAAACAGGCATTATGTACACACAGAGGTAGATAGCACAGCCTGAGCCCACTAACACCCCTCAAACAAGACACCACAGTCGCTTTTTCCACCAGTCTGGAGAATATAAAACCTCAAATCTGATTACAAGCAACCTTTGGCTCCCTGGCGGCCAGACAATGGGCCTGGCTGTCTGGGGCATTTTCCATGCCCAGCATGAGGTGTCCCCCGAACCGTGCACACCCTCGCCTCGCTTTGCCTGGACATGCTTGTTTACTGTTCCACAATTTAATTTCCTCCTTTCCCCCAGCTCCTCTATTATGAGGCTGAGTATCATTAGCCGGAGCAGTCAGCTCAGGGTTATATGGTTACACATGATGCCAGCCACCCATTGGCTAATATATACCACACATGCACACACGCACTCACACATACCCCCCCCCCCCCCCCACACACACACACAAACATACACATATAAAATCATGCTCCACACATATCACAACATTGCTAATACTGCAAAATGTAAACACTTGCCCCCCAATCCCCCCTTCCCCAAAACACGTGTAAATATTGCACTATAAATTGTGCCTTCCTGTATTATACGTATTCTAAAATGTCTAGTCTATTCTACTGAACCATTTACTTTATGTTCATATTCTCATCTTGTATTATTTCTTGTTGTATTTGCATTGTCGAGAAGGAACCTGCAAGTAAACATTTAATTGGACAGTGTATACAGTACTATACCATGTATATCCTGTAAAGCTTCAACTGTGCCTCTGAAATTCAATAAATCTATAACAACAAACCCGGGTTCGAGTTCCAGTTCGACTTCCCCTGAATCAGGCTGCTGACGGGAGGACGGCTCATAATAATGGCTGGAACAGAGTCAATGGAAGGGAATCAAACACATGGAAACCATGTTTTTGATGCATTTGATACCATTCCACTCATTCCTCTCCAGCCATTACCTAGAGCCTGTCCTCCCCAATTAAGGTGCCAACAACCTCCTGTGCCCTGAATTTGTTGTAGTATTATATACAGCTGCTTCTCACATAACCAATAGTATTTCAACTACACAGTTCTATCAATGTTTACCTCTTATATTGTCTCTCCCATTCGTCCACATCAGACCCTAACGTTAACTGCTGTAGATCCTTCACAGCTTTTTTGTGCATATTTCTGTCAAGCTGGACGGAAGGTATTTTTAAAACAGACGGAATCGATTCTTTATCTCAAGTAGGAACCAATAGGCCTGTCAAGTCTGTGAGTGACAAACCATAGCAGGCCAACCAAGTCACTAAAAAGAGGAGGAACGTGGTGGGAGAATACCACTTAGACCATTACAGAGGAAATCTGAAAGACGTATTAATTGGTTTGAATTCATAGAGTAAAAAATGAAATATGAATGACCTGATGAATCGGTCATTCACAACATTCCTATTCTGTATCTGGTGGTCAATTAAAGTTAAGTGTAATTGCGATCAAATTCTGTTCTTGATCAAAACATTTAATTTAAAAAATGTAATAGATATTTAAATTCTACGTCAAATTTGCACAGTATTACTCAATCAGAATAATTATAAAATGATTAACTCTTGAAAAGTAAAGACATGAGAAGGCAATGTACAGGATCACATTCTTTGTTGGAATTCACTTTTTTTCTAGTTCTGTTATCTTGCATCAAAATGAATACGTAAACAGTGACCTAGATCAAACCAAACCAAATATTATGATTATGCATTGTGTGCACAAATGAGCTGCAAACTATTTAATTTCCATGCCTTTCTATGGGACACAATGGCTGCTCTAAGGTAGCTGCAGAAAAGAGAAAACTATTTACTGCAGGACTGAGAAATATGCTTGGTGCACGTTAAACTTTGGCCAGCAGTCCATTTTATCGGGTGTCTATCATTTAATAGGCAAGTTGACATAATGAATGGAGACGGACTCACCTTCTGCCACTCCAGAATGCACCCAGTCTTATCTGAATTGAGAATCACATTAGAGCCTCTTAGCCAATCACGCGGTAGCTCTGGAGCAAAGTGCAGACCCTGGAGGAGAAGAGAAGGAGAAGAGAAGAAGAGAGAGAGAGAGAGCTTTTCTTTTCCTGGGACTTTAATGAAGTTGGCCCTGGTCTAGGGAGTCTTGGAGGGATTATATCTCAAATTTGTGTCTCTTCTGTCACTTGGCACTGTGACTGCTGAGACTAATGGGCTGTGCTGTGAGGTGAGTGAAAGGGAAAGGGAAAGGGGGATACCTAGTCAGTTGTACAACTGAATGCCTTCAACTGAAATGTGTATTCCGCATTTAACTCAACCCCTCTGAATCAGAGAGGTGTGGGGGTTTCCTTAATCGGGTGAGGGAGCGTTCCTTAGGGTCACAGTGAACAGGATGATCGGTGGTCAGAAGCAGAATATGCCGGCAGGATCACCTCCTACTCATCCAGGCTTTGGCGTCTCTGGGAAGAGCTTCCTCGTAGACAACCTTCTGCGCTCGGCAGGGCCATCCTTTTCCTCATCCTCTTCCTCGCCCACCTTAGGTGGACCAACAAGTGGGCTCTTCAAGGGGCCCTCGACCGGCCCCTACAGGAGCACCTGGGGCACTCAGCATGTTGTCTATGAGGGCCAGAGTAAAAACTGTGAACGAGTCAAAGACAGAGGGCTTCCTCCTCATCCACACTCAGGTACAATGGTATATAATACACCACATGATGATATTATTATATTATATTAGTGATTGTGAGATCTAATGTGTAGGCCCTTGAAACCAGACATGGGGGAAATGTGATTTGATTTTATATATTTATAAAAAATGTATGTGCTTTATATTTGACAAAACCAGTTGTTTCGACTCTCCCTCGTGTCAAAATACATGCAACATGATTTGAAACCTTTAGAATCAGTCGAACTAAAGCACATTTTCAGAAAAGACTTATTGTTCAGACCAAATCCTATTTATATAGATTTGTCATTAAAAAGACACTGTAAGCAAGTGTGACCTCTTCATCCTATCAACGTATTCTCCCTTCAGTTCACAATGTCTGAAAAGTATATCAGATACAAACTCCATTTGATATACTGCCATTTAGGTAACACTTTATTTGGATAGTCCATCTGCAGATGCTCTATAGACTATTAGTAATATTTCAACTAACTATCTACTAACCCTAGACCTAATCCTGATTCTAACCCTAAACTTAACCCTTACCCTAGCCCTAACCCTAACCTTAATCTTTGTTCTAAACCTAACCCTAACCATAAACTTAGCCAGCAGTTGTTTATCAACAGATCATTTTGTTGATAGTATGACCGTCTGTAGAGCATCTACAGATGGACTATCCAGAAAATAAAGTGTGACTGACATTTTCTTTATGTGTTTTACTTTCAATAATAAAGTAAATACAATTCTAAAACATTAGAAACTTCATCTGCAGGTTATAATGTATATTTACTACAAATAAGAACCATTCTAAAAGATAACACGTAGTAGTTATACACATGACAATAATGAAAGTCAGATTCATTTTTTAAAACTTTTTAGTTGCTCCTCTAATGTTTACCATTTGACTACCCAAAACATGCAATATGTAATATTTGTATTGAATGAATAGATTTTGGCACAGAGAAATGTACATGCTTACACACCACATGTCGTAAATGTATCTCATACCAGCTTCCATCTCAAATCAAATCAAATTGTATTGGTGGCATACACATATTTAGCAGATGTTATCGCGGGTGCAGTGAAATGCTTATGTTCCTGCAGCAGTGCATTAATACCTGACAATACAAAACAATACACACAAATCCAAGAAAGAAAAATAAAATAAATATGATGGTGTGTATAGACATAATGGCCAGTATATGAATAGAAAAGGTGTGTACAGCAGAGGTTTTATAGGATAGGCCTTGACTAGAATACAGTATTGTAATGAAACACAGGGAGCGGGTCTCGAACCCTCGACCTTCTAGCCCGAAGTCCGGCGCGCTATCGACTGTGCCGCAAAAGCATGCTCGTGCGGCAGAGTCGATTTCCGCGCTTATAAACCCAGGGTCGTTACAGTATATACACTGAGTGTACAAAACATTAGGAACACTTTCCTAATATTGAGTTGCAGCCCTTTTGCCCTCAGAACAGCCTCAATTCGTTGGGGCATAGACTTTATAAGATGTTGAATGCATTCCACGAGGATGCTGGCCCATGTTGAATACAATGCTTCCCACTATTGTGTCAAGTTGGCTGGATACAGTGTTCCAGTTCTTGACTCACTCAAACCGGTGCACCTGGCAACTACTACCATACCCTGTTCAAAGGCACTTAAATCTTTTGTCTTGCCCATTCATGCTCTGAATGGCACACATACATACACAATCAATGTCTCAGTTGTCTCAAGGCTTAAAAATACCTCTTTAACCTGTCTCCTCACCTTCATCTACTCTGACTAAAGTGGATTTAAGGGATCATGGCTTTCACCTGGATTCACCTGGTTAGACTACGTCATGGAAAGAGCAGGTGTTCCTAATGTTTTGTACACTCAGTTTACATATAAAGTGGGTAGCATCCACCAGTAGTTATAAAGTGAGAGAGGCACTCTTAACTGCACCATTAAGTATCTCTCCTATTCCCTTTGAGCTACTGTAGAGAACAATGGAACATGTGGGGAAAATCTACCAGGAAACTCCTGTATATAAAATCCAGTATAATTAAGTGTGCGGGGCTGGGGGTGTAATAAAACCCACTTAAAGAAACCCCTCTCTCCCCCCTCTCTCCATATTGTCTCTCCCTTTCCCCCTTCTTTCTCTCTCCCCCTCTCTCTATTCCTCCTTCCCCCTCTCCTCTCTCTCTTCTCTCTGCAGGCCTGTTGAGCAGTGTGTTTCTACGGGGCCCTCAGTATGTGCTGGCAGCAGTGTGCTGTGGTGGGTCCAGCCCTCCACCTGTCTTCTCCAGTGAGTGTTTAATAGTTCATCAGCGATGCCTCAGCTCCTCTCTAAGCATTAACAGCAGGGTCTCCCATATTCTCTACGGCTAATTACTGATGCAATGCCAAGGAGCTAATTCTCCACTCAACTCTCTGCACTGCTATTCATGACCATTCACGGCTATTTAGACCATTTAGGGGTGGGGTGGGGAGGAGGTTGTGGAGCGGGGTGGGGGGTGCTTTTATGGCCATTAAGGCCCCAATTTGGAGTCATATAGATACGCACACAGGCCCACTCAAGTGTGCAGAGCGTCTCGTCGCTGTCAGATTAGGACTGTAATAATAAGTGGTATGCCACTGTAACTGTTATTGGTCTCTGTGTGACATTCGTATTGCATCTCTGTGAGCTGAGCCTCAGCACATAGGACAGTTTGGCTGATAGTTGGTCCAACTGTGATAATTTAATCCGTGTGACCAAACTGCTAACGTTCCAACTTGCCAAAGGAGGGGATTTATTTATATAATGAGGCTCCTAAAATTATCTAGTGTAGGTTTCATGGAAAATATTTCCATGAAATCAGAATCTATATGGATTTGAATTGTGTTATGTAATTGGATTTATTGTGAAATCTGTATTAACCTTTCATAGTGAAAGTCTCATGATGAGGGCAGCATTGATTTCTCCTAACTTCTGTCAGGGTTGTGATGCTAGTTGCAAGGTCCTTTGACTACTGACAAGTGAGGCAGCAAATATAATCCCTCAGTAGACCCCCTGGTACCCCCCCCCCCCCCCCCCCCTTCCCGGTTCCCTGAGCTTTCTTAGTGGGCTGACACTCCCACAGTGCCCAGCAACAGGACAATGCCGTGACCAATCAGCACTTTCACTCCCCCATCCACAAGCGACCCCGCTGCAATTTTTCACTGCAGTAATAAACTCTGCGAAGCACAAAAACACAGATAACAGCTATTCCTCTGCAGAAAGGGGGCTGCCCACTACCTCTTTGTGTGGCCACAGAACCCAGCTCCTCAACTCCCTCCTTTCCCCTGTCAACTCACTCTCATTCCTGTCCATTTACAGTCCCCTGACTGGAACATAAAACACTCAATGAAAGTGTATAGACTTATTCGAGCTCATCTTCCCATAGAACCGGGCCCATACCTGCAAGATAACATTTTTAGTGAGGAACGCTGAGCCAGCGAGTAGTGTCCTTTCAATGAACAGCCTTTGTGGCAGGACCTTCAGGGTTGTGCGCTCAGACCATGAAGCCCTTGGGAGTGACCTGTTAAAACTCCATTTAAGTGGTAGCCATTGGGGCCTGAGGAGCGCATCTAACCGGTTACTTACACACCAGAGGTGGTCTGTGTGCAGATTTGTCGTACAGTTTAAAAAGGCATTGCTCAATGGGATTTGGTCAAATGTTCCACTTGACTCTTGTGCGTGAGTCAGGCAGTGTGGGATTGCTCTTCACCAAATCTCTTTCTCCTCTGTGAAAATGGGTCTCCATTCTCTCTTTAGTCACCCCCATTTTTTAAAAATTAGACAGATTGATGCAAAGTAAGTAGTGGAGAGTAAGTGTGTATAAGATTGACGGAAAATGGACACAATCCATGTAGATAGTGAGTGACGAAGTGAGCCAGTTAGTAGATGAGTGAGTCTGCCTTTTACACTGACCAAAACGTGTTGGTCCCATGTTGTTTGAGCGAGTGTGCAATTGACATGCAGACTGCAGCAATGTCCACAGAGCTGTTGCCAGAGAATTGAATGTTCATTTCTCTACCACATGCCGTCTACAATGTAATTTTTGAGAATTTGGCAGTACGTCCAACCGCCATCACAACCGCAGACTACGTGTATGGAGTCGGGTGGGCGAGTGGTTTGCTGACGTCATTGTTGGGAACAGAGTGCCCCATGGTGGCGGTGGGGTTATGGTATGGGCAGGCATAAGCTACTGACAACAAACACAATTGCATTTTATCGATGGCAATTTGAATGCACAAAAATATTGTGACGAGATCCTGAGGCTCATGGTGAGGCCCATTTTTTTTAAGGTAACTGTGATCAACAGATGCATATCTATATTCCCAGTCATGTGAAATCCATAGATTAAGGCCAAATTCATTTTTTAAAATTGACTGATTAACCTGTTGAGGCTGGGGGCGCTGTTGTCACTATTTATGGTAATCGTGTAATTTTTGAAACGGCTTCCTACAAAATTCTTGATCGTACAATATGCATATTATTATTATTATTGGATAGAAATCAGTCTATAGTTTCTATATGAGTTGAAATTTTGTCTCTAAGTGGAACAGAACCCATTCTACAGCAATTTCCCTGACATGGAGTCAGATTTCAGAAATTTTGGCCACTGTTCTGGAGTCAGTTTTAAAGCCAATGTTATTCCTATGAGTATACGGACACTGCTTACGTCTTCCCCTGGATGCCTTTACGTGATGACGATTTGAATGGGGTCGATTGCGCGTTCACAGGCACTATAAATTAAAAAACCCTGTAGCTAGTCACTCTTTTGGAGCTGCGTCATGCGCCTGGAGGACACCGACCGGCACCTGTTCCAAGCATTAGTGTTGGGAGTAATCTTTCTCCGGTCATGTTAAGACTCGTTATAGGAGTTAAAAACATCATAAGGTAGTTAATTTAAAGCGTTTTATAGCAATTTATATCCGTTTAGTGCGATTTTGGGACATTTATTTCTGAAACGCTGTGAATCGCTGGGCACGCTTCCAGTTCATGCTGAACGCAGTTGGCATTTCCACATGGCAAGAGGACAGCTTTCCACCAAAAGACGATTAGACCCAAGAAAGGATCCTTTGCCCAAGATACTGATGGAAGAACAGCTCAAAGTAGGACATTTTTATTATGATAAATCGTGTTTCTGTCGAAAAATGTTAGTGGCTTAGGACGCCATGTTTTTTGACGTAGCTTCGCTTGGCGCAAACTGTATTGAAAAGTAAGGATAATTTAAAAAATGTAATTCTGCGATTGTATTAAGAATTAAATTGTCTATCAATCGCTGTCCACCCTATATTTTTTTGTCACGTTTATGAGTATTTATGTATACGAGTAGATCACTGTCTAATATGGCGCACGGACATTTTCTCACCAGCTGGGCTACTTTCCCCATTGTCTAACCATGATTTTGGTGGCTAAATATGCACATTTTCGAACAAACTGTATATGCATGTTGTAATGTGATGTTACAGGGGTGTCATCTGAAGAATTCTGAGAAGGTTAGTGAAAAAAATAATATATTTTGGCGATGTTTACGTTATCGCTCACTTTGGCTAGAATTAATGCTGGGGTAATGTTTGCACATGTGCTATGCTAATATAACGATTTATTGTGTTTTCGCTGTAAGACACTTAGAAAATCTGAAATATTGTCTGTATTCACAGGATCTGTGTCTTTCGATTAGTGTATGCTGTGTATTTTTACGAAATGTTTGATGATTAGTAAGTAGGTAAACATGTTGCTCTATGTAGTTATTCTAGTCCATTTGTGACGGTGGGTGCAATTGTAACCTATGCCATCTACCTGAAATATGCACATTTTTCTAACAAAACCTATCCCATACCATAAATATGTTATCAGACTGTCATCTGATGAGTTTTTTTCTTGGTTAGGGGCTATAAATATCTTAGTTTAGCCGAATTAGTGATAGCTACTGTTGTTGGTGGACAAAGAAAAAAGGTGGATTATGCTAATGTGTTTTTAGCTAATAGATTTACATCTTTACATATTGTGTCTTCCCTGTAAAACATTTTAAAAATCGGACATGTTGGCTGGATTCACAAGATCTGTGTCTTTCATTAGCTGTATTGGACTTTAATGTGTGAAAGTTAAATATTTTAAAAAAATATTTTTTTTGAATTTCGCGGCTCTGCCTTTTCAGTGGGGGTGGGGGGGGAGTGCCGCTAGCGGCACGCTCCTCCTAGACAGGTTAACTGATATGAACTGTAACTCAGTAAAATTGTAGAAAAATGTTGCATATTGCGTTTATATTTTTGTTAAGTATATAATCAGCTTCTTGTCAATAGGGGGTGCTGTTAGCACCTTGTAATAATTACGTTCCCAAATTAAACTGCCTCGTACTCAATTCTTGCTCGTACAATATGCATATTGTTATTACTATTGGATAGAAAACACTCTCTAGTTTCTAAAACCGTTTGAATTATATCTGTGAGTGAAACAGAACTGGACTTAGAGCAATTTTCCTATGTGTATGTGAGAATGCCAAATTGTCCAAGCTGCTCTGAGACCTGTGTATAACTCTGCCTGTCTTCTATTGGTTGAGATGCACTGCATACGCCTTCCCCTGGTTGTTAGCGAATAGGGAGACTTGAAATGGAGTCTCTACGTAGATCTCAAGGTTATACATCACTTGGCAAAGACGTGTATGTTCTTTTCCCCCTTCGCTCTGACGCACTGAGGACCTTGGCACATTGTACTAGAACCATCGGTTATAGATCTTAGACATTTCCGGCTGTGTTTTTATTCGATATAGGCTTTAAAGACATCATAATCTTGTTATTTTGAACCAAATTATATCAGTTTATGTCAGTATATTGCGATTTCGGCTATTTATTTTCGTGGCGTTCTAGGAAGTTGGGTATCTCTGGCTCAAATGCTAATGTTTACTGCTAATTGCAACGTTGAAGAGGACGTTCTCCAACCTAGCAACGATTCTTTTGGACAAAGGACACCTTTCCCAAGATTCTGATGAGAGTTCATCAAAAAGTAAGAACTATTTATGCTGATAATTCGTTGTTCTGTTGACAAATGTCAAATAATAATTCCGCCATGAATTTCGGTGCGTCTCGCTTTAGCGCACGCTGTATGCTTGAAGTAACGTTAATTTTAAAAATGGAACCCAGCGATTGCATTAAGAACTAATTTGGCTTTCAATTGCTGTCCAACCTGTATTTTTTTAGTCAAGTTTATGAATAGTTTTCGATTAGAATAGGTGCCTCTCCAAGATGGCGCCGGACAGATTGCTTGAAGTTTTGGCCACTAATCACATTGTATAAGCACGATTTGTGCCGCTAAATATGCACATTTTCGAACAAACTCTGTATGCATTGTGTAATATGATGTTATAGGACTGTCATCTGAAGAATTCTGAGAAGGTTAGTGAAAAAATTAATATATTTTGGTGGTTTATACGTTATCGCTATTTTTTCCTTGAATCAATGCTGTTGTGATGTTTGCTATTGTGGTAAGCTAATATAACGCTATATTGTGTTTTCGCTGTAAAACACTTAGAAAATCTGAAATATTGGCTGGATTCACAAGATCTTTGTCTTTCATCTGCTGTACGCTGTGTATTTTTAAGAAATGTTTTATGATGAGTAATTAGCTAATAAACGATGGTCTCTGTAGTTATTCTAGTCGCTTTGGTGAGAGTTGTGATAGTGGCTGCAATGGTAAACTATGATTAATACCTGAAATATGCACATTTTTCTAACAAAACATATGCTATACAATAAATATGTTATCAGACTGTCATCTGATGAAGTTGTTTCTTGGTTAGTGGCTATTTATATCTTTATTTGGTCGAATTTGTGATAGCTACTGATGGAGTAAAAAAATGGTGGAGTAAAGAAGTGGTGTCTTTGCTAACGTGGTTAGCTAATAGATTTACATATTGTGTCTTCCCTGTAAAACATTTTAAAAATCAGAAATGATGGCTGGATTCACAAGATGTGTATCTTTCATTGGTGTCTTGGACTTGTGATTTCATGAACATTTTATTATATGATATCACTGTGGCTTTAGGCTAGGCTATGCTAGTCAGCTTTTTTGATGGGGGTGCTCCCGGATCCGGGTTTGTGAGTGTAACGGTCCTGACCAGTTTTATGTTGTTTTTGTATGTGTAATTGGTCAGGGCGTTAGTTTTGGGTGGGCAGTCTATGTTATCTGTTTCTATGTTGGTTTTGGTTTGCCTGGTATGGCTCTTGATTAGAGGCAGGTGGTTTGCGTTTTCCTCTAATTAAGAGTCATATTTAGGTAGGGCATTCTCACTGTTTGTTTGTGGGTGATTGTCTCCTGTGTCGTCATATGTATTTTCCATACGGGACTGTTTGGCTGTTCGTTTCGTTTCGTTTCGATGTCGTCTGTTTCCTGTACGTGAGTTTATGTTTAGTTATGTAAGTTTATGTTCAGGTTTCGTCAACGTCGTTTTCTTGTTTTGATGTTTTGAAAGTGTTTTGTTTTGTTTCGTATTGCCGTCGTATTTTTAATAAAGATGGCTTATTTCCCAAATGCTGCGTTTTGGTCCGAAGATCCTTCCCTCCTCACCTCGTCTGAGGATGAGGAGAGCGACAGCCGTTACAGAATCACCCACCAAATTAGGACCAAGCGGCAAGGGAAAGCTCGACAGGGCAACAAGGATTTCTGGACTTGGGAGGAAATATTGGACGGGAGAGGTCCATGGGCACAGCAGGGAGAATATCGCCGTCCCAAAGCTGAGCTGGAGGCACGGAGGAGAGCAGAGGCTACCGGAGAGAGGAACCGGAGCTATGAGGGAACGCGTCTGGCACGGAAGCCAAAAAAGCCCGTAAGTAACACCCAAAAATTTCTTGGGGGGGGGCTAGGAGGTAGTGGGCCAAGGGCAGGTAGGAGACCTGCGCCCACTTCCCAGGCTTACCGTGGAGAGCGGGAGTACGGGCAGGCGCCGTGTTACGCAGTAGAGCGCACGGTGTCTCCTGTACGAGTGCATAGCCCAGTGCGGGTTATTCCACCTCCCCGCACTGGTAGGGCTAGATTGGGTATTGAGCCAGGTGTCATGAGGCCGGCTCAACGCGTCTGGTCTCCAGTGCGTCTCCTCGGGCCGGCATACATGGCACCTGCCTTGCGCATGGTTTCCCCGGTTCGCCTACATAGGCCGGTGCGGGTTATTCCACCTCCCCGCACTGGTCGGGCAACCGGGAGCATTCAACCAGGTAAGGTTGGGCAGGCTCAATGCTCAAGAGTGCCAGTACGTCTCCACGGTCCGGTATTTCCGGCACCACCTCCCCGCCCCAGCCTAGTACCTACAGTGTCTACACTACGCACTAGGCTACCAGTGCGTATCCTGAGCCCTGTTCCTCCTCCACGCACTCTCCCTGTAGTGCGTGTATCTAGCCCGGTGCCTCCAGTTCCGGCCCCACGCACTAAGCTACCAGTGCGTCTCCAGAGCCCTGTACAAACTGTATCTTCTCCCCCTACTAATCCTGATGTGCTTGTCCTCAGCCCGGCGTCACCAGTGCCGGTGCCGCGCATCAGTTGTGGAGTGGGCTTTGAGAATACAGTGTGCCCTGTTCCTGCTCCCCGCACTAGTAGGAAGGTGCTTATCCTTAGCCCGGTGCCTCCAGTTCCGGCACCACGCACCAGGTCTACAGTGCGCCGTATCCGGCCTGAGCCATCCGTCTCCCCAGCGCCATCTGAGCCATCCGTCTCCCCAGCGCCATCTGAGCCATCCGTCTCCCCAGCGCCATCTGAGCCATCCGTCTCCCCAGCGCCGTCTGAGCCGCCCGTCTGCCATGAGCCTGCAAAGCCGCCCGTCTGCCATGAGCCTGCAAAGCCGCCCGTCTGCCATGAGCCTACAGAGCCGTCCGCCAGACAGGAGCCGCTAGAGCCGTCCGCCAGACAGGAGCCGCTAGAGCCGTCAGCCAGACAGGATCTGCCAGAGCCGCCAACCAGACAGGATCTGCCAGAGCCGCCAACCAGACAGGATCTGCCAGAGCCGCCAACCAGACAGGATCTGCCAGAGCCGCCAACCAGACAGGATCTGCCAGAGCCGCCAGCGAGCCATGAGCAGCCAGAGCCGTCAGAGAGCCATGAGCAGCCAGAGCCGTCAGAGAGCCATGAGCAGCCAGAGCCGTCAGAGAGCCATGAGCAGCCAGAGCCGTCAGAGAGGCATGAGCAGCCAGAGCCGTCAGAGAGCCATGAGCAGCCAGAGCCGTCAGAGAGCCATGAGCGTCGAGAGCCGTCAGCCTGCCATGAGCGTCGAGAGCCGTCAGCCTGCCATGAGCGTCGAGAGCCGTCAGCCTGCCATGAGCGTCGAGAGCCGTCAGCCTGCCATGAGCGTCGAGAGCCGTCAGCCTGCATAGACCTGCCAGAGTCCCTCAGCCAGGATCTGCCAGAGTTTATCAGCCGGGACCTGCCCCTTGTCCCGGTGTTGCCCCTTGTCCCGGTGCTGCCCCTTATCCTGGTGCTGCCCCTTATCCTGGTGCTGCCCCTTGTCCCGGTACTGCCCCTTGTCCCGGTGCTGTCCCTTGTCCCGGTGCTGCCCCTTGTCCCGGTGCTGCCCTTTGTCCCGGTGCTGCCCCTTCTCCTGGTGCTGGATGTGTATTTAGGGGATGTGAGTTTTAGGGTGGGCATTGGGAGGGGAAGAAGAAGACGGGGAGTGACTATGGTGGTGTGGGGACAGCGTCCAGAGCCGGAGCCACCACCGTGGTCACCTGCCCACCCAGACCCTCCCCTGGACTTTGTGATGGTGCGCCCGGAGTTCGCACCTTGAGGGGGGGGGTTATGTAACGGTCCTGACCAGTTTTATGTTGTTTTTGTATGTGTAATTGGTCAGGGCGTTAGTTTTGGGTGGGCAGTCTATGTTATCTGTTTCTATGTTGGTTTTGGTTTGCCTGGTATGGCTCTTGATTAGAGGCAGGTGGTTTGCGTTTTCCTCTAATTAAGAGTCATATTTAGGTAGGGCATTCTCACTGTTTGTTTGTGGGTGATTGTCTCCTGTGTCGTCATATGTATTTTCCATACGGGACTGTTTGGCTGTTCGTTTCGTTTCGTTTCGATGTCGTCTGTTTCCTGTACGTGAGTTTATGTTTAGTTATGTAAGTTTATGTTCAGGTTTCGTCAACGTCGTTTTCTTGTTTTGATGTTTTGAAAGTGTTTTGTTTTGTTTCGTATTGCCGTCGTATTTTTAATAAAGATGGCTTATTTCCCAAATGCTGCGTTTTGGTCCGAAGATCCTTCTCTCCTCACCTCGTCTGAGGATGAGGAGAGCGACAGCCGTTACAGTGAGGCGTTAGAGGATAAGGATGTATTCAGTGCTTTGGACTGGACCGGATATGATAGCCAGAGTAATAATGCATTTGAATACCAAATTGCCCATTCATTAATTAGGATGATTTTCTATTTCAGTCCACTTGATGTGGGAATATACAGTAATACATTTGTCTTGTGTATTAAAATGCTTTCTTGTTATTGACTTCGTTCACATTACATCCATTTCCATATTAAAATATTGGTACTTGTATCTAGTAGGGCAATGTTCCATTGCATTCATGCAACAGAGAACATATGTCAATGAAAATGAATTTACTCATCCATAATAACCCAATGCAAAAAATGACATTTGCCTTTCCTCAAGTCAGGTTATTTTTAGTTGGAATACAAACATTAATATGAATGATTCTGACCTCTGACCTTCCAGAGGGAGCCTATATTCCGATGTGGTCCCCGGATACGAGCCCCAAATCCCGGCTAGGGATCCTGAGGAGGGCGGTGTTCTCGGATGAGCAGAGGAAGGAGCTGGAGAAAACGTTCAAAAGACAGAAATACATCAGCAAGACAGACAGAAACAAACTGGCAGCAGAACTCAGCCTGAAGGAATCCCAGGTAGGCTACCATATACTGTATCTACAGTCTAGGTTGGAGGTCACCATTACAACCCCACCTCACCTCTCCATTGAATGCAAACACATCTTACTGGGTCTGGGTGCTCCAGCCTAGATTTAGTAAATATCTAGAATCACTTCTATTGTAAATGTCCCTCATCTTAAAATGTTATTACAATACTGCTATCACTACTGTGATAATTGTAAGAAGTAGACCAAGATGTCATACCCTCTAAGCTTTTGTCTAAAGAACGGAGAAAGTGGTCAACATTTCAGTTGTAGTTGAGGTGGTTACTAAAACAGCTGTAATGTTTGATTGGAAGAAGATATTTCTGTTACTATTTTAGATTTGTAAAGCAGAGAAGTAGACTATAATTGCATATGCTGTAAGTGTTTGTCTAAGTTAGAAAAGTATAATTGTGGCACTACTTAGAAAAGTATAATTGTGGCACTTCAAACAGACTGAATAAATAGAGATAATGCTCCCTGCTGTGTCATAGTCTTAGATTGGACAAAACAAAACAACTGGCACCTAAAAATGAACCTCTCACTGACCTGTGTGTCTACTGTAGGTGAAGATCTGGTTTCAGAACCGGAGAATGAAGTGGAGGAACTGTAAGGAGAAGGAGGGCCACAGCTGCCGCTCCCCCATGGAGGAGCTCATGTCCCGGGCCTGCAACCAGGAAGAGGAACACAAAGGGGCACCGGAGAGCACGGGCACGCCATCAGACAGCTCACCATCACAGCAGCAGGACACGGACACAGGAGTACCCACAGAGAAAGAGTCATGCAAGGAACCTGTGACTTTGAAACAGCCACTGAGTCCGCACAGACACACTATGACCTCTGACCCCTGAGAGGATGAGAGACTGAAAGATGGGCGTTGAGCATTGGATAAAACGACTAACACTCCATAACAAGAAAATACTTGTAATTTTAATATTGTGTGGATATTGCTATTGTGTAGTAATTGCTATTGTATAATATTGCTATTGTGTAGTAACATTTTGTAGACTGACTACAAGTGTTTTGGAAACTTTATTATATCATACACTGTATATAAACACAAACTGAAGGTTAGTCAGCTACACACAACCATGTACAAATGCTTTAACATGTAAGACTGTATTCAGAATATTTATTTGACTCTTTTAACTGAAACAATTTCTGTAAATAAAATGATTAATTAAATGCTGATTTCTTCATTTCATGTTAATATTCAAGATGTTGAGTATGCAATAGTAATACAAGACAACCGTAATAAGTTATAGTATTTAAAGGCCCAATGCAGGCATTTTTATCTCAATATAAAATGATTTATGTGTAACAATTATGTACCTTACTGTTATTAATTAAAATGGTTAAAAATAGCTTCTAAGCAAAGAACAACTTCTCAAGCTAGAATTTTGCCAGGACTGTGTGGGAGTGGTCTGAGGGGTCTAATTGGATGAGCCTAATGGGAGGGATATGTAACCTGAAAACTAGCTGTTACTGGTAGAGAGGTTTGAAACTCTCTTTGTTATTGGTCTATTAACTTATACTGTCTGATGATGTCACCAGGCAGGCCAAAACTCGTCTTTTCAACCAGCTCTTACACTTAAATGACATTATCATTTTCACAGTATTATTCGAACCTCAAAGTGTGGAAATATATATAAAACACAAGTTTTGGGCAGCACTGGGCCTTTAATATTCACACAAAAATACAGTACATCAATAAAGATAGTGCTTCCTACCAAGGACTTCAGGGACAATATCAAATAAATGACAGATTTTACAAATATGAAATGCCAATTAAATGTAACATTGTACAGCCATGGTGAATGACAGATGTTATGCTGGAATTGTGTTGTTTGTAAGACAATTTTATTTTTGCACTTTGTCTTTTTCTCATCCATTCACTATCTGGACATCCTGCACTCCTGCACCATTCTTCATTCACCTACTTGGCTGTAAGGTTCTGGATATTTTACATGCTGTATGAATCATATAGAGTAACCAACAGTAATTCAATAGAAATAGGTTAAATATTGACATTTTATTATCGTATCATTTTTACTCACTTAACAGGAAAATCCAACATACAAAACACATAAATGCGGCATTATCTAAATAGAAAATAATACTCTTTAGAAATAATTTACATTTAGCTATTACTATGTACAGTTTTTAGAGTGCATTCTATTACTGTGTGCTGTAGCTGAGTTACTGTGAAGGAGCAGAGGGCAACAGAGGGCCAATGAGAGAGTCCAGCTCTAACACCTCTGACATCAAGTCAGTAACTTCAGAAAACATCATAAACTCAACCGGCCTTCTACTCAGGACGCCATTCTAAGCAACACAGAGATCATATTTTTCATTATATCACTCCTATCATCCAGTCACTCAACACTTGTGGTGTTTCCACTTGCGCGCAGCCACTGTGGTGCTGTTGTTCTTCTTGTGCCAGGGGAAGAGGCGGGTGAGGGCCAGGGTGCCATCGGACTGCACAGCGCCAGTCAGCAGGTAGAGCTGAACACGGCCGGGCCGGACCAGTACGTTGGCACAGGGCAGGTTGATGAGCAGCCACTGCTGGAGGAGGTGCTGGGTGTCGTAGGGAAGCAGGGGGCCCTGGCGGATAAACTCTACCCGGCCTTCCACCTCAAACTCTGGCTCCCCTGAGGGCAGGCGCCGGCGAGACAGCTTGGCTGTTACAGCTGAGGGAGGAGAGAGAGGACAGAAGGTGAGTATGCTAGCTGAGACAGAACTACACACATATGTATGGTACAAATATACACACTAATAAACTTGCATAACATACTAATCAATGCAAACATACACATACATACAGTACATTATTGCACATGCTTACCAAAATCATCCTGGCACAGAGCGTCCAGAACTGTCTTCAGTGAAGGGTGCTCCTCCACGGAAGGACATGCTTGGCATGCAGGCTTAGGCAATGCTTTGGCGAGGTGGCTGTTGCTGTGTTTGGGGTGGGGGGTCAGGCACATATCTTCTTGGGCAGGGAAGCGGTCACAGTCTAGCGCCTCTGGCCAGACGTGGCCCTGACAGGCCAGTACTGGGGCACAGCTGTCCCTGACGGCCACACACAGGCTACGGCATGGCTGGATAAAACTGGAGATGGAGAGACAGACACGGGGTCATGTTCCATTGTAAACACACTGACGGTGAAATATAAGTGATAGAGGAGTGGATAGTTCCCTCTTGAGAAGGAGTTAGCAGTGGGATGATCTCAAGGGGAAGGTAACAGGGAAATAGACAGAGAGAACAGCCAAGTTGACAGAGAAGGAAGACAGCAGCCTAGTATGGAGACACACACACACACACACACACACACACACACACACACACACACACACACACACACACACACACACACACACACACACACACACACACACACACACACACACACACACACACACACACGAAGGACATAGAAAGATAGAAGAGGACATGTATAGGTAAAAGGCAAACAAAAGCTACAGACTTACGCGTCGAGGCAGACGGGGGCGATGAGGGAGCAGAGGAAGGCCTGGGCCTGGGGATGGCAGCCGGTCTGCAGCAGGGGTCTCCAGTCCTCCGAGCGGGGAACCACCTCGCCCTCTAGGCTGCTGTGCCCCAGCAAGTTAGGCAGCCTCATCTCCGAGTAGCCCACGTCCTGGCACACACTCATCTGGTGGGGGATAGGCACGCAGCGGGTCGACTGACCCAGGTCGAAGCCCCAGGCTGGGGACAGGAGAACCAGGAGACCCAGGGTGAAGGAGAAAAGATCCATAGTGAAGAGAAACAAAGTCCTGACTGAAAATCAAATTAAGGAGAAGACAGGTGCTGCTGTTACTTGCTGCAGGAAAGGTAATGTCTCTCTGTGCCAGTGGTCCCCCTCTATATATACAACCAGCCCAGCCCCATCAGACTGTTATCAACTACCTATCAAAGAGGCTGGGACGAGGTGTGAGAGGAGACAACAGCTAGTTTTGTGATGACTGCAGACATAGAGGGTAATAGTGAATGGAGGCTGGTGGCATTATGAGAGCAATCACAGCCAAGGCATTACAATGCAAAACTATCAGTCTCCGGGGCTTATTTTCGCCATTAAATCTATTGACTTTTACATTAGAAATACCTCCTGCTGATTAGTTCACATAAGCCACTTTGCTGAGCAGTTATGTATTCATGTATATATAATTTTTTTCTTATGAGCCATTGTTTTGAGAACACTTCTGTAACGACAGAAGTACATAAAACACACATTTATATTTGAGACAAAGTTCTGAAACATTGACTGGCATTTAAATATGACATGTGAAATCAAGAATGTTTATAATTCATATTTTACTCAGGGGAACCAGTGTAGGCGTATTTCTTCTGTGTAGATAGACAGGCAGTCTCCTCAATATTGAGTCTCTTTCATGTCTCCTCCTTTGCTAATTTGAGGGTTTCCTGAGAAGAAGGGTCTCAGAGCCCAGCTCTGATCACACTCCCATTAGTGGAGTCGTGTTTCTGTCTGGCTCACTGGGCTTTGATGTGACCCTAGATTACAGTCTGATGCACATGCTAAATGCTACAACAACAGCAAGCTACAGCTCTGTCTACCTACTGTAGCAATCAGATCAAACTTGACTGCAGCAGACAGACACATACTTTTTAAACCAGGAAAGTCAGTTAAGAACAAATTCTTATTTACAATGACGGCCTACCCCTAACCCGGACGACGCTGGGCCAATTGTGTGCCACCCTATTGGATTCCCAATCATGACCGGTTGTGATACAGCCTGGAATCTACCCAGGTATGTAGTGACGCCTCTTACACTGAGATGCAGTGCTTTAAACCACTGCGCCACTCGGGAGCCCCCAGACAATCATATAATGACATACACTCCCCTCCATATTTATTTGGACAGTGAAGCTAAAATGTGTAAATGTTGCTCTGTAATCGTACATAGTAGTGATGATTAATGATCTTTGTTCCTCTGTAACTTTCTCACTCATCGTTATTCAGGATTCATTAATTGATAGATACTATTGCACTGTTGGTGCTAAGAACACAAGCGTTTCGCTACACCCGCAATAACATCTGCTAAATATGTGTATGTGACCAATAAAATGTGATTTGATTTGATTCATGTAGAAGTGTTCAAAAACATCTGCTGTTCTTATTTACAAGAAAAGTGACTAGAACATGATACTCTTGTCTACATTAATGTCATTCAGTTCCTATTGGACAAAACATAATCCGAAAAACAACCAAAACAAACTGCAAATGCATCCAACAAGTTTGTAGAGTCACAAGCTTGATGTAGTCATTGCGTCCTAGGAATATGGGACCAAATAATACACTTTTGAGTACTTTAATACAGTATAAGTGAATTTATCCAAATACTTATGAACAACAAAATACACATAAAAAATACTAGATACATGAAGGGATTTCATTTCTAAAAGGTAAAAGATATATATATATGAAAATATACCGGCAAATAAAAGGTGACATTCTGTACTGTTGCCTCATATGAAACATTTGATCCCAAATCCAAAATGCTGTATGTTGTCAAATTTTAGTTTCACATTCCAAATAAATACGGAGGGGAGTGTAAATCTTGTACCTTATGTTGCAATGACATTCAAAACATACAATTTCTCTTGACAATTATTGACACTTTCAAATCATAGAGCCAACTTCACAATTTTACTTTTAAAAAGCTTGTGCAAAAAGTAACTACGTAATGTCTTACCTTTTCTGCTTTATATCTCACGTTAGGGCAGTGGTTCTCAACTCCTGTCCTCATATACCCCCAACAGTACACATTTTTATTGTAGTCCCTGACAAGCACATCTGATTCAACTTGTGAGTTAATCATCAGGCCCTCACCTAGTTGATTCAGCTATGTTTGTCCGGGGCTACAACAAAAATGTGTTTTGTTGGGGTTACTAGAGGACCGGAGTTAGGAACCACTACATTACAGTATAAAAAGTATTCAAGGAATTCCTGGAGAAGGAAGATTATCACAGAAAAATTATTTCAATACAGTTTGGGAGGAACACTGTGTCATATTGGTGGCAGACAGCCACAGGATGCTCCTACCCTCTCATCCTACCTTCTCATCAGACAACTAGAAGAGATCTCCCACTGTGATGCAGACTGGTGGTCCAGGCTCCGCTTCTAATGACATGCTGCTTCTCTCACTCCCTCCGTCTCGCACAAACTTCTAATGGCAGCACAAAATTAAAGCACAGTTTATAAGTAACTCAATTCAATTGTTGTGTGGAATGTCTTCCTCCACAACCACGTTCAGATGTGTATCTCTGATGGGCTTGTGCCCAGAGGGCTTGAGTCAGTAATAGGGCTTCGTCTGAGTGCTGCCACACGCACAAGGAATAGTACCAAGGCTCAGACTGTAGAAGTGCCAGGCAAATCAATCTAAGCCCCAGGGCCTGTATTCATAAAGCGTCTCAGAGTAGGAGTGCTGATCTAGGATCGCATTCCTTACGATTATTAAATGCAAAACTGATCCTAGGGCAGTAGCCCTTCTCTAAGACTCTTTCTATTCTATTCTACTGTATCTTAGTCTATGTCGCTCTGACATTGCTTGTTCATATATTTATATATTCTTAATACCATTACTTTAATTAGATTTGTGTGTCTTGTGTGTATTGTTGTGAAATTGTTAGATATAACTTGTTATATAATACTGCACTGTTGGAGCTAGAAACACAAGCATTTCGCTACACCCGCAATAACATCTGCTAAACACGTGTATGTGACCAATACAATGTGATTTGATTTGATTTATGAATATAGGCTCAGTCTGGCTGGCCCCTATCTCTCCCACAGCCTTCCTTCTCCAGTCAGAGTGCCATCTGCCCCAGCCTAGCAGCCATCTTGTAAGGCTTTAGTGCCTGCCCAGCCCCAGTCTGATCTGAGCCGGGGCCCTGGGTTCAGACGATGAGAGCTACTGAGGGGCCTAACTGGGCAATTAGAGTCACAGACCAATTTTTCAGAACAATAGTGTCATACGTTTAACAAGCTCCCTCTGCCATTATCCCTGCAGGGGACTGTTTTTCTTTCTAACGGCCCCCCTGCCTATCTGTAGACGGTGTGTTTGTGTTGGTAATGGGGACTACGGTTCCTTTGGGCACCTGTCTATCAAAGACCAGTAAGGAGTCACAGAGGCACACTCCCACACAGACAAATATGTTCACTGATGATCACATTGGTTAACATAGTAGTCTTTATGTTAATGGACATCTTATTCGGTATGGTTTTATTGTACAAAAGGTGTTCAGACAAACTGGTCATTGAATCAGTACTACACTAGCGGAATGAGCTCTATACACTTCCAACCACTTCTCTACTGTTAAACCTATATGTCCATGTCAGCTAGCTCTCATTTATGAATATGGCAACACCTCTCACCTGGCAAGCAAAAAAAATGACAAACCAGAAACTCTTTATATTTAAATGTCAAATAATAGTACTTGGAGCTGTGGATCATTTGTAGGTATGTTAGCTTGGCTATCCTGAGAGTAGTCCGTCAGCATGTTGCCCCTTCCATACAGAATGCCTAAAACATGGGAGTAACGCATTAAACCATTGTCTTTTCCACCTGCATGTAGTCAACACAACTTCTTAGCAAGGTTAATATAGTAAACTAAAACTATTATAAAAATAATAATGAAAAAACGATTTAGTCAACCGAAATAAAATAATTAACAAACCAGTTTGAAAAATTCAAACTACACTGAAACTATTATCGTTGAAACCAAAAATAAAATAGAAGTTTGAGTTTTTCCCCCCTAAACTTTGGTCAGAAATGGGGGTTTTGTGAAGTTTTCAAGTTGTTGAAGCTGGCAGGTAAATGTTGTTAGGAGATGGTGGTTTCAAATAGCCTTAGAAATTGGTAGCTAACTTGATACTTCTTACAAGTTAAAAACCATTGGATTGGTGTAAACCCCTACTCCTCATTGGTGTAAACATGGGCGAGAGAGTTCCCATATTTTTTGCACCAGTCTCGGCGCTATTCCTTTTAAATCCAAGTCACAGATACTTTATCATATAAACCTAACCTATGATCTGACTCATTACATTATCTATTACTTCACCCCCAGTTGCAAGAAGTGACATCCCAAAAACACCATACAACACAAATGTCTTCTAGCCTCCCAGGCATGCGTTCTGTCCCAAACACTAAAACTAAATTGCAAACAGAAATAAAAACTAGCAAATCAGATCTGAAAATATACTGAAACTACACTTAAAACAAATATAAAAACACATACTATAACCCTGCCTCTTAGGTCCCTGATTGCTGTCATATTTAGCCTGCTGGCAGTGAAGGGAGACCATTCTATTGAGGGACTATTCTTTTTAAGTGTCTCAGACACTTTTGAGCAATGTGAGTAATAGCATATGCTAGGCTGCAGGAGACAGAGTGTCTAAACACCCCGGTGGGGCAGGCAGGCAGCGTCTGTCTGTGTCTGCCTATAGGTCCACCCGGAGACTGGATGTGACAACTGAGTGCTACTGACAGGCTGACTCTCCTGTGACAGTCAGCCCTGGTGGAGCCCAGCGAGAAAGTAGAGGAGAGGGGGTGGTGCTGGGACTGAATCACAATAGGACTCTAATGAGTAGGGAGGAGACAGCTTTTATTTGAATGTGCCACACTGCCAGGGAGCTTCAGACCCCGTTTACCTGAGGAGCTCTTTGATGTGGGACTCAGGTACCATGGTACGGTCCCAGTACCTCTCTTGCTCATGATAGGTTTCTCACAGGTAGCCAATGGAACCAGTCCTCTTCTATTATAGCAGGATGTTTCTAAAGCACACCTTTGGAAGTGCTGCTAGATATAGACTCATTGTCAATATAACACTGAACTAGCTAGCACAATATGAAATAGACACTGGTGTCAAAGTCCAATAACCCAATAAGAAGAAAAATCAACACCAAAGGTTTGTATCATCATATGTACTACTGCCACCCAGTGGACTACATGACAACTGCATCTAAAGTTTGCTCTTACAGCAGTTTGGAATTGGAGTGCATTCTCCAAAGACGTCTCCATACATATTTCCATTGATTAATACATATGCAGCTCACTGTGTAGATGAACAAATGTAGAGAGCAAAGTCATGGTAATGTGATAAATGAATGAAGAAAACTCTATTTGAACATAATAGAACCGATAGTGTTGGAGTGATGGACAGCTGGGCAGTAGCGAGCACAGCAAACTCTCTCACTCCTCTTTCTCACTGGCAGCTCTGAGGAGAAAGTAAGAGATTTGCATGTTTTATTACTGACAAATTAAAGTTTCTTGCTTTGACTCAAGTTTTATCAAATTGTGTGTGTGTGTGTGTGTGTGTGTGTGTGTGTGTGTGTGTGTGTGTGTGTGTGTGTGTGTGTGTGTGTGTGTGTGTGTGTGTGTGTGTGTGTGTGTGTGTGTGTGTGTGTGTGTGTGGTGCATAATACACTCTAAACACACCTGTGTGCAGCCCTGATAGAGGTTGGGGGTCACCGCTCAGGAAGGCCTTGTTTTCAAAAGAGTACTGGAGGAGAGGGTTGAAGCATGGGTCCTTGACTATGGAGGTGCGGGTTTCCCATGACGATGAGCAGGGCTTTGGGCCGAACGACTGCCATGTTGAAGCGCTTGGGGTTGGACAGCAATCACAGGATGCTTTGCAGGTCGTCGCACTGACTCATTCGCCCTCACCTGGAACAAGAGGTCATTTATCATACCACTGCTGGCTTGCTTCTGAAGCTAAGCAGGGTTGGTCCTGGTCAGTCCCTGGATGGGAGACCAGATGCTGCTGGAAGTGGTGTTGGAGGGCCAGTAGGAGGCACTCTTTCCTCTGGTCTAAAAAAATATCCCAATGCCCCAGGGCAGTGATTGGGGACACTGCCCTGTGTAGGGTGCCGTCTTTCGGATGGGACGTTAAACGGGTGTCCTGACTCTCTGAGGTCATTAAAGATCCCATGGCACTTATCGTAAGAGTAGGGGTGTTAACCCCGGTGTCCTGGCTAAATTCTCAATCTGGCCCTCAAACCATCATGGTCACCTAATAATCCCCAGTTTACAATTGGCTCATTCATCCCCCTCCTCTCCCCTGTAACTATTCCCCAGGTCGTTGCTGCAAATGAGAACGTGTTCTCAGTCAACTTACCTGGTAAAATAAAGGTAAAATAAAAATAAATAAATAAATTTAGATGTGTTAAGAAAGGTGTCAATTGCATCTACAATTCAGTCAATTCAGCAAGTGAAGTGATATACAAATCGTGCAGAAGTGACACATTGTTTTTTATATTTCAGAATGTATTCCCTGAATTGATTACGAATGGACCTGAGACCCTGTAAAGGGAGAAATTAGTCAAGTTCAATAGTTCAATAATGAAGGAGGGGAATGTTACTGTGGAAAAGATGATGACCAGGAACTCCTGTCCCTGGAACTCCTCCACAGAGCCCAGCTTGATGTCAGACAGACCCACCCTGTAGAGCAGCACACGGATCTTCTCTGACTGAGGAGCAGAGGTTCAGGTGGTCAGACCGGTGTTCAGGGTTAAGGGAGAGGGACCACTGTACTAGTTGTGACAGAATAATGAACTTGTTATGTTTTTTTTAGGCTTTTTACAGCAATACTAGGCGAGTAACAAGCAAACTGTAACAGAATGGTACCCACTGTTGACAGTCTAAATGGTCATGCCATACTGGCCTGTTTCCTGTAGGGAGCAATAATGCCAATGTCAGTGGCAGCTACAGGATTGTAGAGCTTCTTGGCCAGCTGGCAGGAGTACAGCATCACCTGTACCGCCTCTCCAGGGTTGAACCACAACGGGTTGTTGCCCTCCCTCATCTCTGTGCCCTGAGAGAAGGAAAGCTGACTGGCATTATTGGTGTTCAACGTCTAGGCTCGGTGCCGACAAGATAGGAAAACCTGTATTTGTCAAAATGTTCTCAACATGTCAGTGGGAAACGAGGAGAGGAAACGCAGACATTGAGAAATGGGAGGACAGAGGACATGACGAAGACACAATCAATCAATGAAATGTATTTATAAAGCCCTTTTCACAACCCCAAACAGCAAGCAATGCAGATGTAGAAGCACGGTGGCTAAGAAAAACTCCCTAGAAAGGAGGGAACCTAGGAAGAAACCTAGAGAGGAACCAGGCTCTGAGGGGTGGCCGGTCCTCTTCTGGCTCTGCCGGGTGGAGATTATAACAGTACATGGCCAAGATGTTCAAACCTTCATAGATCAAATAATAATAATCACAGTGGTTGTAGAGGGTGCAACAGGTCAGCACCTCAGGAGTAAATGTCAGTTGGCTTTTCATAGCCGATCATTCAGTTAGAGACAGCAGGTGTGGTAGAGAGAGTGAGTCGAAAACAGCAGGTCCGGGACAAGGTAGAACGTCCGGTGAACAGGTCAGGGTTCCATAGCCGCAGGCAAAACAGTTGAAACTGGAGCAGCAGCACGACCAGGTGGACTGGGGACAGCAAGGAGTCAACAAGCCAGGTAGTCCTGAGGCATGGTCCTAGGGCTCAGGTCCCCCGAGAGAAGAGAAAGAGAAAGAAAGAGAAAGAACGAGAAAGAGAGAGAGAGAATTATAGGGAGCATACTTAAATTCACACAGGACACTGGATAAGACAGGAGAAATACTCCAGATATAACAGACTGACCCTAGTCCCTCGACACATAAACTATTGCAGCATAATTACTGGAGGCTGAGACAGGAGGGGTCGGGAGACACTGTGGCCCCGTCCGACTATACCTCCGGGCAGGGCCAACCAGGCAGGATATAAGCCCACCCACTTTGCCAAAGCACAGTCCACACACCACTAGAGGGATATCTTCAACCACCAACTTACTACCCTGGGACAAAGCCGAGTATAGCCCACGAAAATCTCCCACATGGCACGAACCCGAGGGGGGCGCCAACCCGGACAGGGAGATCACGTCAGAGACTCAACCCACTCAAGTGACGCACCCCTCCTAGGGACAGCATGGATGAGCACCAGTAAACCAGTGACTCAGCCCCCGTAATAGGGTCAGAGGCAGAGAATCCCAGCGGAATCCCACAAGGATTCAAGGAAAGACTTTTGAGAAAGATCCCATTGACTTGAGTCTATTTTGGACAGAGAAAGACAGAAAGAAACATAGCGAGAGAAACAGATAGAGCCCTCATCCTGACTCCATGGAATCCCTTGATGGGCAGACGGCCCTCTGGGCCCTGACACACAGCTCCCCACTGTAAAACAGTCTAAAGGGCAGGGCCAGGAAGGCCTCCTGGGAACGGTAGTTATACACCAGCTTGGGCACCTGGAGGGAGAAGAGAGGACACCATGAGAATGCAATAATCTTTGGAGCCATTTATTTACAATGTGATCCTGTGTGGCTCAGTCGGTAGAATATGGTGCTTGCAAAGCCTAGCGTTGTGGGCTCGATTTCCGCTGGGGCCACCCATACGTCACTTTGAATAAAAGTGTCTGTTATTAAATGGCATATATTATCATATATTATATTACAATGCAAGTCAAAACATTATGTTGATAAAGATGCATCATCTGGATTCAGTTGGTGACTCACTGTGCATGATTTAGATGACCATGGCACTGACAGGGAGTGTGTGTGTGTGTGTGTGTGTGTGTGTGTGTGTGTGTGTGTGTGTGTGTGTGTGTGTGTGTGTGTGTGTGTGTGTGTGTGTGTGTGTGTGTGTGTGTGTGTGTGTGTGTGTGTGTGTGTGTGTGTGTGTGTGTGTGTGTGTGTGTGTGTGTGTGTGTGTGTGTGCGGTGTGCTTTGTATCCCCCACTCTCTCTTGTGTACAGGGGGTTGGCCATCAGTCTCTCCAGCATGGACACCCCATGGCCCAATGCCTGCGCCAGCTTGGTCTTCACAATTGGACCCATCTGCCTGGGGTCTCCAGACAGAACTATGTGAAAGGTGGGGGTAGCAACAGAACATATGATTAACTTTTTGATCAAGAGGCCACAAAATACAGTGACTGTTATTACTTCTGTCAGTTTTGTGATGTGCAATGTTTTTTCAACGGTTGCACCACTTTAGTAAGGGTGTTCCAGGTGTTTTTGTGGTTGTAGTGTACTCTGTTTAGTCTAACCTGTCCGTCTCTCTCTGACAGAAGCCCTAGGGGGACCAATGCCACACTGAGGGAAAAACAAAAGCTTTCATTATTTTAATACACGTTGTATTGTGATCATCTTCAGAGTAGTTCTTCCAATGCATGAAAATTATGATACTGCACTTTTACTGTAAGAACTGTTTGAAAAGATGGCCTGAAATTTCAGCCTGTTTTGATGGGAAGGAGTTTTCTTAATAGACCAATAGACCAAACCTTTTCCAATAACAGCTAGTTTTCCATTTTCTCCACACTCAGACAGCTCCCCGACAGTCCTAGCAAAATTCTTGCTTGAGAAATTGCTCTTCTCTAAGAAGCTATTTTTGTTTCTTTTTGACCATTTTAATTGAAAACAATCACAGTAAGGTACTTTCATTTTTACCCAGAAATGATTTGATATTGAGGTAAAAATGGCTGCATTGGACCTTTAACATAAGGGCCTTGTTATCTTCTTGGCCCAACCTGGTAGAACATGCCAGCGCTGGTACAGGTGCTGACCACGAACCTGTCGAAGGAAGCATGTCGGATGTCCTTCCCAGCCCAAGAGTACTGCCTTATAATCTCAGGGATGGCCTACAGGAGATACAGACAGAGGCATAAACTGGTAGAGAAAATAGGATCGAGGCGGTGGCGGTGGGTGCAGTACCTCTTCCTATCAACAGGAGGTGTTGACGCGGGCCAGGCTCGTAAGCGTGCAGGAACCCACTGTCATGGAGCTGGATACAGATGAGGTCAGCAACACTGTTGAAGGGAGTGCACACCAGAACATAACTACTGGGCAGGTGGTAACACACCTACAGTATGGGAACAAGAGGAGACATTTCACTGTTTATTCAGAGAACTAGAATGAGGGCAACTTTTGTAAATATCCAAATACAACCAATCACAAGAAACTTGACTGAGCTTGCCAGGTGCAATGTAATCAATGGAACATGGTAAACGTGCAACTCCTGCTCATCTGGCACTCCAGGCAGGGCAGGCTGAACCAAACAGTCCAGTATTTGAACGAAAACAAATAAATAAGTCCCTGCCCATCTTCCAAAAACCTCTGAAACCCTACCTCTTCAAAGAGGATCTTAAATAAGACATCGCAGTCTTATCACCCCCTCCCCCCACTATAAAATATCAAAACCTTGCATGTGTCTTTTCCTACTATCACTGATTTGGCTTATAATTGAAAATTGTACTGGCTACGACTGTGATATGTGGTTGTCTCACCGAGCTATCTTAAAATGAACACACAAAGTCGCTCTGGAGAAGAGTGTCTGCTAAAGTGAATTAAATGTCAATGTAAAAGGTTGTGATATCCATTGGGTTGAGAAGTGTACAGTACAGAACCTGCAGTATGGCCTCCATGAGGGGGATCATCTTTCCTGTCCCTGGGGATCCAAACAGGATGTACTGGATGGGCCGGCACTCCCCTGCCAGGATATGCTTCACTGCCTCCCTCTGAGACAGGTTCAGCTGCTGGTTGAAGAGCTGCCTTGAAATTGGGATGGGCTTAGATGACATCCTGGAATCGGAGAGGATAAGGTACTGAACTGTCCTAGTTGGGACAAGTTTTGATGCTATTTATGTTTATGACACTTCAGTAGCTTTAGTATACAGAGAATCTGTGCTGTCAGAAGGAAGGAGTCCAAATGCTCACCTGTTTTGGTTTGTGTGGCCTTTGAGACCATGTCAACAGGGATGCTTGATAGGGTCATCTCTGTTATCTCCTTGTCTGACTCCTCTGGCCCCCACTCACACGTCCATAAAGGGGCCTGAAGCATCACGGCTGTGGGGAAGAACACTGGGAAGAGTAGAGAATATACCATAAGGCATGGACCAGACCAGACAGCAGAGGAGGCTGGTGGGAGGAGCTATAGGAGGACAGGCTCATTGTAATAGCTGGAATGGAATAAATAGAACAGTATCAAACACATCAATCATAGGGAAACCACATGTTTGACTCCATTCCGTATATTCCATTCCAGCCATTACAATGAGTATGTCCTCCTATAGCTCTTCCCGCCAGCCTCCTATGCCAGACAGGGAATAAAGTTATCTGGGTTGAGAAGAAGAAATAGTGAGACAAAATACTAAATATACTGGAAATGGGATTGGAAAGAAAATGCAACCCAAACTTACCACTCCCCCCAAAGTGCTTGGTATGGGTCAACCCGCCGACACAAATATTATCATACATAATCCATATACTGTCAAACCTTCACTTTCTCTGTGCTAGAGGAACAGAGCTCAACAATTCCAAGAACAACATTTTTTCTTAATGTTTAAACTGCACTTTTTTATAATTTAAACAAAATTATAAAATGACATGAATTCACAATTCAGATATGGTTCTGCCAGGGGGCAATACAGTTCAATCTACCTCAGTCCTGGTTACCTACCTACCGGTTGTCACTAGTTCCCACACAAATTTATAAAAGACGCCTATTTCTACGATTTCTCTTCTTAAAATCTTATTTTAAACCTATTCCTAAACTTAACCACACTATTGACCTCCTTATGCCTAACCTTAAATTACAACCAAAAATATAATGTTTGTTTTCATGAATTTTTACAATATAGCCTATTTGACTTTGTGACAACTAGAGGAAACCCTACCAGACGACGCTCCCCTTACTGCTGTCCCCCCACCCACTCAGTAGCAATGGTTTTAATGCAGTTTTAGGTTCTCTGTTGTGTGCCTCTCCTCTCCATGATCTCTGTTGAAGTCCCACTTCTCATCAATGTGATGGCTCGTTGCAGTGATGTATGACAGCATGTTCATAGACATCCAACAATCTGTTGTTAATGCCACATATGGTGTTTGAGAGCTCGTGCTTTGTGCTTGCTAAGCAACCATTGTACAATTTTTTCCATCAGGGTCGTCACAGTTTTTCGAAATGGCATCTTGTAGTCTGGTTCTAGATATGCCATTAGGATATTGAGGCTGAAATCCTCTACCATTGAGAAAAGCTGAATATCAACTGCAATCACTTCTGTAATCAGAAATTATTTTCTCACTCCATCCCTTATCGCACTGCTGCCAACAACGGGTTGTGTCTCACAGTGCCTCCCTAACAGCATTGCACCTGTACTGTCACTGTAGCTCAATTCAACCTCACAAAGTTTGCATTTCATCACCTTCTCAAAAAACTTCTCAAAGTATTGCCACTACAGGACTTTGCTGCTGTCGCTTTCCTGTCTCACTCTACAATTGTTCCAACTTTTAATGACGATGACGTGTGGAGAGCTTTATATACGTGGCAAATAAGTTAAAAGATGCATATCTTATCCTACTAACGTTACAGTATTGTTGTATGAGGTATTTGTTGAATTTTTATTTGACCCTTTACGATGATGATCGGGACCTGTTAGTGGTCGTATGAGTTCTGTTATACTCACAGACATAATTCAAACAGTTTTAGAAACTTCAGAGTGTTTTCTATCCAATACGAATAATAATATGCATATATTAGCAACTGGGACTGAGGAGCAGGCAGTTTACTATGGGCACCTCTGTGCACCTTTCATCCAAGCTACTCAATACTGCCCCTGCAGCCATAAGAAGTTAACGCGATTTCAGCCGTAAGAAGTTTTTAAAGAGAAAAGAAGAGTCATATTATGATAAATTTTATATTTTGGATGCCTGCTGTGTGCCGAAGTAGTTGTGTTGATCTTGAAATTGTTATTCTGAGTGACCTCTGCCAGTGGCCCAGGGGTTCTATAGTAAATACCTGCCAGGAACACATGGGCCGTGTCTGAAATGGCACCCTATTATCAGCTATCATGGTACGACCCAAGTGCATACTGTGTGAAGTAACAATGTTTATTGAAACAGGGGAAGGAAAACGACAGGTCAAAGCAGGTAGTGGTCAATAATCCAGAGTAGGAGCAAAGGTACAGGACAGAAGGCAGGCTCAGGCAGAGTTCAGTAATCCAGAGGTACAGGATGACAGGCAGAGTGGTCAGGCAGAGTTCAGTAATCCAGAGGTACAGGATGACAGGCAGAGTGGTCAGGCAGGCAAGGGTCAAAAACCAGGAGGACGAGAAAAAGAAAGGTTGGTTAAAGCCATGCGCTGACAGGACAACCACTGGTAAGCTTGACAAACAAGACAAACTGGCACAGACAGACAGGAAACACAGGTATAAATACCCAGAGGATAAGTGGGGAAGATGGGCGACACCTGGAGGAGGGTGGGGACAAGCATACGGACAGGTGAAACAGATCAGGGCGTGACACCTATTCCCTATATAGTGTGCTACTTTTGAGCAGGGCCCATAGGTCTCGGTTCAAAAGTAGTGCACTATAGACCTATAGGAAAATGGGTGCCATTTGGGTAGCCATGCACTTCAAGGAGATCCAGAGTTCAGAGAAATTCTTTTCAGATTCACCAAGAGCACAATGTGAAATTGCAGTTTAGAAATTATTACTCATTCATTTTATTTGGTGTTTTGTAACCATGAAGTTAAAGGTATTTTATAAATATATTTTATAACTTTTTGGTTGAGTACATTGCAGAGAAAAAGGAAATGGACATTTGGAACAGGACAAGTGTCCTTGTGTTAAGTGTCATAGCTTACTATTATTGAACACACTGGCATGGAAACTTAAGACTTGTCTTTCTTTATCATGTTCCAGTGTTATTAAAATGATCTATAGTGACATCTGTTTTAGAATATTCTTTGTAAAATATGATATAAGGGTACATATGTTCCAAGAGGCGGCTGCGACAAATACAAGAATATTAACATCTCTATTTTTTTTATGTAGAAGCCATTACATTTATTTCCACAGGTGCTGCCCAGAATATATTTTTATGGTCGTTTGGCAGCCATGCTCGTCTGTCTGATGGTTAATTCATTGAGTTCTGACAGTCTGGGAACTCTAAAATCATAAATTCGTAAATCAGAAACCCTAGTGGAGAGGAATATATATTTATTTGGAACTACTGATATTGTTTTGAAAGAAATTGCGTCAGGAGAAAAATATGACCATTCGTTATGTAAAGACTGGACCTCTTGGTTGACTTTGGGAAATGTTGAGATGAGTTTCTGGGACGTCTCCATACCTCTCCACAGTAGAGGGCAGTATTTACATTATATATTTGTCCAAGAACATATTGTCTGAGAGTGCAAATAAGGCCGTCTTTTCATCATATCAGATACACATCTCTGACTCAGTCAGTGTTGCTATAAATGCATACTCCGATGACTATGTTTAGAGAGAGAAAAATACCACAAATGTTTTAAATGTATATGTATATCTATTGTAGGGATCAAAGTAAAACGGGTCACTCTAATCAGATGCTGTTTGACATAAACTTCCCCTCTCTCTGTATAAATTACACCATACACAACACAGCTATAACAAGAGCCATTACAGTAAACCCAATGAGATGCTTCAGTGAGGAGGCTGCAGGCTCCATCCGGTCATCTCCTGGTGACCTCTGGGAGTCTCGGTCTAGATTAGGACCAGAAGTGAGTTGAGGAGCTCTGGGCATAGTAGGTCTGTTCAGGGGTGTGCAACACTTGGAGTACAGTTGGATATCCAACAGTCGGATATAACAGTATAACATATATAAATTGTGTTGAACTATGATCATCTGTCAAGTAGAATTTAAGGTAGATTTCATTTCTAGCTGCAACATTCTGAATGTTTCATTGAATACACTCCCAGTGGACTGGTGGTGAGGCTCCCGGGGCAGATCGGCACTGGTCCATCTGATGCTGCAGTTGGCTGGAGGATGAGGGCCCAGAGGAGAGGGGTAGCCTTCCATGGCTATTATTGGCAAAGAGACATTACAGTAAAAAATAAAGGTAGTAGGAACATCTTGAAATAGTTAATACATTTGAAATATAATAGTCAATAAAAAATGTACAAATATAATATGTGTTAGTTGTATTTAAATAGGCAAAAGCCACACCTTTGTCTGATCTTGGCTACTTAATTGATTTGATTTAATACAATTTACAATACAATGTATCTCCACTAAGTGGCCATGTAATAACAAGAGATATTCTTGCATGCAGTGCTCAGTAGTATTATCCAACGTAGCCTTCAGCAAAATGGTCTATTAATTAGATCATCTCTTCTGAGATTCTGTTGCATTCCATTCTAAGAACCAGATGTAACAAAGATCTAATTCATTATGCATGATGACATAATACTAAGTTGTTCCCAGGGACAGACAGTAACACTGAGCCAGATTCTGAATTCTGAATTCTGCAGAGCCAGATTCTCAATGTGTCTCACTGCCTGTCTTCCATCAATGTCATCAGAGAGGATGAATGCACTTATGCAACATTTATTTAGTGATAACATTGCATTGGGCTACCTGTTCTTGTTTTTCCTTACGGATTTGTTGTTATAGCTGCTGACTCTGGACTGACTGACCCACAGTACATGGCACAGTTGTTATATTATTGATGAAAAAAATCAACCAGTCAGAGTTTGCACTTGCAGGACTAATTTCATAAGGGTTCACTAATGTTTCAGCAATATTAAAAATTAAAATGAATGTATTAAACTTTGACTCTGTCTAAGTTTCCCATGAAAACTGAACTCTCATGTTTAGGTTATAGTAAAATGACTAGTTTGCCAGAGAGAGGGCTATGCTTCCACAGCCTCAGGGTGAAACGCAGTCAGTCAGTCAGTCAGCAGCAGTCGCAAACCGAGGGGAGAGGTAGGGAGCACAAAGAGAGTGACAGAGGGGAGGAGGACTGTAACTCCGCCTCCGGACTCGATCATCTCACATTCCTTATTCACAGCCCCTCGCGTTAGAGAATAAAGAGAAAGAGATACGAAGGGCACACGATTAAGGAGAGCAAAACGACCATGGCAATATTCAAAACGTCTGAGCTTGACATATCTGATCATAGCGCATCTCTAAAGTCGACTTGGGCATGGAGCACTCGCGCCATACACAGAGTTCAGCAGCTGAATGACGTTGCACCTGAGGACAAAATGAGGGTGATCTTCATCCAGAACGCCGGTTTCGTCGCTGCTTTCTCGGGAGGCAATGACGCTGAAGGTTTCGCCTGTTAGTTTAGAGTTGACGATGTTGGCAGCACTTTCACGGTAGATTATGTGAACGACCTAGAATAAACGAAAGACTGCGAGATAGACAATGCCAGTTACTATACGGATAACGAGAATAGAATAGCCCGATGTTTTAATTAACCTAAATATGTTTTCTTTTTGGATTGCTCAATTTTGAGCACCATTGTCTATACCCGAAGAGACATCAATCGAAAGTGGATTCAGCTTCTGACATGCATTGGTCTGTCGAATTCTGAATACATATTCAGAGGACTGTTGCCCTAGAATATACCTTTATAGTTAGACATACATAATATACATTGCATTATGTATCAGACGCGTCAAGATAGATGATGTTTCCTTTGTAATATTTAGCTTTTTTATTTAATCATATAATAATGACTCACTCTTATAAGGCGACAAATGGATGAATAGATGTGGAGAGAATTCTTTGATCAGAAAAAAATGAACAAAGGCAGTGATCATTAGACAATCGGAATAATGTATACGTTTATTAATATAATATTTTCGCATTGTTCCTTGTAATTTATTGTATTTATTACGACTATTATTAGGCCTATAATAAAGTATTACTATAATATCAATATTTGTAACAAATAGCTTAGTTTAAGATCTTTAACTGTGGGAAGTTAGTTTTAATACTTCCCTAGAGAAGATGGATACAGCTTTTCTCTCGGCCCACCGAGGGCTGACCCGTCCTGAGTCCAAACAAACCCTCACCTCATCGGGTAAACCATCTGGCGGTGACCTGTCCCCTCCACCGATACCTGTCGGTCATTCAATGGCAGAGACACCGGCAGCTGGCGATGGCAGCAGGAGAAATTCAGGCTTCAAGAAACACCACCACAAGCACAACCTGAAACATCGCTACGAATTGCTCGAGACTTTAGGAAGAGGGACCTATGGCAAAGTAAAGAAGGCAATTGAACGGCACTCAGGGAGAGAGGTGAGCCACTTTACAACTCTCTTTATGGATAGGGGTAGGGGTTAAAAACGCTCTTTCCGCATAGGGGTTTGAAGCACCCTGTACATAACCTCTGTAAAGGTTCTTAGAATGCGGCTCATATCATTTAGGCCTACAGACTGCAGGCTACTGTTGAGGCCCAATCCGGAGTCATAGAAAACATAGCTACAACAAAGAGGCCCTAAATACCCAAATAGCTACTTTGTTGCGCTCTAGGCGTGTGAGTCTTTTTCCCTCTCTGGGAATTCCCCCGTGCTCATAGGGCCCTAGAGGCCCTGGGAATCTCTGCAGCACGCGCGCTGTCCCCAGCAGTGCCTAGCGAACGGATGCTTAAGTGCAGATGTTCAACTAGCTACTGATTTATTGATGCAGCTTAAATGAACCCAACCATATGCACCATTGAAACCGGCCAACAGTCCTCCAAGATACTTCCCCCTACTCACATTGAATGGGCTGGAATTGTGCAAGGTATTGCTTTAAGGTGAAGAGGTTCCTAGTTTGGCAAACTCAAACGTGAGAACTGGCCTAGAACAACAACTCATGTTCAAATAATAGCATCCTGAATGACCTGTCATTTTGACCAATGTCCCTTAACTGTTTGGTTTTTGTTTGTGTCTTGGTACTGTTTTGATCAATATGTTCTTCATGTTTCTCTATGACTTTTTTTGTCATTAAATGCTCGCCATCTGCCCTCATGCATCATACTTGGACCAGATTTTTCCTCCTGCTGCAGAATTTGACCCATGTTCCCCATTGGCAGAACGAGATGAACTTTCCATATGTGTGTTCAGATTCAGAATGCCAGAAGGAAAACTCAGTAGGGTCAGCATGTCCAACGCTCCTGACACACACATGCATGCTTGGTGGGGGCACCATAAACCCATAGCTCAAATAGCTCCTCCTGCCTGCCTGCCTGGTGACTGGTGCTTTATGGCAGCCAGTGCTTTATAACACATTTCTCCACTCATTAAACACACAGGGTGCTTGTGTGTTTTGAAAATTAAGGGTGTGTTTGGGTCTGTTTAAGTAGCCTAATCACATCTTGTGACATTTTTAGGCTATTATGTTATATCCCTTAATAACCTCTGCAATACCACTTTGTATGTCATTGCCATCTCCACATGCCCTGACATCATTCTAGAAATGTATGGAGTGATGGTATTCCCTGATCCCCATGCATTCCTCCTCTATCAGTGAGCCTGGCCTAGCTTAGTTCTCCAGCCCTAAATGGTTCCATTTCAAATGCCAGGCAGCAGAGCTGATCCTGGAACAGTGTTGAGCTAATAATAAATCAACCTGAACCATTTCCATTGAATGTGTCACAACATTATTAGCAGTACAAGTGGCCATGGGCCCTTTGTAAATCAACACTTGAGTACATTCAGTTAAGCATCACCCAGACAGAGAGAGAGAGAGAGAGAGAGAGAGAGAGAGAGAGAGAGAGAGAGATAGAGAGAGAGAGAGAGTGTACAGACAGACTGTGGCCCCAGAGTGTGTGTGTCTGGCCTGGTGTTTAGAGAGCGCTGTACATGGTCCCTGGCCTAAAGAGCCTCTGGTGTCCATATGATAGAGATTAAAACAGGGTGACAGACCGTTATGCAATCCCTCTGCTCTGGCTCTGCCTGTTCTATTTTCCCTGGTTGGCGTGCCGGCTTCTTTAACAGCTAGACTAAATGAGAAGAGCAGAAGGGGAAATAGATTGAGAAGAGTGTGTGTGTGTGTGCTTGCGTGTGCGCGCGTGTGTGTGTGTGTGTGTGTGAGAAGCTTGGAAGGGACTGTCATTAAAGAGAGATTGATTAGATGTGTGGGTGCATGAACATATGTGTTAGTGAAAGTGACTGAGCCTGTAGACATAGGATCTGCAAACCCTTCTCTTGTGTGTGTTGGCTGCTTGGTTTGGATGGAAAGTCAGTCTGTCTGTTCTCATACTGTATGTCTGGTCTGATTGGACTACTGTATGTCTGGTCTGATTGGACTACTGTATATCTGGTCTGATTGGACTACTGTATATCTGGTCTGATTGGACTACTGTATATCTGGTCTGATTGGACTACTGTATGTCTTTTCTGATTGGACTACTGTATATCTGGTCTGATTGGACTACTGTATGTCTTTTCTGATTGGACTACTGTATATCTGGTCTGATTGGACTACTGTATGTCTTTTCTGATTGGACTACTGTATATCTGGTCTGATTGGACAACTGTATATCTGGTCTGATTGGACTACTGTATGTCTTTTCTGATTGGACAACGCTATATCTGGTTTGATTGGACAACTGTATATCTGGTCTGATTGAACAACTGTATGTATTTTCTGATTGGAAAACTGTATATCTGGTCTGATTGGACAACTATATATCTGGTCTGATTGGACTACTGTATATCTGGTCTGATTGGACTACTGTATGTCTGGTCTGATTGGACTACTGTATGTGGGCATGAGCTTGGATGTGCAAATGTAAATGTGTATGCAATTCTGACTCTTGCACATGCTCATGTGCATTTGTAATGCTGTAGATGTTGCCAATACGGAGGGTGTGTGTGTGTGTGTGTGTGTGTGTGTGTGTGTGTGTGTGTGTGTGTGTGTGTGTGTGTGTGTGTGTGTGTGTGTGTGTGTGTGTGTGTGTGTGTGTGTGTGTGTGTGTGTGTGTGCTTGCATGTATGGGTGTGCGCACGTTTGTACTGTTTGTGGGTGTGTGTTCCTGAAAAGGTTGTGGTGACAGCAGGGCCCAGAGGGAGCAATGACACATGAAAGGCCATCCCCAGCAGGAAATGAGACAGGGATGGAAAGTTAATATCCTGTAGGGGTCCAAAGCAGAGGGAGGGGAGGAAGGAGGGAGGGAGAAAGTGGAAGAGGGAGGGTTTGGTGGGTGAGGTAGGAAGAGGTAGAAAGGTAGGGAGAAAGGAGGAGGGAGTAGGGGAAGGATGGAGGGAAGGGAGAGCAGTTTAAAGAGAACTCCACCATAATGGTAGGGGTGGGCTTCACTTAAGGGGTTACAAAGTCACATTAATATGAGTTTAAAGCACTAGATTACCTCACCCCAAACAGTGGATTCAGTGAGGATTAACTGGGAGGAGAAAAATACATAGATTCACTGTTATTGGCGGTAGTCGTGCAGTTATCAGCATTCTTTCTTCTTCTCTCTGGCTCTGTGGTAAACATACTACACTGAGAGATGGCTCTGCTCTCGTAATCAGTCATAGCGTCCTCCCTGCTATTGTCAACTCCCCTAATACACACACACTATCTCTCTCTCCATCCACACACATGAACATGATCTTCAGAGAGAAAGCGGGAACTTGTGATGTATACCTCATCTATTTTAATGGGCTGAGAAAACACCGGCCGCTGTCAGGCTCTAGTGGAGCGGAGCGTGGCCTCTCACATCAAACACACTGCAGCACACAGCCTAGCAGGAGGAGTGTACCTGGCAGAGGCTGGCTGAGCCAGGCCGGCAGGGCAGCGATCTGTTTGACTGACAGTAATAGCCCACCACTTAAAGACAAGCGCAGGGCTGCACTATACTGTGACAGCCAGCTGGCAAATGGATGATTCACAGTAGAGCTGGGACAATAAACTGAAAATGATCGACACCAACCATGCTGATCACTTATCGCAGGCATTTTGCTGATATCGTTCATTACGATAAGTAGCCTATACTAGAGAAATAGTTTAAAGGATAATACAAAATAGACTGTGGTGCACATTAATGTTATAAAATTATAGCGTAGCACCCCAAATTATCGGCATTTTCAACAGCATTTAAGAAACATATTACCTTCAACAGTGTTATCTTGTGATCAGCATTTCATCAATGTTTTGTGATTATTAATGTCGTAAAAATGTTAGCTAATGGATTAGCAATTAGCATGTTTGACATTTCAGTGGAAATACTACTACTATCAGCTTTTTGATAAGCGGTTTAGTAAAAAACTACGTCCTGTATTATCGGCATACGGTCCCCAGTTATTTGCCACCTTACTATTTTGTTCTATTACAGTTATTTTGTTCAAAAAAGAGACACCAACCTCGTATCCAAAGTGTTTACTAGATAGTTGACTAGTTGGCTAGCCTTCCTTTAAAACAATGACTTGCCTATCAACTTTTCATTGCGTAGCCCGGTGCGCCCTCCTGTAGACTCTTATAAATGGTTTTCCACCAACATCTTCTTCAGTCATATTTTACAATATACAGCGTGTCCCACAATGTGTATATATATTACTTTTTGGAAACAATCAAAACCTAACTTAATTTACATAAACTGCAATGAAAATTGGTGGTCAGCTAGCAAAATGTACCGTTATTTTCTAGGCCATTTAAATGTTGAACTCGAGGTGATTTAATCTTCCAACCGCTGGAGAGAGTCTGAAGTTAGGGGGTGTTCGATGTTCGGGGAAAATGAGCTAGTTTTTATTTATCATTATCGTATCAATTCAGGCAATTTACCACTATATGGATTTTGTCCATATCGCCCAGCTCTAATCTACAGGCCTGCATGTTTAGTGACCCACTACAATACAGGATCCCAGGGGAATAAAAGATGAGCCTAGGCGGATGAAGGGGTGGATCTTTTTGTCTGCTCTCTGTATTGTTGGGATGCTGTCTCTCTAAGCTAATGAGTTTACAAACAGTCTAATTTGAGGGTCAAAGAGCAGGGCCTGTTGATACTGTACTCTACTGTACTACCTGCCATGAGAAAGTTCAACCCGTCCACATATCTCTGTAGAAATTAAACCACACACACACACCACTGTACCCATGACTTTAGGGCAGGTGTGTCCAACTCATTCCATGGAGGGCCGAGTGTTTGCGGGTTTTAGTTCTTTCCTTCCAATTATGACCTAGACAACCAGGTGAGGGGAGTTCCTTACTGATCAGTGACCTTAATACATCAATCAAGTACAAGGGTGGAGCGAAAACCCGCAGACACTCAGCACGTCGTGGAATGACTTTGACACGTGCTTTAGGGTCATGTCAGACCTTTGTGAATTGATACCGTACCGTCTCCAGGTAGACTACCTTCTCCTGTACTGCATTTTTATAGGAACTTAAACCACACCCTCTTACTTTTAAATAAAAAAACGCAAATGTGAAAAAAGTGACCTGCAGTGCAGACAGTGTGCTGCTTCACATGGAGACAGACTGTGGGCTTACAGTCCTACTAGTTTAGGATTTGGCATGACATGAATACAGTACTATTGCTGTTGATGACCCCATGAGGTAATGAAAAACACAAAACAGTGGAGGTACAACACTTACAATAAAGACCAGTGAATAATTAACAGACTAAAGACTACCACTCAGCATGTGAAAACAAAACAGGGCCTTTACTTGTTAATACGTATATATATTTTTTATTCTATGTAATCAAGTCATGCTCTGGATGAGGAGTTTTCCGACCTGGGTTCTTTTTATTAAGGTACACCGTAATTAGCTTGGAACAGTGACTGTATGTGGTTTCTACTCGTGCCTGGCCCTGGAGTAGAACTGGCCTTCACTGTAAGGGACCTTTCTCTTAGTAAGGAAAGTTTTTGTCCTCCCTAGCTAACAGAGGCAGTCTAAATTAATATACAGTACAAGTATACAGTAGTAAGAATAATCCATGGGGCTCAAACCTGAATGTTTCGTATTAGTGAATTCTAGGGCTGTCTGCGACTAAAACAAATATTGGTCGACCAAGAGTGGTATGTTCTTTCGAACAATCCACTGGTTGAAATTTTAAAACTTGTACTTTTCCATATATAGACACACCTTATGTGTTTTAATAAAATCAACTATATGTAGGCTACTGAGCTTGTCTGATGCTTTGAGCACAGTGTGATTAAATAATTAAGACACAAATGACTCAAGAGAGCCTAACCAGAAGAAAGAAACTCTCTTCCTCTTCCTCCTGCTGCTGCTGGCCTTTGCAGATTCTGCCATTACGCTCCCGAAGTTGTCGGTAATAGGCTACACCAGTGGTCGGCAACCTTTTCCATTTGGAGTTCCAATTTATCTAAACCTAAATGAAAATTATACAAATCTAAAAGTAACTTCTATTGCCATTGCCAACAATGTAAAAATAGCCTACATAAAGCCATCAAATAGAAACATTGCAGCCTGCAGTTAGATAATATCACATTGGCTACACATGGCTTGTCTGCAAGGAACTTGAAACTAAAGTATGAACTATCAACTTGGTCCAGAGTGAAACTTTCTCTAACAAACTTGCAACATTGTATAAAGTATTCTGAGCCCTCAAATGTTCCTGTGCCAGTGAGCTCCGGACAGACATACGAAGTAATCATGTAGGCCTATTTTATGTCGTTTCCACCAGATCAGAGCATGCCATTTTTTCCCCCTTTCATGCCGAGTGGTTATCGAAAGGGAGAGAGCTGGAAAGATTTTTCAAATAGGCTACATTGAGGAACTATTGTCATTCTGAAATGATGTAAAAACAGACTTTGTTTACTTGCTGTTTGAGGTGAAGAAGAAATTACTTTGAGAAGTTCCACCGCTCATTAGTGGTGTTGAGTTAGGACAATCAAAAATACTATCAGATCCCCAAATGGGCACAATTTATAAGCCTACATTTGTGCGCAGGCCAGGTAGCCTAGGCCTACTTCTAGGCGTAATCAGTTGCACATCCTTACTGAACAATTCGTAATTGGAATGAAATAAAGCATCACTTTTTTTCTCACAAGTGTAGCCTGGATTATGCGCTCTGTAAACAACAAGTCCACTCCTACAGTGACAACTGTTAAAGACTGGAATAATAATATATTGAATGCATTAACACAAATTACGGTAAACAAACTATGTAGATTAGAAATGATGGTAATTACCGGTAGATGTACTATTGGTGATACTGTTGTGTCATCCCCGTGGCCTCCACAATGGATTAGTCCACTAAATTTGACCAGTGGACTAAATGGGGTCAGCCCTAGTGGAGTTTATATTATATGATGATATTAATATTATTAGCTCTCTGGTGTAGATGTAGGCCTACACACTGTACGATGTGTGTAAGTGTTTGTGAGAGGTATGGTATAAATCAACACCATCTGTTTGCCAGAAAATGTGTTTGTTTGTCACTCGTAGTGTCTTCATGGACTAGTTTAGAATGTTCAGCTCGCTCATCAATCCACTTCCCCTGCTGGGACACACACATACACTGCCAGGAGTTGCAGTTGCCATGGAAACCCACAGCACAGAAACCCCCTATTCTTGTTGATGTGCTACCTGATATATCCATAAGACTGGGGTCAGGTTTGGGGGAGTTGCCCCCGCCCCGCCCCGCTCCCCACACACACACACACACACACACACACACACACACACACACACACACACACACACACACACACACACACACACACACACACACACACACACACACACACACACACACACACACACACACACACACACACAGACTTGAGAGACCAAGCTGTCTGTTAATACCAGGGTGAACACAGTACAAAGGAGTCCTCCATTACTGCACCACGTGCCAAGTTGTTTTTCCTCAGAGAGCACCTTCATTTTCTCCTCTAAAGAGACAGTAAATTACACAGCAAGAGCCTGTGATGACTGTGATGACTGAGTCTCTGTGTCTCTCAGTCAATTGACCCACTCCTGTCTGTGTGGACTGGTTAAATGGGAGAGTAGAGGTCAGAGGTCACAGTTGGCAGGTCACTATAGGGCTCTGGGGAGGAGGGTTATGTGGTTGAGGAGGTTCAGAGAGTATTCATTTAGATTATGTTATGTAAGACATTTTGCAATGGTCAACAGTGTTCTTCATTCCCTGGCTGTCCAAATGTGTTTGCTGATGTGCGATCACTGTGATTAGTTGTCTGTGATTTGCTGTGTGGGTGTGTTGACTCACCTGAGTTGGTTCATCATCACAATCAGTTTGGAGGTATTGCTGATTTTGATTGACCTACCCCACTAGTCATTTTGTCATACTTGTATCCATGTGATTGTTAGTCCACTTTAACTGACCAGAACACGTGTCTGTCCTCTCTGTCCTCAGGTGGCTATCAAGTCCATCCGGAAGGAGAAGATCAAGGATGATCAGGATATGGTTCACATCCGCAGGGAGATAGAGATCATGTCATCCCTAAAACACCCCCACATCATCTCTATTAATGAAGGTGGGTCTCTGTCCACACACACACACACACACACACACACACACACACACACACACACACACACACACACACACACACACACACACACACACACACACACACACACACACACACACACACACACACACACACACACACACACACCAATTCACTCTCTCTTCCCTCCCCCAGTTCTGCCTCGTCCCGCTGTAGGACTGTCATGTTATGACAAGCAGATGTCATAATAAGATCCGACCTCAGCTTTTGGATGTTACTTATCTTTTCTTCTTTATCTGAGCCCAGCCAGAGAGTGGATCCATTGTGTGTGTGTCTGTGTGTGTCTGTGTGTGGCTGCACATGTGCGTTTCTGGATGTCTTTCAGAGAGTGTATGTGTGTGCACGTTTACGTGTGTGTGTGTGTGTGTGTGTGTGTGTGTGTGTGTGTGTGTGTGTGTGTGTGTGTGTGTGTGTGTGTGTGTGTGTGTGTGTGTGTGTGTGTGTGTGTGTGTGTGTGTGTGTGTGTGTGTGTGTGTGTGTTTGTCAGGGGGGTGTCCGTGAGGTTTGCCTCTCTCTCCCACATCTGAGAGGCCTCTTCTTATGTCTTCCCTGGTCTTGATCTCAGGGCCAGACATCTGCTGGTACTTAGAGAGATCTCCAGCTGGGAGCCAGACTGAGACTGAGGGCAGTAGAGGGAGAGAGAGGAGACTAACTCTACCCTGCTAACCCTGAGTCTGACTCCACAGTTATGGATAGGGAGAGAGGGAGAGAGAGGAGGCTAACCCTGAGTCTGACTCCACATATATGCACAGGGAGGAGAGTGGGAGAGAGAGGAGGCTAACCCCACCCCACTAACCCTGAGCCAGACTCCATAGATATGGACAGGGAGGAGAGTGGGAGAGAGAGGAGGCTAACCCCACCCCACTAACCCTGAGCCAGACTCCACAGATATGGACAGGGAGGAGAGTGGGAGAGAGAGGAGGCTAACCCCACCCCACTAACCCTGAGCCAGACTCCATAGATATGGACAGGGAGGAGAGTGGGAGAGAGAGGAGGCTAACCCCACCCCACTAACCCTGAGCCAGACTCCACAGATATGGACAGGGAGGAGAGTGGGAGAGAGAGGAGGCTAACCCCACCCCACTAACCCTGAGCCAGACTCCATAGATATGGACAGGGAGGAGAGTGGGAGAGAGAGGAGGCTAACCCCACCCCACTAACCCTGAGCCAGACTCCATAGATATGGACAGGGAGGAGAGTGGGAGAGAGAGGAGGCTAACCCCACCCCACTAACCCTGAGCCAGACTCCACAGATATGCACAGGGAGGAGAGTGGGAGAGAGAGGAGGCTAACCCCACCCCACTAACCCTGAGCCAGACTCCATAGATATGGACAGGGAGGAGAGTGGGAGAGAGAGGAGGCTAACCCCACCCCACTAACCCTGAGCCAGACTCCACAGATATGCACAGGGAGGAGAGTGGGAGAGAGAGGAGGCTAACCCCACCCCACTAACCCTAAGCCAGACTCCACAGATATGGACAGGGAGGAGAGTGGGAGAGAGAGGAGGCTAACCCCACCCCACTAACCCTGAGCCAGACTCCACAGATATGCACAGGGAGGAGAGGGGGAGAGAGAGGAGGCTAACCCCACCCCACTAACCCTAAGCCAGACTCCACAGATATGGATAGGGAGGAGAGTGGGAGAGAGAGGAGGCTAACCCCACCCCACTAACCCTGAGCCAGACTCCACAGATATGCACAGGGAGGAGAGGCCCTTAGCTCACGCTAAAGCCGCCTCCGCATACAGTATATCTGTCCCACTAGACCAGTGGTTTCCAAACTGTAATTATTATTATTATTTTATATATGTTTTAGGAACTCAGTCCGGCTTTCAACTTACTCTTGAAAGTTGTGATAGTAGAATGCAGAAGGTGCAATTTCTAAATTGGGTAGTGCATCATCAGTTCCTCTTGTCATGTCAGTCATTGCATACCTTAGAGAGCTATTTATAACTTGTCAGAAATGTCTAGATCTACGAGCCCATGTCAGCTAGCATTTTTTCGCTAGGTTTTTTAACCCATAGATTTTGTTGTAATGTTTGAGTCATTCAAATATCACATGAATACACATTATCATTAGACATAGCAATATGTATAGAATTGCAAGAAATCTCCGCCAACAAGAGGGTTGTGAACAGTTTGTGTCATGAACAGTGCTTGTGCCCATAGAAAAAGACGTGGCGCGCACGAGCAATGGGGGCGCGATATTTTCCCCAATATTGGAAGGGGGACCTGAGTGAAAAATGCAGGAAACCCTGCACTAGACAACCCTCCAGAAGTCAAAGGCTTCACTCATATTGTGTGTTGCATATCTGCTCTTTTGGTTTGACCCCACATCTCAGTTTGAGAGGGGAAGTGTGATTTACAGAGAATGTTGATGGAGGTGACGTTACCTTACAATTTCCATCACCAGTTTGACCCACAAAGAACCTCCATCTCAAAGGGCAGTTGAACCTAAAGCACGTAGACGTGGTAAATCAGATCTAGTGTCTGTTTTTATATCTCACGTCATCAGAATTGTTGATCTAACAACACTGCTTAAACAGGTTGACTTATGACACTGCTTTGATTGGGTTCAAAGTCTGTCAATCTTTATTGGCCCAACAAACAGTCAAACGGTGCTATTTGTCATGGCAACTTGCCAGTCTTCAGTGAGTGTTGTGGTTGCTATGGTTCAACTTAGTTTCTATGTGTCTGAAAGGCTGATTAGGAGAACACTCCTATAAACTTTCCTATAAGGAGTTGGGGTGCTGCTCCCTCCTGTAAACTATCCTATAAGGAGTTGGGGTGCTGCTCCCTCCTGTAAACTATCCTATAAGGAGTTGGGGTGATGCTCCCTCCTGTAAACTATCCTATAAGGAGTTGGGGTGCTGCTCCCTCCTGTAAACTAGCCTATAAGGAGTTGGGGTGCTGCTCCCTCCTGTAAACTAGCCTATAAGGAGTTGGGGTACTGCCCCCTCCTGTAAACTAGCTTATAAGGAGTTGGGGTACTACTCCCTCCTGTAAACTAGCCTATAAGGAGTTGGGGTGCTGCTCCCTCCTGTAAACTAGCCTATAAGGAGTTGGGGTGATGCTCCCTCCTGTAAACTATCCTATAAGGAGTTGGGGTGCTGCTCCCTCCTGTAAACTAGCCTATAAGGAGTTAGGGTGCTGCTCCCTCCTGTAAACTATCCTATAAGGAGTTGGGGTGCTGCTCCCTCCTGTAAACTAGCCTATAAGGAGTTAGGGTGCTGCTCCCTCCTGTAAACTAGCCTATAAGGAGTTGGGGTGCTGCTCCCTCCTATGTTTTAAGTGCAGCCTGCCCCTCTGTCTGCTACCAACCATTGCTAGTCAATTTTTTAGAGAGTTTGCCTGATTTCTGGTGTTTCTCTTTAACCAGTGGTTACCGTTGTGGGCTGGCCCCTGCCCAGAAAAGTGTTGCAAATGTATAGGCCCATACAGTATGTGTATCCGGCAACACCCGTGTCAACAGACAACTGCTTGTGTGGAACAAAGCTGAACCAGATGTGCAGCGTTGAGATTTTCCTGCTCTGCATCCATTCTGCATCCATCAGCAGGCCTGTGAGCATTTAAAGCACATTTGCTTGTCACTTCCAGCACAATTCATAACGGGATTTTAAATGAACATTTTCCAGAGAGGACTTCCTGAAAGTCAATTTGGTTCATTCAGTTTAAATGGTATTCACGTCATCTATTTGTGCAGTGTATTGTGTAATGCTATTTGCCCCCAGCACACTTATAGGCTGTCAAACAAGCCTGGCATGACAGGGATAAGGACCTCCCTCTGGTTTAGAGAAGACAGGACTTTGAGAAAGGATAGATTTTCAAGGGGGTAGCCCTCCTCCCACTCCTTTTCTGGTTTGAATGGAAAAAGCACTGCATTATGAGTACTGTCACTATCCCTCCATGTAAAATATAAGACAAAACACTAATGGGGGAATTCTGACCCGAGTTAAGCACTCGTAGTTAGAATGTCATTTCTTTTTTTAATGCACTTTTCTCTCTACACGTATTCTGAACTTGAACTTAAGCATGTATGTGGAAAAAGCGTCTACTTAATTTTCCCCCATATAAAAAAACACCATTCTTCATGCACTGTAATTTACAACATGATAAGAGGTAAATGAGTAATCTGTTTGGATTAGGGAATTGTAAATATATATGACACTTGTTTATATCTATTTTACCTTATCACTGGAGACAAATGTGAAACTAGGCATATGGCAGTAAACTGAAGCATATCAACATATCAACTTTCCCACAGTAAAGTTTATGAAATGCTGTGCCATTATGCCGAATTTAAATTTTAAGTCCTTTTAACTTGCAAGAATGGGCACTCTTGCAAGTTACCCCAATTTACTCAGTTTCCTATTTTTATCATGTTAAATAAACTCAGCAAAAAAAGAAACACCTTTTTTCAGGACCCTGTCTTTCAAAGATAATTTGTAAAAATGCAAATAACTTCACAGATCTCCATTGTAAAGGGTTTAAACACTGTTCCCGTGCTTGTTCAATGAACCATGAACAATTAATGAACGTGCAACTGTGGAACGGTCGTTAAGACACTAACAGCTTACAGACGGTAGGCAATTAAGGTCACCGTTATTAAAACTTAGAACACTAAAGAGGCCTTTCTACTGACTCTGAAAGCACCAAAAGAAAGATGCCCAGGGTCCCTGCTCATCTGCGTGAACGTGCCTTAGGCATGCTGCAAGGAGGCATGCAGATGTGGCCAGGGCAATAAATTGCAATGTCCGTACTGTGAGACGCCTAAGACAGCGCTACAGGGAGACAGGACGGACAGCTGATTGTCCTCGCAGTGGCAGACCACGTGTAACAACACCTGCACAGGATCAGTGCATCCGAACATCACACCTGCGGGACAAGTACAGGATGGCAACAACAACTGCCCGAATTACACCAGGAATGCACAATCCCTCCATCAGTGCTCAGACTGTCCGCAATAGGCTGAGAGAGGCTGGACTGAGGGCTTGTAAGGCAGGTCCTAACCAGACATCACCGGCAACAACGTCGCTGGACCAGACAGGACTGGCAAAAAGTACACTTCACTGACGAGTTGCCGTTTTGTCTCACCAGGGGTGATGGTTGGATTCGCTTTTATCATCGAAGGAACGAGCGTTACACCAAGGCCTGTACTCTGGAGCGGGATTTGATTTGGAGGTGGAGGGTCCGTCATGGTCTGGGGCGGTGTGTCACAGCATCATCGAGCTGAGCTTGTTGTCATTGCAGGCAATCTCGACGCTGTGCGTTACAGGGAAGAGATCCTCCTCCCTGATGTGGTAGCCTTCCTCCAGGCTCATCCTGACATGACCCTCCAACATGACAATGCCACCAGCCATACTGCTCGTTCTGTGCGTGATTTCCTGCAAGACAGGAATGTCAGTGTTCTGCCATGGCCAGCGAAGAGCCCGGATCTCAATCCTATTGAGCATGTCTGGGACCTGTTGGATCGGAGGGAATTTGCAGGTGCCTTGGTGGAAGAGTGGGGTAACATCTCTCAGCAAGTACTGGCAAATCTGGCAAATCTGGTGCAGTCCATGAGGAGAAGATGCACTGCAGTACCTAATGCAGCTGGTGGCCACACCAGATACTGACTGTTACTTTTGATTTTGACCCCCACCTCCTTTATTCAGGGACACATCATTCAATTTCTGTTAGTCACATGTCTGTGTAACTTGTTCAGCTTATGTCTCAGTTGTTGAATCTTGTTATGTTCATACAAATATTTACACATGTTAAGTTTGCTGAAAATAAACGCAGTTGACAATGAGAGGACGTTTATTAGCCACTATCAATATCAACTGTCAGTAGACCTAATAACCACACATATTCAACTGCCAATTTACTGTTAGTTCCTACAGTTGGTATTGCCTAAATTATCCTTCCATTTAATTATATTGTTTAGTTTACCTTCATTTTCTTTCTCTCTAAACGCTGTCATGGCCGTGTGGTTGTTGCTGAGGATTATTAGTAACAGTTGATCATATTTTTTTGAAGACGTAGGTGTAAAGGACGTCACACTGCTTGCTTTGTGAGTACCTCTTCCTCCCGATTCGGCCCGTACCTGACACAAACTCGGGATCTCTGCCTTGCTAGCACACGTGACCGCCCTCCTGAAGCGTCTTACCAGTCGACGCCACCCGAAAAGCTAGCTATTCGCTGGTGCAAGTGGCGACATTTTCGGCTGAGGCGTAAGCTTCGCACATCTCCATGTGCTACATAGGCTAATTAAATCATTATGGAGCAGACCAAGCCGTAATAGTTTGAACCCCACGCACGGCGCAATACTTGACCATTTCATCACACAGTTTCATGCTTAGTGCAAGCAATAGTATAGCCTACTGTTGTACACTATTATGTCTATTATAATTCTATGTACACTAATCTTCCAATATTAGCATGGGTTGAAGAACTGAATGTGGCAATTTTCAGAATGATTCAAACCACCGTTTTCTTTCTGTCTAGTGTAAATGCTCTCCAAACCTGTTTTTTATTATTAATAAACACTTTCCTAACCCTAAATAATCTACAAGATCAGAGTATTTTTTATCTACCAATTGGTGCTGAAACAGAGACAAATATGGATCTATTTAGAAGGATTCTTTCATTGATCCCTAATATTCTCAACGTTCTCTCCATATACAGTGGTTGGCGAAAGTATTCACTCCCTTGGCATTTTTCCTATTTTGTTGCCTTACAACCTGGAATTAAAATAGATTTTTGTGGGGTTTGTATCATTTATTTACACAACATGCTTACCACTTTTAAGATGCAAAATATGTTTTATTGTGAAACAAACAAGAAATAACACAAAAAACAGAACTTGAACTTGCAAAACTATTCACCCCCCAAAGTCAATACTTTGTAGAGTCACCTTATGCAGCAATTACAGCTGCAAGTCTCTTGGGGCATGTCTCTATAAGCTTGGCACATCTAGCCACTGGGATGTTTTGCCCATTCTTCAAGGCACAACTGCTCCAGCTCCTTCAAGTTGGATGGGTTCTTCTGGTGTACATCAATCTTTAAGTCATACTACAGATTCTCAATTGGATTGAGCTCAGGGATTTGACTAGGCCATTCCAAGACATTTAAATGTTTCCCCTTAAACCACTTGAGTGTTGCTTTAGCAGTATGCTTAGGGTCATTGTCCTGCTGGAAGCTGAACCTCCGTCCCAGTCTCAAATCTCTTGAAGACTGAAACAGGTTTCCCTCAAGAATTTCCCTGTATTTAGTGCCATCCATCATTTCTTCAATTCTGACCAGTTTCCTAGTCCCTGCCGATGAAAAACATCCCCACAGCATTATGCTGCCAACACCATCCTTCACTGTGGGAATGGTGTTCTCGGGGTGATGAGAGGTGTCGGGTTTGCATCATAAATAGCGTTTTCCTTGATGGCCAAAAAAGCTCAACTTTAGTCTCATCTGACCAGAGTACCTTCTTCAATATGTTTGGGGAGTCTCCCACATGCCTTTTTTCTTTAAGCAATGGCTTTTTTCTGGCCACTCTTCCATACAACCCAGCTTTGTGGAGTGTATAGCTTAAAGTGGTCCTATGAACAGATACTCTAATCTCCGCTGTGGAGCTTTGCAGCTCCTTCAGGGTTATCTTTGGTCTCTTTGTTGCCTCTCTGATTAATGCCCTCCTTGCCTGGTCTGTGAGTTTTGGTTGGTGGCCCTATCTTGGCAGGTTTGTTGTGGTGCCATATTCTTTCCATTTTTTTACAATTGGAATTAATAGTGCTCCGTGGGATGTTCAAAGTTTCGGATATTTTTTTATAACCCAACCCTGATCTGTACTTCTCCACAACTTGTCCCTGACCTGTTTGGAGAGCTCCTTGGTCTTCATGGTGCCGCTTGCTTGGTGGTGCCCCTTGCTTAGTGGTGTTGCAGACTCTGGGGCCTTTCAGAACACTGAGATCATGTGACACTTATATTGCACACAGGTGGACTTTATTTATCTAATTTTGTGAAGGTAATTGGTTGCACCAGATCTTATTTAGGGGCTTCATAGCAAAGGGGATGAACACATATGCACGCACCACTTTTCCATTTATTTATTTTTTGAATTTTTTGAAACAAGTTCTTTTTTTCATTTCACTTCACCAATTTGGACTATTTTGTGTATGTCCATTACATGGAATCCAAATAAAAATCCATTTAAATTTCAGGTTGTAATGCAACAAAATAGGAAAAATGTCAAGGGGGATGAATACTTTTGCAAGGCACTGTATTCTAGTGAGTCTGCTGACAAAATTCAAACTAAAATGCACACCGTATTTAAAGGGAATAGTTAAGATAAATGGACTGAAAACTCTATTGAATGAAAACTCCACAAGAAAATCTGTTGGCCAGCAAGTGGGAGGGGTTTCAGCAGTTTAATGCAATTTATTCAGTGCGTGCAAGGTAGCCACACCTGCAGAGTGCATTACGCAACTGAATCAGGTAAGTCTGAATGCCAAGTACTGATAAGTGCGTAGGAAAGGTGTAAATGGCTCCTAAATGTTTATATTAAAGACCTCACTTCAGACATTAACACACGATCAGGGTGTTTTTTTTTTTAGCTTTTATGTTCAAATATAGTAATTCTTATTATTTTTTTTTACATAAAAGCTGCTTCTTAATAAATTCATTGTCCTCTATCTAACTCTGCTAAGACAGTGATTAGCAACCGCCTCCCCATGTTAACAGCTCAGAGGCCTAGCCTAGTGGACCCAGCGGATAGCAGAGCAGGGCATTGGGACAATGGGTGCTAATTAGTGTGATCTGAGGCCTGCTGGCCTATTGAACAAAGACCGAGTGAGTGATGGACAGAGAGGGTACCCCATTATGTAAGCCAGGTAATTACCCCAGTGAATCATGGGGGAGGGTGGCACGAGGGGCAGGGGTCAGAGGTAACGAGCGCCCACGCTGGGCTCTCAAACGGACCCCCACCACGGATCGCCAGAAGGGTCGTCCCGGGTCACAGCTCCGTCGGCCAATAAGAACCAACCCTCAGGTCGACTGGCCCGGTTCCCGTGCTGCCTGTCCTGCCCAGCGGAGCAGTCACAATCAGGGAGGGTTGCCATCAATCAACATCAACATGTTTTTACCACAGGATTATTCTCTGAAAGGGAGGGGCGAGTGGGAGGAGAGTAGAGGGGATGGGTGGGCCTGTGTAGGTGCTCACTCATGGGTGCAGAGAGTTGACTAGGCCTTCACCCCTGGAGCCCCTGTAGTGTGGGAAAATACACTGACAATAAGAAGAACATGGCCGATGGTTGTGTCATCATCCCCTCTCTCTCCGCCTGACTAACAGTTCTCATCCCCAATGTGATGCACTGCTGATGGGTCAGCAACATGCCCTGGCAGTAGGTGAAATGATACATTGGAGGCTAGATAGATAGTGGAACAGTACAGGACAGGTTGTCCTGTGTCTAGTCTGTATGGCGTTCCTATCTCTTACCCAAGTAATGCACGCGTAAATGGAACTTAATTCAATTTTTATGTACTTTTCTCTCTATGCGTACCTTGAACTTGAACTGAGGCATGAAATGTTTCAGCCAGCTATTCTTTTGGGGTGGAGATAACAGAACGGAAGGTGGGGTAGAGGTGTGTCTACAGATAGGCCCTATTCTGACCTTAACTTAATTCCCTCGTAATTCCACCACCGTTATGCATGATGGAACAATGAATATGGTCCAACGAACTGTCGGTTCAAAGTGAAACAGCATCTACTTTCTTTGTTCCGATAGAAATAACACCATTCTCCATGCACTGTAATTTACAAGTTAATAAGAGCTATTGATAAGAGCTATTGATAAGAGCTATTGATAAGAGCTATTGATAAGAGCTATTGATAAGAGCTATTGATAAGAGCTATTGATAAGAGCTATTGATAAGAGCTAGCTAAATGATTAAGCCGTTTGGATTTGGGAATTGTAAATATAAATGACAATTGTTTTAATTATTTGACCTTATGATTGCTGGAGACAAATGTGAAACACTCATGTGGCAGCAAACTGAAACATATCAACATACTGTGCCTTCCAAAAGTATTCATCCCCCTTGACGTTTTCCCTATTTTGCTGCATTACAACCTGTAATTTAAATGAGACGTTGATTTACTGTCCAGGTCAGGATGACACTATGGACTTTCTGTTAACCATGCTCTTCTCTTATTTTCCCTCGCTCTTTCCCTCCCTCTCTTCTCATTTCTCTCTCCCTCCCTCTTTCCCTCTCGCTCTCTCTTCGCCTTCTCCTCTCCAAGGGGTTTGGGTGTTACTAGAACACCCCCCCCCCCCCCACCCCCTCCCTCCCAGTTGTGTTGTTAAGACTCAAGCCAGACACGTGAGGTGGGATTGGTAATGTAATCATAGAAGCAGTGCAGAGAGAGTGTGAATACAGCCAGTTGGCTCTGAAACTGGGAGGGGTACTCTTCACATTTATTCAACAAAATACTGTCCATTGAAACTATGAAGTTAGTTGTTTCGCTTCCTGAATGTTTTATGATGAAACCTCTGCTGTGAAACAAATGGTTGCAAACTGTTTGTCCATCCTAACTGTGTGTCCATTCTCCTCCAGTGTTTGAGAACAAGGACAAGATCGTGATCGTGATGGAGTACGCCAGTAAGGGTGAGCTGTATGACTATATCAGTGAGCGCCGGCGCCTGAGCGAGAGAGAGACGCGACACTTCTTCAGGCAGATAGTCTCTGCCGTGCACCACTGTCACAAGGTAAAATTCTCCAGAGAAATGTGCACACGTGCACGCACAAACACACCCACACATTTCTGCTAATCAGATGCAGGGCAAAATATCGTAACCTTATGACTATAACCGTATATATTCCTCACATAGAGAAGAAGTCTGCAGTATGAGCTATGCTTTTAGTGGCCTCTTGGTGTTAAGGAGGACTAAGGGACTTAACACAAACCAGTGTTGTCCATCGTGCACACAGTCCCAGCTCATCTGTTGTCATGACTCCATATCCCTGGATCCCCTCATAGCTCCCCCAGGACCCCCCCCCATAGCATGGATCCTAGCCCACCACTCTCCTCTCCCTCATTAAACCATGGTCCCCCAGGGATGGGGGATGTTTGGGTGGGCTCCCCACTAGTCATCATCTCCACAGCTGGGATGGGATGATGTCATCTTCCCAGCATAAGGGGGAGTACCAGACACACAGCCAGCGCGTAGGGATGAGCCTCTAGGGGCAACCGCACTGAGGGGTGGAGTACCATGGTGTATTGTAGTGGGGTGATATAGTGTGGTTGACTGACATAGGAAGCAGGTGTACTGTGAGAGTGCTGATTAGACCCACCTCATCCCCTCCATTTATAAGCATGTGAACATGTGTTCCCTATCACATCCTAACCAATTGGAGGCGCACAGTACAGTGTAGGCCCGGCTGTTACAGCTGTAGTGAAGTCACCCCATCACTTCCAGATCTGAAATGGCTGTGTGTGTTTCCTGTTTCTGTGTGTATACCACATGTTAATGCATGCCTTGAAAGGGCCACTAAACAACATAGTTGCTTTTTTTGTGAGAAGATACAGTACCAGTCAGAAGATTAGAAACACCTACTCATTCAAGGGTTTTTCTTAATTTTAACTATTTTATACATTGTAGAATAATAGTGAAGACATCAAAACTATGAAATAACACATATTGAATCATGTAGTAACCAAAAAAGTGTTAAATATATCAAAATACATTTTATATTTTATATTCTTCAATGTAGCCACTTTTTGTATTGAAGACAGCTTTGCACACTCTTGGCATTCTCCCAGCTTCATGAGCAATTATTTTCCAACAGTCTTGAAGGAGTTCCCACATGTGCTGAACACTTGTTGGCTGCTTTTACTTCACTGTGCAGTCCAACTCATCCCAATCCATCTCATTTGGGTTGAGGTCGGGTGATTGTGGAGGCCAGGTCATCTCCTTGGTCAAATAGCCCTTACACAGCCTGGAGCTGTGTTTTGGGTCATTGTCCTGTTGAAAAAGTGTCCAGTGTCATCAGCAAAGCACCACCCCCCCACTATCACACCTCCTCCTCCATGCTTTATGGTGGGAACCACAGATGCGGAGATCATACGTTCACCTACTCTGCGTCTCACAAAGACACCACGGTTGGAACCAAAGATCTCAAATGTGGACTCAGTCCAGACCAAATCAGACCAAATTTCTTGGCCCAATCAAGTCTCTTCTTATTGGTGTCCTTTGGTGTTTTCTTTGCAGCAATTCGCCCAAGAAGGTCTGATTCACGCAGTCTCCTCTGAACAGTTGATGTTGAGATGTGTGTTACTTGAACTCTGTGAAGCATTTATTCGGGCTGCAATCTGAGGTGCAGTTAATTCAAATGAACTCCTACTCTTATCCTCTGCAGCAGAGGTAACTCTGGGTATTCCTTTCTTGTGGCAGTACTCATGAGAGCCAATTTCATCATAGCGCATGATGGTTTTTGCAACTGCACTTGATGAAACGTTCAAATTTCTTGAAATTTTCTGGATTGACTGACCATGATGTCTTAAAATAATGATGTACTGTCATTTCTCTTTGCTTATTTGAGCTGTTCTTGCTTGGTCTTTTACCAAATATGGCTATCTTCTGTATACCACCCCTACCTTGTCACAACACAACTGATTGGCTCAAACGCATTAAGGATAGAAATTCCACAAATTCACTTTGAACCAGGCACCCCTGTTCATTGAAATGCATTCCAAGTGACTACCTCATGAAGCTGGTTGAGAGAATGCCAAGAGTGTGCAAAGCTGGAATAAAGGCAAAGGGTGGCTACTTTGAAGAATCTCAAATATAAAATATATTTTGATTTGTTTAACACTTTCATGGTTACTACATGATTCCATATGTTTTATTTCATAGTTGTGATATCTTCACTATTATTCTACAATGTAGAAAATAGTAAAAATTGAGAAAAACCCTTGAATGAGTAGGTGTGTCCAAACTTTTGACTGGCACTAAATTATCCTGGTCCATCATTATAGGCTCTTGTTTATGTGAGGTGAGTTAGAGGGGAAATCACTACAGATGTCAACACACAGACGATAGAGAGCCAGGCAGGGCAATTAAACCTACTAGACCAATTGGCCCACTCTAACTATATCCCCTGAGAACAACACTGGAGTTTGGTCTCACCTCACCGCCAGCAAGCGAACCAACGAACAGCGAATGAACGCTCCCCTACTGTACAGACCGGCAATCGGTCTAGTGATTTTTCTTCTAGAGCCAACGGATGGACTGTTTGTCTTTTACAGAATGGGGTGGTGCACAGGGATTTGAAACTGGAAAATGTGCTACTGGATGAAAACTGTAACATTAAGGTAAGAAATAGTCATTTTTATTCAACTCTACAGACTCTTGTTCATACATTGTAACCTTTGAATCTGTAATTGAATCTGTAACTTTGAGTGCTACTTAGATATGGAGGCACTACTAGACAACTTTCTTTTTTAGAATCTGTAACCTTGTCAATGCCATGTTGATGTTTTTGATGTTTTACCAAACCTCAATGTGTCCCTGTCTCCCACCAGATTGCTGACTTTGGACTGTCCAACCTCTACCACAAGGACAAACTGCTGCAGACGTTCTGTGGCAGCCCACTCTATGCATCACCGGAGATAGTCAATGGAAGACCTTACTGCGGCCCAGAGGTAGGCACTAGGCAGGCACCACAGAGGTCAGGGGCCACAGACAGACACAATGAGACTGATTTTCTTTTGTCCCTGGGAGAAGTTATTACTAATCCCCAGGACCTGGCACTGTTGGGTGGGAGTCCCAAAGCAGATATAGAGAGGGAGGGAGAGAGATAGAGAAGGTTGGTGGTAGAGGGAAGGGAGGAGATGTAACAGCATTGTTTCCGTCCTTCTCCTCGCCCCAACCTGGGCTTGAACCAGGGACCCTCTGCATACATCGACAACAGTCACCTTCAAAGCATCGTTACCTATCGCTCCACAGAAGCCTTGCAGAGCAAGGGAAACAACTACTTCAAGGTCTCAGAGCGAGTGATGTCACCGATTGAAACGCTCCTAGCACGCATCACTAACTAGCTAGCAATATCACACCGGTTATAGAGGCATGAGGTATCCTCTTTGATGGGATGCTCCCTACTCAGTTACTACTCCCAGCAACTCTCACATCCTTAGTGGAAGGCCACAGATGGTGGCTTGGCTCCCTTTGAAGACTATAGTGTTGTTGCTCATAGTATCCTGGCGCCGAAGATCATGGCTGACATTTAACGTTCTCCCAACCGATTGTGCTATTTTGTTATTTTTTTGTGTTTGGTGTAACTTCTTTTTTTACTTATTGTGTACATAATGTTGCTGCTACCATCTCTTATGACCGAAAATAACTTTTGCACATCAGAAAAGCGATTACTCACCGCGGACTGGAAGAAACTTTTTCCTTTAACGAGTCTGAGGAGAAGTATATCCTGCTTTCACTGGAACAGGCCCAGATCCGAGCGAGTAAACTCCCACTGCCATCCGTTCTTCTTGCTAACATGCAAACATTGGAAAATAAAATTCATGACCTACGATTAAGATTATCCTACCAACGGGACATTAAAAACTTGAACATCTTATGTTTCACCGAGACGTGGCTGAACGAAGATATGGACAATATAGAGCTTGCGGGATTTTCCATGCACTGGCAGAACAGAGACGCTACCTCTGGTAAGACGAGGGGTGAGGGTGTGTGTCTATTTGTCAATAACAGCTGGTGCGCGATGTCTAATATTAAAGAAGTCTCGAGATATTGCTCGCCTGAGGTAGAGTACCTTATGATGAGCTGTAGACCACACTATCAACAAAGAGAGTCCTCATCTGTATTATTCTTAGCCGTCTATTTACCACCACAGAACGAAGCTGGCACTAAGACCGCTCTCAACCAACTCTATAAAGCCATAAGCTAACAAGAAAATGCTCGCCCAGAAGTGGTGCTCCTGGTGGCCGGGGACTTTAATGCAAATTTTCTCAGCATGTCACATGTGGAAAAAATCCTAGACCACCTTTACTCCAGACACAGAGATGCATACAAGCTCTTCCCCGCACTCCATTTGGCAAATCTGACCATAATTCTATGCTCCTGATTCCTGCTTACAAGCAAAAACTAAAGCAGGGAGTACCAGTGACTCGCTCAATACGGAAGTGGCCAGATGACGGGGATGCTACACTACAAGACTGTTTTGCTAGCACAGACTGGAATATGTTCCGGGATTCATCCAGTGTCATTGAGGAGTACACCACCTCAGTCATTGGCTTCATCAATAAGTGCATCGATGACGTTGTCCCCACAGTGACTGTACGTACATATCACAACCAGAAGCCATGGATTACAGGCAACATCCGCATCGAGCTAAATGCTTGAGCTGCCCCTTTCAAGGAGCGGGAGACTAATCCAAACGCTTATAAGAAATCCCGCTATGCCCTCAGATGAACCATCTAACAAGCAAAACGTCAATACAGGATTAAGATTGAATCTTACTACACCGGCTCTGAAGCTCGTCAGATGTGGCAGGGCTTGAAAACTGTTACGGAAAGGGAAATCCAGACTACCAGACGAGCTACCAGACGAGCTAAATGCCTTTTATGCTCGCTTCGAGGCAATTAACACTGAAGCATGCACAAGAGCACCAGCTGTTCTGGATGACTGTGTGATAACGCTCTCGGTAGCCGATGTGAGCAAAACCTTTAAACAGGTCAACATTCACAAAGCCGCTGGGCCAGGACGTGTACTCAAAGCATGCACGGACCAACTGTCAAGTGTCTTCACTGACATTTTCAACCTCTCCCTAACCGAGTCTGCAATACCTACATGTTTCAAGCAGACCACCATAGTCCCTGTGCCCAAGGAAGTGAAGTTAACCTGCCTAAATGATTACTGCCCTGTGGCACTCACGTCAGTAGCCATGAAGTGCTTTGAAAGGCTAGTCATGGCTCACATCAACAGCATCCTCCCGGACACCCTAGACCCACTCCAATTTGCATACCGCCCAACAGATCCACAGATGACGCAATCTCAATTGCACTCCACACTGCCCTTTCTCACCTGGACAAAATTAACACCTATGACTACAGCTCAGCGTTCAACACCATAGTGCCCACGAAGCTCATCACTAAGCTAAGGACTCTGGGACTAAACACCTCCCTCTGCAACTGGATCCTGGACTTCCTGAAGGGCCGCCCCCAGGTGGTAAGAGTAGGCAACAACACATCTGCCACACTGATCCTTAACACTGGGACCCTCAAGGGGTGTGTACTTAGTACCCTCCTGTATTCCCTGTTCACCCACAGCTGCGTAGCCAAACACGACTCCAACACCATCATTAAGTTTGCTGACAACACAAGTGGTAGGCCTGATCACCAACAATGATAAGATGGCTTATAGGGAGGAGGTCAGAGATCTGGCAGTGCGGTGTCAGGACAACAACATTTCCCTCAATGTGAGCAAGCAAAGGAGCTGATCGTGGACTACAGGAAAAGGCTGGCCAAACAGGCCCCCATTAACATCAACGGGGCTGTAGTGGAGCGGGTTGAGAGTTTCAAGTTCATTGGTGTCCATATCACCAACAAACTATCATGGTCCAAACATACCAAGACAGTCGTGAAGAGGGCATGGGTCCCCAGATCCTCAAAAGGTTTTACAGCTGCACCATGGAGAGCATCCTGCATCACCGCCTGGTATGGCAGCTGCTCGGCATCTGACCGTATGGCGCTACAGAGGGTGGTGAGAACGGCCCAGTACATCACTGGAGCCAAGCTTCCTGCCATCCAAGCGGTACCGGAGCACCATGTCTAGGACCAAAAGGCTCCTCAACAGCGTCTACCCCCAAGCCATAAGACTGCTGAACATTTTATAAAATCATCACAGGACAATTTACATTGACCCACCCATCCCTTTTGTACACTGCTGCTACTCGCTGTTTGTTTGTAATCTATGCATAGTCACTTCGCCCCCACCTACATGTACAGATAACCTCAACTAGCCTGTACCCCCGCACACTGACTCGGTACTGGTGCCGCCTGTATATAGACTCGTTATTGTTATTTTTATTGTGTTACTTTTGTTATTACTTTTTATTTTAGTCTACTTGATAAACTAGTCTACTGTTGGTTAAGGGCTTGTAAGTAAGCATTTCAAGGTAAAGTATACACTTGTTGTATTCGGTGCATGTGACAAATGAAGTTTGATTTGAATAGAATATGAATGAGTTACACAGACAGGCTCAGCAACTTCACTTCCAAGGATGGGTGGGATTGAGAAGTTGTTTGGTTAAGAAAAAGGGAGAGAATGTGACAAACAGCCCCAAAACTATTTACTGACTAATTTGAAAGAAATTCTTTATTGCGTTGTCCAAATTGCAAGAAAAGTTGTGCATTATAAAGCAAAGTAAAAGTCGTATTTTTAGACTGAAAAGTCCAACGATTCAATTTAGTATAATTCACTGTCATTTTCTTGTGTGCTAAAAAAAACAACTCAGATTGTAATGAAAATTACAGAATCCAGTTGGGGAAAAGCCGCAAATTACAGCTAAAACTGGAAACAAAAACAGAACACAACAATGGCACTCACCCCGTCTCGCCCTCCCTGCAGCCCTGCCAGTTGACCAATCACAGAGGAGCGCTCTCAGTCATTGAACCAATGACAGAGCGGCTCCAGTGTGAGACATTCCAAGCATGGGCCCAGAAGGAAGTCCAGTCTGCCCAATCGCAGACCCCAGCCCCATAGCTCAGTCCCAGACATGGGCTGGCTATATCCCCCTGACCATCAACAAGCAGCCCCATTCCTCCAGGAGTCTTGTCCTCCTCTTCCAAAGCCTGACGTCTGGCTAATCAGTGACTGGCATTGTGTCTCCTGAGATCTGTCAGGGCCTCACGGCTCTGCCACCTCTGCTGGACTCATTACACCACTCTCCACCCCTCTGTCCCCCCTCCTGCCCCCTCCATGCCCCAGACAATGATCTTGCATAACCCGTTTACTGAGACAGTCACATTGCAATAGATTAGTGGTCACAAAGTGCAGGTTGACACATAGAGAAAGACAGAGGGAGAAATAGAGTTCTATGTTCATGGAAACAAACTGGCACACTCCAAACTCTGGTTCAATGGCTGAAAGGATAGAAGTGGAAAGCAAGGCTTAGAGCACAGCCCATTATCAGGCTGAAAACGTCATCCTGGCACGTTTTTGCAGAAAGGTAAAATGTCACAGCAGCTGACGTTTTTCTCAATACATTGCAGCCAAGGGGAAAATATGAGCGTCACAGGGTTGATGTTTTTCTCATTACATAGCCATCAAATGGAAAAGATGGGCTTTAACCAATTTAATCTTATGTCAATAAATTGAAGTCAATGGGAAAAGATGAGTGTCACAATGTTGAGACCTAAGTGAATAAATTGCGGTCAATGGGGGAAGACCTTCATTACAATATAGAGGTATAGAGAAAGGCATCACAGACATGACACCTCCCTCTCTCTCCCTTCCTCTCTCTCCCTCTCTCTTCTCTCTTTCTCCCTTCTTCACCTTCTCTTTCTCTCCCCCTTCTCCCCCCTCCATTCTATGTCCCTACTCCCCCCTCTATACTATTTATCTTACTCCTCTCTCTACTTCCTTTTTCTCCTACCTCCATCTCTCTCAACTTTCACACCCCCACAGGCAGGATATTGAAGCATAGATATGCATCAAGGGTATTGGCACATACTAAGTCAATATATTGCAGTCAAGGCAAAAACATTGGTGATAAAGCTACAATGGGTAAATTGGTGAAAGACGGACGGACGGACGGACGGACAGACAGACAGACACAGACATGTCCACATCCCAGCTCAACCCTAGCCATAACCCTAACCCTATTCCTAGCCCTCCACATCTTGTCTCTTGAAGTTAGGGTTGTGCTGGGAGTTGATATGAAGCTAGGGTTAGGGCCTCAACCCTAGACATAATCCTAACCTAAGTCCAATTGCCCCTCCCTCCACCACATTGCAGAATGGTAGGCCTTGAAGCCTGACCTAAAGTTAGTGTGCTTTTCAGTGACATCAACAGAACAAACAAAATGTATGTATGGAATCGTTCAACATACGCTTTAGATGAACGCAAACCTACATCTGACCATGAGAAATGAACTCTTCACAGTGAAAACTTGATCCCACAGAGAACAAGGCCTTTCTTCCATAGAAAAGCATTACCTACAGCCCTCTATTAACCATGACACCCCTGTTGACTGTGATTGATCTAGCTATCCATCCTTGCACACAACCAATAGTGACCTTGTAGGGATGCTCTGGGTTGAGGTTCAGCTTCCTGTGGCAACAGGAAGTGTCTTAATTAAAGGGATACTTTGGGATTTTGGCAGAGACATAAAATTGTTTTCCACGAGTTCATCTGACTCTGGGGAAGTAGATAAGGAGCCTCATTTCCAAAATCCTGAAGTAACCCTTTAATCCTCAACATGGTCCTTCATTCTCTCGCTGCAGTTACACAAATACATTGTCTTCCATCCTCTCTATAGAAAGGTCAATTGTTAACATAAAGACTTGAAACTCAAGGCATCGTTAAAGAGACTCTCCGTACATTGAATTTCAGCTTCCTGCTATTACAGGAAGTGACTTAATTGGGGGTCATTGGGGCCGTTTCGAAGGTTTAAAAAGGTTTAATCTTCCCAAAGGTTACATATTTGTGACTGGGGAACTGCATGACCCGGCATATAAAATTTGAAGTCTATTGACCCTAGAGCATTTTTTTTATACCTCCTTTGGACACAATCGTTTTGCAGTTCTAGAAACGATGAGAGCCTTGTTATTAATTCTTAATTGAATTTTGAAGAGGATATTGGTCAATTTTTAAAAACTTTTATTAACTGTCTGTCTGCTTGCCTTTCTGTCTCTGTCTGCCTGTGTCTGTCAGCCTGTCTGTATGTCAACTTGCCTGTCGGCCTTCCTGCCTGCCTGTTTGTCTGTCTGCCTGTCTGTCTCTCAGCCTGTTTGAGCGAATGGAGGGGGAGGTGGGAGAGAGAAGAGGGGGAGTGAGGGAGGGGGAGAGAGGGGAGCGAGAGAGTCAACAGACAGATAGAGGTGGGGGAGAGAGAATAGGGGGTGAGGGAGGGGGAGAAAGGGGAAAGAGTGGAGAGAGAGAGTCAACAGACAGACATAGGTGGGAGAGAGGAGGGAGAGAGAAGAGGGAAAGGGAGAGAGATGAGAGGAAAGGGAGGCATGGAAAGGAGTATGAATGGGGGGAGGAGGGAGAGAGAAGGGGAGAGTGAAGGAAGGGGAGAGAAAGAGGGAGAGGGTGAAGGAGGGAGAGAGAGGAGGGGGAGGGAGGGAAAGTAGGTGGGAGACGGAATGGAGGGGGAGGAGGGAGAGAGAGGGAGGGAGAGAGAGACTCATATTTTCAAATTGACTGCAATGTGTTGAGAAAAATATCAGATTACTGTAACCTTTTGCCTTTTTGCAAAAATGTGCCAAAATGAAGATTTCCTATGATATTATGTTATAGAGCAATATGGTACACTCTTAGAAAAAAAAGGTGCTATCTAGAACCTTAAAGATTTCTTTGGCTTTCCACATAGGAGGACCCTTTGAAGAACCATTTTTGGTTGCAGGAAAAGCCCTTTTGTGTTCCATGTAGAACCCTTTCTAGAGTGTATAGCTGTGCAGTGCTTACACTGTTTCAGCTGTCGCTACAACATATGTCGTTCCAGTTCAGATACAGTGCGCTCCTTGTTAATGTTTTAATGATCTGTTGCTAACGCAGTAATGGCATTGAGCCTCATTTACCAGTTACTGGGAATTAGAAAAGGGAAATGAGAGATTCCTATTTTTTTCAACTGCGTCTCCAGTGACGGTTTTTCCTGCCTGACCTCTCACATTCAGTCTATCTGATCGTGATCGTGATCTGTGTAGTGACCCGTGTGTGTTGTTGTTGTAGGTGGACAGCTGGGCTCTGGGGGTGCTTCTCTACACCCTGGTCTATGGGACCATGCCGTTCGATGGAGGAGACCACAAGAACCTCATCCGCCAGATCAGCAATGGAGAGTACAGAGAGCCCACCCAGTCCTCAGGTACAGAACAAAACCCTCTACCTATAGTCTGAGACAGGGCCCAATTACATTCCTCTGTGGGCCGATGTTTCCTTGATCGGATGGTCGGGGGGGCACAACATTGTTATAAATCATTTGTCCACTGCAAATTGAGTGCAAGAATCCCAAACAGAATAATTTCAAACCTTGATTACATTGGGATCACAAAAGCCTCTCTATTTATGCGTGGGAATACTTGGGAACAGAACTCCTAAACTAAAATCCCTTTGAGCTGATTTCCTGGTGGTTTTATATCAGGAAATCGTCTTTTATGTCCAACAACTATTATTTTTTTCTGAAGAATTTGGCGGGATGCCAATTGGGAAACCCTGGTCTAAGATCTAGTTTCCCTCTACACACTAAGTATAATGATTATTAGATAATAAATGCTCTGCAGCAAAAAACAACAGTGAAGTGTAACCCAGCTCCTCTGTTGTGCTCAAATCCAGAATGTTAAACTATGCTCCCCTCCTGTTGCCCCTCCCAGATGCCCGTGGTCTGATCCGCTGGATGTTGATGGTGAACCCAGAGCGGCGAGCCACGGTGGAAGACATTGCCAACCATTGGTGGGTCAACTGGGGCTGGAAGAGCAGCGTGTGTGACTGCGAGACCCAGCGGGACAACGGCACCTCCTCTCCCATGCTTGCCCGCTTCATCGACTGGCAGAACCGCACAGAGCCCCGGCCGGGCAAACCCACCGCCCTGCTGCCCCTGGTCCTCCGCCAACGCCCCAAGAAGTCCAAGAAAGAGAACGAGGTGGGAGATGGGCCCCACGGTGGAGGGGAGGGGGAGAAGCCCGGGCTGAAGAGGCCCAAGGGGATCCTGAAGACCCGGCTGATGGAGAAGCAGCATTCGCCCAGCCTGGAGGAGGTGGAGCTGGGGAGCGGTGGAGCGATGATGGGCCTCAGGCCAGCCGAGGGAGAACCAGGCTGCTCTAGCCCCGACAGAGAGGAGGAAGAGGAGGAGCCCGCCCTGGCAGGGGGCTCGCCGGCCAAGATGGTGCCCACCCTTCCCAGGAAGGGCATCCTGAAGAACAACCAACAACGGGAATCAGGGTACTACTCCTCCCCGGAGCGCAGTGAGTCCTCCGAGCTGCTAGTGGGTGCCACCATGTCCCTGGTTGCTGCCTGCAGCTCCCCGCCCAGGAGAGTGGTGGGGAGGAAGGGCATCTTGAAGCGCAATGGGAAGTATTCCACCTACAGCGGCCCTCCCTCGGCTGGTGCTCTCGGGGAACCCTCCCAGGGTGACTCTGGCCTGTCCCGCAGCCAGAGCCGTCCATCCAGCATGGTGTTGGAGGATGGCGTCGTGTCCCCCAGGCTGTCCCCCGACTGGCCCCCCAGAGCCCCACACCGCCCCAACATCAGGGCGTGTGTGTCAGCCGAAAACCTGCTGCAGCTGGCCAGCTTCAAGGGCTTCCAGGCAGCCCCTCTGCTCCACGGGTCAAAGTTCAGCCGGACCCCCAGAGTGCGGGGGTCCCCGGGGGACAACGGCAGCTTCTCCCTGCTGGGGGATCTGGACGACATGACTCAGGTGTACCAGCAAGCCCTGGACATCAGCAGCAACCTCACCTAGCCGCGGAGGGGATAGAGGAGGCAGCCAGGTGGCCAGGCTGAGGCTGTAACATCTGTCTCTGTTGGTGTGTGTGTCTGTGTGTATGTATGTGTATATACATGTATGTGTATGTAATTGACGACCAGTGACCCGTATGTTGCTGGGATAGCCTACCTAAACCTTTTGGGAGGTTATAGTTTTCTCACCGGGGTTCAAATCCTTGTTGGAAACTATATTATACACACACTCATACATACAATACATGACTATTATGCACTTCTCAGGCCAAAGGACATTCAGTTAGCAGGGTTTTCAAACGATGTGAGTGGAGTGAAAAAACAACTGGCATGAGAGAATTCCGCCCAGCCTTCCTCCTCCATCCGCCCGTAGACTTTGCTGTGTTCAAATGTTTACAAGTTCAGCAAAAGGCAAGTTAGAATCACATACGCAGCAACCAGAAACTGGTTGGCTCTCGAAGCCAACCATGAATTGAGTTTGAGTTTACAAAAGCACCTTAACTCACACAGAGCACATGTTTTTGTGATCTTTTACTTCCTGTAAAAAACAAACCAGGGTCTTGCTCCATAATAACTGACGATGTTAATTATTTATTCATATTTGCGTAGATTTAGTTTGAATACAAAACTGGTGGGTTCTGGCAGTACTGGAATAGTCCAAAGCTCAATGTCTCCAACCCTTTGTGTGGATTGTGGAACTGACATATATAATTATTATGTTACCCAAGAAAGTGAAACATGTATACATGATATATTAATATGTAAAACATGTGGCTATGTATATCACCATAAAAGCGTATGTCCTATATATGAGCATATGATATTAGGGAATATGTAGGAAGTGCCTTTTAGGATCCAAATTCAATTATGTAAGTCATTTCCTGAAAGTGGAGCGAGATGGATGCCAGGCCAACCTGTAACCATTTGTGCTGTTTTGATTCTTATACATGTGAATGTGGTGAGAGAGAGAGAGACCCAGGACCTTTTTTATTTTTTTTATTTTTTTATTTTACCATTATTTTACCAGGTAAGTTGACTGAGAACACGTTCTCATTTGCAGCAACGACCTGGGGAATAGTTACAGGGGAGAGGAGGGGGATGAATGAGCCAATTGTAAACTGGACCCAGGACCCAGACCCAGGACCTTAACGGAACACACTGTGGCCTATTGCATTAATTAGTCACAGGTCAGGGGTCACACAACGGCCTATAGCTTTACACAGCCACAGGTCAGGGGTCACACAATGGCCTATAGCCTTACACAGTCACAGGTCAGGGGTCACACAACGGCCTATAGCCTTACACAGCCACAGGTCAGGGGTCACACAATGGCCTATAGCCTTACACAGTCACAGGTCAGGGGTCACATAGACATTAAACAGTAGTTGAGATGAAACAGTCCCATCTCCATCCCAAAATACACACTGTCAGGAACAAGAACCAAGCCCAGAGAGATGAGTCTTAAACAATTAGGCTTTTCGTGCAGTGCTTTCTTGCTTGATGTGTCAGCAGTTTGATGATTTGGTTAAACACCAGGCCTGGTCAGGTCAGCTCGAGGGGTCTGGAGCCTTAGAAGGTAGATGGCCCAGACACCCTCGCATAGCCCTGAAATGTCCCTGGCAAATAAACAGCCATGTCTGTGGTTGTTTTGTCTGTATGCCTGTAGTGCAGTGTTGGAGTTGCCTCTACTGAGGCCTTCTCACTCAATTGGCATAACTTGGCTACAGAGTCATACCAGCTGGAAATAGCAGAGAAACCCTACAAGTCGTGTACACAATGCTCAGGTTGTTATCTGTGGATATTGTTATAGCCTAGTTTAATTTGTTTAAACCATCTCCCTCCAACTCCACAAAGGGCTTAGTAGAAGGATTTGTTTCAGTGCTCTGATGACACTGCACATTCCACAGACAATGGCTGGAGACGTGTTGGTGCGGGAGATGTTATCCGCAATGGGCAGGTGGGTTCTGTGGTCTGTGCTGTCAGGTTTCCAGCTGTGTGTACAGGGCCATTTTGTCAAATAAGCACTATTAGCCAGCTATTGTTTTTATTAGAGGGAGGTATAGTGTAGTAGAGAGAAACAGAATAATGGTAGAGGTAGAAAGTAGTAGAGATTTTAGAGGGAAACAAGTGTTTGAGTGAAAAGAGAATGTTCTTAGTGAAGGTGAGATTTGAGAAGCCTTTCCTGTCGGAAAGTGTGAAAGAGTTGAGTTGCTGAGTTGAAGGAAACAGAGATGTAGACTAGAGAAAGTAACAGAGAAAGTGAGTTCTGAGTAGAAGGAAACAGAGATGTAGACTAGAGAAAGTAACAGAGAAAGTGAGTTCTGAGTAGAAAGGAAGGAAATGGAATGTATTTTATTTAATTTTTTACCAAATATGAGAAGAAGCTTCATTGATGCAGGGGATGAAATGGATTGGGTACTGTATGTGCACCTGGAACCTTTATGATAGCTGGGAAACCCCATCTGAAAATGAATTCGTTTTTGCAACAAGAATAGCCTGACAGGCTTTTATTCTGCTGTCAGTTTTTTGTTAAGAGATTGTTTTAGGCCAAATGCTAGAGGCTGGCAAAGCAACTTGTGTCATGGGCTGAGTGTGTTCTATGGAGTGTGTTTAAAATGGCCTTAGTGTGCAACACATTTAAACTGGGATGGAGAGGGAGATCTGTGACTGATACATTGATTATACTGTATCATCAGAATATGTGTATGGAAAACCATAGCAACAGAATGAACATGTTGAATGATTTCAAAGGTCCGCTAGTGCAAAGTTCTGGTTATTGATTGAAACGACAGACCTGTTCTCTATTATATTGCATTTTATTGCCCTTTGTATTGCCTTTTATTGTCAACTGGATTTACAGTGATGAAATTATACTATGTTAGTATTTTGTTTTATTACGCTTCTGTTTTTGATTCTCCAAAATATAGAAACTTTATATTGCTTTATGTTATGGCAGAAAGTATTTCTTCCCTGAGTTTGGCCGTAAGAGATCAGGGGACTGATCTGATGTCAGTGAGATCTCAGTGTTTCCCCTGTTTTTGGTACACCTGAGGGGTCAGAGCAGCTGACCCGAGTTCAGTCATGTTGCAGAGTGTTTACCTGTGAACTTACATCAGATCGAGAGTCAACTTACTAATACAGCTTGGTGACCCAACCACAGAGAACAGGGCATTAAACCTACCCCCTTCCAAAGAAAAAGGTACCCATTGACACCACCCAATGGGGAAATGCATGGGTTATTATGATGATAGTAATCTTTCTAAAATGCTAACACATATTAAGCAACACAGAGATAAACACGTACATGTATGTGCCATCACATTGACAACCCCTTGTTTGATCCCAAAGAAGTAGTCAGAGCCCATCTGTACCAGAGCAAGGAGATCCGAAACGAAGGAATGACATCAGGAGAAAACAATGGAAAAAATCTGATTAAAGTCTCTATCTGCCTAACTGGAAAGAACTGGTGCATATACATTAGTTAGTAGCAGAAAGTCTAATCATAGGAAAACTTGACTGGATATTGTTATTAAGACAGTAATAATAGTATTATTATGTTATTTAAGTATTATTTTTGTTGGCTATTGCCACGGTTATGATTTTGTTTTGGTATCAGTTGATGAACCTGGACTGCTAAGGTGGTTTAAGTTGAGTGGCGTTGCTATCTTTTATGATCATGTTTAATTTTATGATAATGAGAATTATTATCAAGGTGTTTTTTATACTTGTATTTATTGGTGATTAAGCCATTTTCATTTGACGTATAAAGCTACTCTGTCCATGATTTGGCCTGCTTGGGAGTGTGTTGACTGCATAAATGGAGAGATATCATTGTCTGGGGTATAGCATTGAGGGAGTGAAGATGACATTTCATTGTGAAAGCGTTGGTCAAGTATACGTTTTGGAGTTACAACCAATCAGATTTCATCATATATGACTAAGTCTTAAGAAATGTTCTTGGAAGGAACCAAACTTCATTGATCCCTCTACTTCAAACCATGCTTCTGTAGTACTGGACCAAGTCAAATAAATGGATCCCGTTAAAGAAGTTGTTTCCTGTCTGACTTTGTGTATTCAGTGTTGTTCAGATTCTCTCTTTCTTGCTTTTATTGGCATTTAACTCCTACTGTAATCTACTTTTGAGAATTGGAAAAATATCTCAGAGAAACTTCAGGGACAAGAAAGTGAGTAAGCGTGTCTGTCTGTCTTGGGGAGAAAGAATAGTCTGTTTTTGAGAGCAGAACAGAGAGAAGCGGTTGGTAGTCAAGAGAGAACATTGCTGCTGTTAGGCTAATTTGATCCACATTTACTTTTAGGGGGAGTGGGTGGCTGGCTGGCTGGCTGATCTGGCCGTAGGTAAGGAGTCTTTGGGGCTTCGGTGTTGATATGTGAGACGGCACCCCTGCCTCATGCTGTCCAGACCAGACAGGGCAACAGGCCTAGGAAGAGAAACTTGGTTTATCTACACTGATCTAGGAACACCTAACCAAATCTCATGCTAGGTAGATAGCTAACGTTATTTCTATACAGGGTATAATCTGTCATGTGAGATTATATCTACAGAAAGAGGTACTGTAGTTATTCCTCTCACATAGTTGAATTTATGTTTTGTGCTTCATATACTGTAGCCTTAGGTGCCCAGAAAACAGTGTAACAAAGTAAAGCATTCATTAAACACCACTATGAATCAGTCTTTTTAATATGTTTCTAGTTGTGGAGATTCCTGGTTTCCCTGATATGTGTTTGGGAAAGCCTCAGAGGGAAAATAAGAGGTGAATGAACAAGAGCAGTGAGCAGTTGAGGGGAGGACGGCTCATAATAATGGCTGGAACGGAGCAAATGGAATGGCATCAAACATATGGAAACCATTTGTTTGATGTATTTGATACCATTCCACTCATTCCGCTCAGCCATAAACACGAGCCCGTCCTCCCCAATTAAGGTTCCACCAACCTCCTGTGGCTTAGAGCCATCTTTACCTCAGTGCACTAAGAGCAATTTTCAGCCAATGGTTTCCGAAATGAACGGCAGGTCAGAACAGAGATAGGAAGTTACAAAAAACTGTAGCTAGGTACTTAGAGTACAAAGGAATAATACAGCATTGTGTAATACATTGGATGTCTGTCATCTATGTAAGAGAATGCAGGCAGTCAGTGATGGCATGGATTAAAACGGCAACTGTCAAATCAGGACTGCACACAATAACTACACCCGTGACATGATATTGACCTGAGTTTCAAAGGGATTTTTTCCCTTCTGGCTTCTTCAGAAAAATCAGGTTCACTTTTTCACCCTCAAATAAAATGCAGCTGGCAAACTTTCTGAACTACTCCCCTCTCTGTTTAGGTAAGCCTGTGAGTATCCAGACTCAAACCCCCATCCGGTCCTTTACTTTGACCCTGAGTCTGCCTTGGAGAGATGGAAGTTGGCACACTAACTACACATTAGGGGCTTGATCCTACTTCAGCTTGCCTTGGAGGGTCCACTCTAAAGAGTCCACTGCTTTTCCCACTCTATTAAACTGAAATGTAAAGGACAAAAGACATCCAATAGAGAGGATTTTAGAATATAAAGAATCTATAACGTTTAATTAATACTTCAGTTAAGTTTACCAGTCTTTTGCTGAAGAAAAAGGGTTTTGAATAAGGGCAAGTGAGGAGCATTTCTACCTACAGAGCAAAACCAGCAGTTGAGATCTGGCATATCCAGATATGCCAATTGCCGCGTTTGGCTGCTGTTGCAGGCAGCTGGCAGGAACATTGAGGGTTTAGGCTGGGTGTTGTAAACCGAGCTGCCCGTTCATGGCAGGAAAAATAAACACAGGGCGGGGCCTAGAGCAGGCCTGGGTACAGGGAAGCGTGTGTTCCTCAGATAGCTGACACATATTGTTTTAAAAGGAGCCCTAGCTGTGAGTGAAGGCCACTCTACATACACACCGGTCACATTCAGATCTCTCCGGCACTCCTTTTCCTCTGAGCTGCTGTGATAACATTGTGAATGGAGGTGGAATAAGCCTCAATCACTTTTCCATTCCCTCTGCTCTCCCCGTGTCCTCTCTCATCTTTTGTTCCCCCTATCCTGCACTCGTCCCGCTCCCTCCCTGGCTCTCCTGGAGAGAGGACTATTTTTAGTGACGGCGCTGCTATTCTGGAATTTGGTGCTGACTGGCTGCTGCTGGATGTCTGGGCGGCGATCTCTTCAGGAATGTCTGGCCTGCTCTCAAACCACTACAGAGCCGCAGCGCAGGGCGGACGGCACGGGGCTCTGATTACAGACCCTCGATCTGCTCTGCTCGCCTTCTCTTTCCTCTCCACCAGCGCAGAGCTACAGACCCAGAAGAAAATAAAAGGAGAAGTGCATATGTGTCTATTTTTCTGTCTCTGGATCCAGTGTGTGTATGTTTTTGAGGAAACTCATGCTTGTATGATATCATGTTGTTTATGATTGACTTCCGAAGAGGATGTGTCGCGTGTGTATGTGTGTGTGCGTGCGTGCATGTGTATGTACACATGCGTGTGAGTGTGTGTGCGTGTGCGTGTGCGTGTGCGTGTGCGTGTGTGTGTGTGTGTGTGCTTGTGTACGTGCGTGCGTGTGTGTGCGCGTGTGTGTGCGTGCACGTGTGTGTGCGTGCGTGTGTGTGTGTGTGGTCCATGAGAAGAAAATAAGCAGCACTAATGTGACATTCTTCCTGTCTTGGATCAGCTTTTCAGTTTCAAAGAAAATAGTTTGCAGTGGAAGTAAAGACATCCAGCCCACCTGTTGTTCAGGATTGCTCAGATCCGCTGTAGCTAGTCTCTGTGCGGAGAGACACACTTCATGCCACTCAGCTACATCAATGGCCCAAATCTCTTCCACACGGCTAGTAAACCATAGAGGAAGATGCTCTACAATGCTGGGGAACTCTGCAAGAACAATCGATGTAGAGCAGCATTGACTAATTGATTGAACAAACAGAACTGTTGTGTACAGTATGTCAGTTGTTTGAAGGGAACTTTGCAAGAAATATAAATGTACAGCAGTCGATTGAAGTCAATTGGTTGAGTTGTCAACTAGCGAAAATTCGACGTGAAATCCAAAAAATATGTCAACATGTCATTGGATTTAGGTTCAAAGTTGGGTGAAAAATTGACAAAATTACCTTTAGCTGATTCCCTTTTTCAAATACAATACGCTTTCCACATTGATACAACATAATCATACAGAATGATGTGGTTGAAATGACGTGGAAACAACGCTGATTCAACCAGTTTTTGCCCAGTGGGGAGTTTCAACATTACAGATAACAGTTATGTAGAATCTCTCTCCTTCAGGACAAATCAAAAGCCAAGGACATACCTCTCACACATGCTTAATGGCATCGACCAGCCCTTCAGAATGTCCCTCGAAAGTTCATGCGGTTAGAGAAGGGAAGGGATTCCTCCCAAGGGCAAGTGGTTTGGGCATGCCCAGTAGGGGGTACAAATGATGAACTGACTGACAGCCAAGCTCGTAAAGCAGTGTTACCTGGAGCCTTTCAGTTCTTCTGGAGCTGACAATGGAATAGCACAGCAGCATATAACTATTTAATTGGAATAGCAGTGTCAATTAAATAATGTGCATTGTAAGCTTATGCATGCTCAAGCTGATGAGAAAAAGAAAGCGTTTATTTTCTCAATCCCATCCATATTCCTCTTAACATAGTGTGTGCATACAGTAAGAGAGCATGACATGTGAACAGTCTGCTTTGTTAGCATGTAGCCTACAGTGTGTGTCTCAGTGGGCCTGCCTTCCAGTGCAGAAGGGGATGTGGGTTAGCTCCAGTATGCAGCTAGGCCGTGGAGACTGGCCGGCCCGGGCCAGAAGGGAGGAAGCCTGTCAGACAGACGCTGCTGTGGCCGATCCTGCCGGCTGGATGGGCCAGTTAGGTAACTAAACAGCCCTGCCATCTGCCTCTCCTTTCCTTTCCTTTCCCATCCCCTCATCTCATTTCCTTTCCTTTTCTGTCCTCTTCCCTCCTTCTCCCCTCCTCTAATCTCCTCTCCTTTCCTCTCCTTTCCTCTCTCCTCTCCTTTCCTCTCCCCTCCTCTCCTTTCCTCTCTCCCCTCGTCTCCTCTCCTTTCCTATCTCCCCTCATCTCCTCTCCTTTCCTCTCCTTTCCTCTCTCCTCGCATTTCCTCTCCTCTCCTCCCTCCTCTCCTCCCCTCCCCAGGGTGTGAAGACCAGAGGGAAGGCTGAGAAAGGGAAATGAGTCTTGACCAGGGCCCAGAGATGTGCAGCCGGCCTGCCTCCAGCTCTGCACCTCTGGGACCCAGTCCCGGCCACAGGGTTTTAGCTGTGCTGGTTTTAGCTCATCCTTCAAATTGGCTTTTGTTTGGGACCTTTCCCTTCCCCCCACCACCATCCTCTAGCTCACTCCTGCCTCCCATTAAAATGCAGCAGAATGGGCTGGATAGGCTAGATGGGCTAGATGCATCCCCCAGCTGGCTAGCATTCCTCTGGTTTCCACTTGTGTCTGCCTCTCCTTTTTTCTGGGTCTGTGTTTCTGTGATTAAAGTCTATTTTCCCCTCTTTCCATTCACTGACATTTTCCTTTCTGACACGCAATTTTTCAGATTAAGTTTAAGTCTCAAAACTGGAGTAGGAAACTCCACTCACGATACTTGGCCTGAAATACAGTATAACAACAAAGGATAGGCCTGCAACACTTCTGCTTGGGAATGTGCTCATTAGAAGGTAGAACTCTAAAAGTGCCAGCTTTGTTAATGTTTTAGTTATCATAATAGAGTTTCCATAGCACAATTTATGTTGATTTGTAGGATTTTAGTCATACCAGGATGGGGTATGTGATAATGTACAGTACTGTACTGTCATATCTTCCATCCTCCATCCTTGACATCCCGTGACTCTTTCTCACTCTTTGCCATCTTGTTCCTGACACAATGGCTCTTGTTACATGCCCTTATCAAGACAGACTGCACATCTTCAAACTGTCATGCTCATGATTGATGTGACCAGTCCAGGGGTGTGGCCTCCTTGTTTCACTTCCTCTTCCTCTCTGTTCTACAGAAGTGGCCATTCACACGGGGGGGGAGGGGGGCTCTGATATGACCCACCATCCCGCAAAGATAGATGGAGATTCCCGCTTTGGAGTAGAATATCAGCAGACACAAACAGGCTAGTGTTTTGGCAGATAAAAGGCCCTGCTAAGCAGGGGATGGAACCAGTACAGGGAACAGTACCGAAAACCGGAAAATAACATTTTCCGACGAACAAAAACACAACCGAAAACGGAAGTGATCTAACCTGTTCCAGAAAAGAACTGGATTTTAAAAGCATGGGAACCGGTTAATAAAGTTATTTTACATTCCAGTAATTTTTTTCAAGTCCAACAAAATCGCAACAAAGCACCTATGCAATGCCCTCACTCTGTCATTCAGAAACTTCTTCTAGTGTCTGCCTGCCAGCTGAAAATCTTTGCCAGTGTGTGTGTGCGGGTGTTGGCTGCCTGCACCTACCTCTTCCGAATCATAGGCTACTGTGCTGACGTTAGAAGCATGATTCAGAAGATAGGGAGTTCAATTAGAGAAGAATGGATACATTTATTCAATGCTAGTTAAGTATACTATAGTTATCACGTTTCACATTGGATATATTAACTACGAAAAGGTAAGACATGTTTTTAATTCTGCTTATTAGAGCTCTGATCCTGCGTTATGCCAACTCTAGCAAGTTCAAAGGACATTCAAAGTTTCTCCATAGAAGCCGCTCCTCTGTAGGTGTAATTCAGTGGGCCTAATTCAGATAATACATGTCATAACAACACGCCCAGTGCTTCAAGCCAAGCCTCCTCACCCACCCTCTCTCGCTCTCTCCGAGAACGATTTCAGTCGCATCTCGCGCCCTGCACTTGTCTGTCCATCACGCATGTAAACGACTAATTGGTGAAGTAATTGAATTACTAAATGTAAAAAACTGTTGATTTCACAGGTTAAAAAAGGAACAGAAAGGAACGATATAATCAGCACTTTATTTTGCTGGTCAGAACAATGTAATGGAACAGAGAAACAAGTGGTTCTGTTCACTTCCAACCTCTGCTGCTAAGTGTTGATGATTTGCTTGTTAGATGCTAAGAAACTCAGGTTTAGTTTATCCTGCTAGCCACGTCAACAGACCTGTCCACTCCAAGACAACTGTCTGCTCTAAATACAATACAACTGTATTAATCCCCAAGTCGCTATTAGTTTGGGGATGCCAGGGTGCTTCAAACAGGACAGACACTCACTGAGAGTATAAAACATGTATATTAACACTTATTAAGGCATCAGTTAAAGGTGCATAGTGCAATTTAAGAAAGTAAAACTTCATGTTAGCCACAATTTCTAATGAATTGCAGGGATAAACTATCTCTAGAATAGTCCCTAGGTCTTCCTCAATGGTCCTGTTAACCAAGCGGATGGCCTCGGGCACAAACGAGGCCCTGCGCCTATTAGTGGGGCACTTGAGACAGCGCAGGCGGGGTCCAACGGGGAGCAGTTGGAACTTCGGGTTGAAGACATGGGTGCAGGCCCCCAGGATGTCATAGGTCTTCCTCCTGGCCTGCCGTTCAAAGAATGAGGTCAGAATTCTGAGGCCTACACCGGTATCTTAGAACAGGTGTTCACATTGGCTTGGAGGCAGTTCCTGTTCTTGACAGAAAGGGAATGAACCAGTAACCAATATTGATTTATAGACACTGAATGAGTTCAGTTTCCTGAGGAAGTATTGTCTCTGGTGAGCTTTTTTGATGATGGAATCTATGTATTGTTTTCAAACTTCAGGGTGTTATCAAAGATGGTACCAAGATATTTACACCAGTCCGAAATGTCAACCTCCTCACCATGGATGATCACCTGGTCCATCTTGGGGGCTTCCTCCTGAAGTTGACAACCATTTCCTTCATCTTGGAGACATTCAACTCCAGCAGCGCACTGTCACACCAGTCAATGAATTCCTGGAGGGCTGGGCTGTGATCCTGCTCAGACACCGAGAGGAGTGAGAGGAGTGAGAGGAGGACTGTGTCATTGGCAAACTTCACAAGATGGCAGTGGGTGTGGGCACTCTGACAGTCATTGATGTAGAGAATATCAGAAGGGGTGACAGTAGACACCCTTGTGGTGAACCTGTGCAAGTGAGCAGGGTGTCTGACATGGCATCATTAGCATAGACTCTCTAAGGCCTATGAGTTCAAAAACTGAAGCAGGATTCAGCATGAAGCAGGATTAGCTGGCTTGCAGAATCTTCTGAACTAGCGGCTCCAGGTTGCCTGACACCAGGGTGGTCTATGGGTGTCTACGGAACAAGGGGGAAAAGAGTGAGTATGTGGGGCCTGACATCCCCTATCCTGTTACAGCCCACCAAAGACACAGTGGTTCACATAAAACAACATGAGACACAAGGTAATGAAGTGCTAACAACTGAGGTAATCCCTCTCTCTTTCTCTCTCTCTCTCTGTCTTTCCCTCTCTCTCTCTCTCTCTCTCTCTCTCTCTCTCTCTCTCTCTCTCTCTCTCTCTCTCTCTCTCTCTCTCTCTCTCTCTCTCTCTCTCTCAGAGCAGAGACCCTTCCCCTCATCGTCCTCCTCCCTCCCCCTCTTTCCTTTTGCACCAGGGTTCATGCCTTAATGCTCTCAGTCACGACCTTATGTCATTGTCAGATGATATAAGATCCCTTCAGAGAAATCCAAAGCAGTTGTGTGGGAATTGAGGGATCTTTGTGGCTTTATGGTTGTTTTGATGATGGTAATTTTAAGCAACACCCAGGGTGACCTATCCATACATCCTGGTTTAATTTGTGGGATGTAGTGTCTCAGACAGATATCTACCCTCTTAATGGCTGCCATGATAGGGTGCAGGAGTTCTTTCTTTTTTTTTTTCTCTCTTTTTGTTTCCCCTCCCTTTTTACTTCCCGTTTTAAATAGCAGTGAAATGTTGAAGGAAAACAAATGAAAAGATAGCCCTTTGAAAATGTATCTGTCCCAGAAGCCCCCTCCCCCCTCCTGCTGCTCTCCCTCATCTCAATCTTCCCTCTCTTCCCCCATTCTGACCCCCTCATTTCAATTGTGCGGACTTGACAAAGACTATACTTCTCCCTTTTGCATGCAACACTCCAAACCTGTCTGGGGATTGGTTGATTGGTTGAAGGGGAGAGGTAAGTGTAGAGTGAATGATGACCCATAAAAGGGGGAGGGGGGTGTATTGGAGTGGTCTGGATAGGAAATAAAGTCCGGGGTGGGGGGGGGAGAACAAAGGGGGAATATGATGAAGGGATAAAGAGAGGGATAGAGAGCAGGAAAGAAAGGGGGGGAAAGGAGTCTTTGTTCTGGACAGCTGAAGAATACTAGAGGGTTCAGACGGTTTGAGTGCCAGGGGCTACGGGTGGAAGAAAGTCAGAGGGTGTGGAACAGAGCAACAAATGAGAGGGGTGCACGGCACGCCCCTGTGGTTTGAGGAGAGTGAGAGGAGGAAGACAATGGTAAACCCTGGAGAACAGAGAGAGAGAGGGGGAGAGAGAGAAAGAGGGAGTGAGAGAGAGAGAGAGAGAGAGAGAGAGAGAGAGAGAGAGAGAGAGAGAGAGAGAGAGAGAGAGAGAGAGAGAGAGAGAGAGAGAGAGAGAGAGAGAGAGAGAGAGAGAGAGAGAGAGAGAGGGAGAGAGAGAGAGAGAGAGAGAGAGAGAGAGAGAGAGACTACCCACTGGGCACATACTGGTTGAATCAATGTTGTTTCCACGTAATTTCAATGACTTTACGTTGAACTAACGTGAACTAGACGCTGAATTGACGTCTGTGCCCAGTGGGTCTGCTTTACATTCACATTAAAGGGGATATTCCATATCATTTCCCAGTTGCTGAGGTGTTGCATTTCATCAAACCACTCTCTTTAAAACTACAATCTCTCATCATCACTCTGGTAACGACTGTATGACTTGCCAGTCAGGAGCTGCCATGTCTTGGTTCTCTTTCTGACTGCAGTAAAATATTTATTCGTAGGTATTCAGGATCTGACAAACATCAAAGACAGTAATGCACACCTCCTACATGTCCCCTTCTCAAAAACAAATATATTTCATAGGGTAATGATACACTACACTCAACTATGTGTTGAGCAGGGTGGGAAAGATTAGTGTGTTGATAGACATTCCTAACAACTGATGTCAACACAGTATTAGGAGTATACACTGAGTATACAAAACATTAAGAACACCTGCTCTTTCCATGAAATACACTATATATACAAAACTATGTACACACCCCTTCAAATGAGTGGATTTGGCTATTTCAGCCATACCCGTTGTTGACAGGTGTATAAAATCGAGTACACCACCATGCAATCTCTATAGACAAACATTGTGAGTAGAATGGCCTTACCAAAGAGCTCATTGACTTTCAACATGGCACCATCACAGGATGCCACCTTTTCAACAAGTCAGGTCGTCAAATTTCTGCCCTTCTAGAACTGCCCCGGTCAGCTGTAAGTGCTGTTATTGTTCAGTGGAAACGTCTAGCAGCGTCAACGGCTCAGCTGCGAAGTAACAGGCCACACAAGCTCACAGAACGGGACCACTGAGTGCTGAAGTGTGTAGCGTGTAATAATCGTCTCTCCCTGTCCACTCACTACCGAGTTCCAAACTGCCTCTGGAAGCAACATCAGCACAAGAACTGTTTGTCGGGAGCTTCATGAAATAGGTTTCCATGGCCGAGCAGCCGCACACAAGCCTAAGATCACCATGTGCAATACCAAGCGTTGGCTGGAGTGGTGTTAAGCTTGTCACCATTGGACTCTGGAGCAGTGGAAACATGTTCTCGCGTGAGGAATCACATTTCACGATCTCGCAGTCTGACAGACAAATCTGGGTTTGACCAGACTGGCCAGATTAATCCAGGTGAAAGCTATGATCCCATATTGATGTCACTTGTTAAATTTACTTCAATCAGTGTACATGAAGGGGAGGAGACAAGTTAAAGAAGGAAGGTCAATATTGGGAAGGTGTTCCTAATACAGTATTTGGTATACTCGGTGTATTCTCAATATGCCCTTATTAACCTTCTGTACAACGTGAGACATGGGCTGTTGGGTTGGAGCAGGGTGTTATCCCTCTCCCTCTCTCTTCCTCTTTCTCCTTCTGCCACTGCCTGTGAACTGCGTCTCTCTCTCGCTCTCTCTTCCTCTCTCTCCTTCTGCCACTGCCTGTGAACTGGGTCTCTCTCTCTCCCTCTGCTTTTCTCTCTCTCTCCCTCTCTCTCTCCCTCTCTCTCTCCATTTCCTCTCTCTAATGTGTCATTTTATCTAATTTCCCTTTCCCAACCGTCTCTCTCTCTTTCCTCCTCTCCCTCTCCTTCTCTCTCTCCACCTCCCCATCCCTCTCTCTCTCTCTCACTTCTTCTCCCAACCCTCTTTCTCCCTCCCTGGTCTCAAGAGGCAATAACACATCTCCTGACAGGACATTGCTCAGTCTATGCCCAGAGAGACAGAAAAGCCTCTGAAGAGATATTTTGACCTGGGATGCCACAGATGGATGGCTGGTAGACTGGCCGACCGCCCTGGCCGACTGACCAGTATTGAACTCAACATTCCTAACATTCTGGCCCCAGTCAGTGAGGTGAAATCCCGTAGGCCTTCTGTGGACAGATGTCGACCTTACACCCTGAGAGAGAGAGAGAGAGAGAGAGAGAGAGAGAGAGAGAGAGAGAGAGAGAGAGAGAGAGAGGAGAGACAGAGAGGAGAGAGAGAGGAGAGATAGAGAGAGAGAGAGAGAGAGAGAGAGAGGAGGGAGAGAGAGAGAGGAGAGAGGAGAGAGAGAGAGAGAGAGAGAGAGAGAGAGAGGAGAGAGAGAGAGAGAGAGAGAGAGAGAGAAGACAGAGAGGAGAGAGAAGAGAGAGAGAGAGAGAGAGAGAGAGAGAGAGAGACCCAGTTCACAGGCAGAATGTGGGAGAGTGAGCAGGGGTACAAACAACTGTTTTTAGGCTACTGGGGTCTACAGGATTGTGCTTTAAGATTGTTCCAACCCGCTCAGAGGTGGTCTTCTAGCCCCCCTAACTCTACCCTTCCAGGTAGCTCTTCCACGTATTCAGAGGTCATGAGTATTTACAGGATATATGACCTGTCTGAGGAAAAACTCCCAGCCCTAGTTACAGCCTATTTTGCTGGGGCTCTGAGTTTTTCCTGATCAGGTTTTTCCTGATCATGACACATTCCACCAGTTTGAGCTATGTTCCTCATAAAATCTATGTAAAATATAATAGAATATACCATGTAGCAGACGCTTTTATCCAAAGCGACTTACAGTAGTGAGTACATACAGGGGGGCAAAAAAGTATTTAGTCAGCCACTAATTGCGCAAGTTCTCCCACTTAAAAAGATGAGAGAGGCCTGTAATTTTCATCATAGGTACACTTCAACTATGACAGACAGAATGAGAAAATAAATTCCAGAAAATCACATTGTAGGATTTTTTATGAATTTATTTGCAAATAATGGTGGAAAATAAGTATTTGGTCACCTACAAACAAGCAAGATTTCTGGCTCTCACAAACCTGTAACTTCTTCTTTAAGAGGCTCCTCTGTCCTCCACTCGTTACCTGTATTAATGGCACCTGTTTGAACTTGTTATCAGTATAAAAGACACCTGTCCACAACCTCAAACAGTCACACTCCAAACTCCACTATGGCCAAGACCAAAGAGCTGTCAAAGGACACCAGAAACAAAATTGTAGACCTGCACCAGGCTGGGAAGACTGAATCTGCAATAGGTAAGCAGCTTGGTTTGAAGAAATCAACTGTGGGAGCAATTATTAGGAAATGGAAGACATACAAGACCACTGATAATCTCCCTCGATCTGGGGCTCCATGCAAGATCTCACCCCGTGGGGTCAAAATTATCACAAGAACGGTGAGCAAAAATCCCAGAACCACACGGGGGGACCTAGTGAATGACCTGCAGAGAGCTGGGACCAAAGTAACAAAGCCTACCATCAGTAACACACTACGCCGCCAGGGACTCAAATCCTGCAGTGCCAGACGTGTCCCCCTGCTTAAGCCAGTACATGTCCAGGCCCGTCTGAAGTTTGCTAGAGAGCATTTGGATGATCCAGAAGAAGATTGGGAGAATGTCATATGGTCAGATGAAACCAAAATACACTGCTCAAAAAAATAAAGGGAACACTTAAACAACACAATGTAACTCCAAGTCAATCACACTTCTGTGAAATCAAACTGTCCAATTAGGAAGCAACACTGATTGACAATAAATTTCACATGCTGTTGTGCAAATGGAATAGACAAAAGGTGGAAATTATAGGCAATTAGCAAGACACCCCCAAAAAAGGAGTGATTCTGCAGGTGGTGACCACAGACAACTTCTCAGTTCCTATGCTTCCTGGCTGATGTTTTGGTCACTTTTGAATGCTGGCGGTGCTCTCACTCTAGTGGTAGCATGAGACGGAGTCTACAACCCACACAAGTGGCTCAGGTAGTGCAGTTCATCCAGGATGGCACATCAATGCGAGCTGTGGCAAAAAGGTTTGCTGTGTCTGTCAGCGTAGTGTCCAGAGCATGGAGGCGCTACCAGGAGATATATACATAAGTATTGAGATAAACTTTGTTATTGACCAAATACTTATTTTCCACCATAATTTGCAAATTAAGTAATTAAAAATCCTACAATGTGATTTTCTGGATTTTTAAAAATCATTTTGTCTGTCATAGTAGAAGTGTACATATGATGAAAATTACAGGCCTCTCTCATCTTTTTAAGTGGGAGAACTTGCACAATTGGGGGCTGACTAAATACTTTTTTGCCCCACTGTACTTTCATAATGTCTCATAGAGGGAGGCCAAAGTATGGCTGGAGGAGTCTGACCACGCAGTCCCAGGTGCAGATATTTAGGACAGCGTAGTTTCTGTAATTTCCAGCTTAAAGCTGTTTGATCTGGAATTGCCTCTGATATAAAGCAGCTGCATAAACAGGAAGGCCAATTTGGGTGCATGTGATGTCAAATGCAAGCACCAGTCTGTCCGGAGGTTTCCTCCGAAACATTTGTGCCTCAGAAAATGTCATCAACAGTTTAGAGTGAGATCTTTTTTTTTACCTACTGGTACAGTACTTTCCCCTGTAGAGAGAGAGAGAGAGAGAGAGCAAACAAGCAAAGGAGTGGGCGAGAGTGACAGAGAGAGAGCAAGAGAGAGAAAGAAGGATAAATAGGGGGGAGAAAGAGAGAGAGAGGGGGAGACAGAGAGAGAAAGAAGGACAAAGAGTGGGAGAGAGAGAGAAAGAGGGAGAAAAAGCGGGGGAAAAGAGAGAGAGAGAGGGAGAAAGAGGGGGGAGAAAGAGAGAGGCAGAGATAGAAAGAGGGGGAGAAAGAAAGAGGGAGAAGAGGGGGAGAAAGAAAGAGACAAAGAGAGATAGAGGGGGAGAGAAAGAGAGAGAGATTGAGAGAGAAAGAGGTGGGAGAAAAAGAGAGAGAGAGCCCTTTAATTAAGAGGATTCTCGGTCCTCCCTTCCATTAACCTGTCTTGTGGTCTTTATTGATAAAACTCTGGTAGTGCAGCAAGTTCATCCATCCAACCAAACACTGGCCTTGTTTCCCTTGAGTAAACAGCACATTAATTGGTACCCTCCGCATTGACTCACTACAAAGGGATTTCTCTGGCGCTGTCACTGTGTTTGACTTCTATTCCAGGATGCACACATGACTTGTCTTTTCAGTCAGGCCAGACCCATGGCTCGAGGTCTATTGGTCACTTCCCGTAGGAGAGAGAGAGAGAGAGGTGAAGCTGAAAGGTTAAAGAGGAGTCCACTGACCCACATAACAAACAGCCAGGGCCATTCATGCCTACTCCCTCATTTCTGAGCCCTGACTCACAATGTTCAAATAACCAGACCCACACCAGCTTAGGTCTCAGTCTCTCAGTCCAGCCTCCCCCAATCTCTATATCTGCAGTACAAACACTCTTATCAACCCCCCCCCCCCAGCTCAAAAATAAATAAAAAAGTGCTGTGAAAGAGAGAGCGGTCAACATAACTCTTTCTTCCAAGAATGCAGCAGATGTTTATATCACCATTGGATAAGGAGAGAGAGAGAGTGATGCATCTTGGGTGAGCTCAGATGAGCAATTATCCTTTTCAACACACAGAAAGGCTCTATTCTGGGAACGTGCCTCTCACCGACCCATAGTTATACTCCAAACCGCCCGGGGTGGAGGCTACAGCAATATTTGGACTAAATGGGTAAATGTCGACCGTCACAATGTCATGCCATTGGAATGTGTTATTTTTACTGTGTACTAATTTTAGCTTGGGTTATTTTTATTGGTCCAAGTTTAACATTATATATTGGAAATGAAAGGTGTGCCTTAAACGTTTTACCTGGAGATCAGTTTTCAAATGTTATTACATTGGAATGCTTAGAATATTTAGTATTTAGTTTATGGTTGTAACAGCTTGTTATTTACCAAGATATGGTGACATCACAGTGTCGTAGGGGCGGCAGGCAGCCTAGTGGTTAGAGCGTTGGACTAGTAACCGAAAGATTGCAAGATCGAATCCCCAAGCTCAAAATCTGTACTTCTGACCCTGAATAAGGTAGTTAAAACACTGTTCCTAGACTGTCATTGAAAATAAGAATTTTTTCTTAACTGACTTACCTAGTTAAATAAATAATTTTTTAAAATAGCTCTTTACACACACAATAAAGACATCTACATATACGCTGTTATGACGGAAAACAAGCTGTAACCACAGCAACAAATACAGGCTTCTGCTTTCACAATGATACTCAGAAAACTTCTTAACATGGTTAAATGTTTTGGGTTTGTGAAGGGCCCACCCCCATCTATTGTACCAACCATGCAACATCTGGAGACAAGTCACAACACTGCAGGGTTTTCATTTAAAATGTACCAAACTCTTCCAACTGGTCGTCACTGTAGTGGGGTAATATTTATCAGATAGCCTAAGCATATACAGTGCCTTCAGAAAGTGTTCACACCCCTTGAATTCTTCCACGTGTTACGAAGTGGGATTAGAATGGATTTAATTGTAATTTCTGTCAACGATCTACACAAAAGACTTTGTAATGTCAATGTGGACATTTTGTAAAAACATTTGTACAAAAATTATGAAAAATTAACACTAATATACACTACATGAGCAAAGGTTTGTGGACACATGCTCATCAAACATCTCATTCCAAAATATGAAGTTGGTCCCCCCTTTGCTGTTCCACTCTTCTGGGAAGGCTTTCCACTAGATGTGGAACATTGCTGCTATAACAGCCTCCACTCTTCTGGGAAGGCTTTCCACTAGATGTGGAACATTGCTGCGGAGATTTGCTTCCATTCAGCCACAACAGCATTAGTGAGGTCGGGCACTGATGTTGGGCGATTAGGTCTGGCTCGCAGTCGGCGTTCCAATTCATCCCAAATGTGTTCGATGGGGTTGAGGTCAGGGCTCTGCGCAGGCCAGTCAAGTTTTTCCACACCGATCTCGACAAACCATTTCTGTATGGACCTCGCTTTGTGCACGTGGGCATTGTCATGCTGAAACAGGAAAGGGCCTTCCCCAAACTGTTGCCACAAAGTTGGAAGCACAGATCATCTAGAATGTCATTGTATGCTGTTAAGATTTCCCTTCACTGGAACTAAGTGGCCTAGCCCAAACCATGAAAAACAGCCCCATACCATTATTCCTTCTCCACCAAACTTTAAGTTGGCACTATGCATTCGGGAAGGTAGCATTCTCCTGGCATCCGCCAAAACCAGATTCATCCGTTGGCCTGCCAGATGGTGAGGCGTGATTCATCACTCCAGAGAACATGTTTCCACTGCTCCGAAGTCCAATGGCGGTGAGCTTTACACCTCTCCAGCCGACACTTGGAATTGAAATCTGAGACAGCGGCTGGATTAACAAGAAGTTAAGCTTTATTTTGATGTATAATACATATATTTTCAATAATGTTAATTATTTGAATTTGGTATTTTTGAATTTCACTCTCTGCAATTTCACCGGATGTTGGCCAAGTGGGATGCTACCGTCCCACCTGCCCATAAGAAGTTATGGCTTTACACCCCCTGCTATATGGATAAAGAGTTACCTGTCTAACAGAACACAGAACATTACATTCCCCGATTGGCTTTTCTGTAGATATAATAACCATGTATTGCTACCACTGTCTTTAATCGAAGCCTCTCCAATATAATCCAGATAGAATAAGGAATTCCCCAGGGCAGCTGTCTAGGCCCATTACTTGTTTCAATCTTTACTAACAACATGTCACTGGCTTTGGGTAAAGCCAGTGGGTCGATGTATGCGGATGACTCAACACTATACACGTCAGCTACTACAGCGACTGAAATTACTGCAACACTTAACAAAGAGCTGCAGTTAGTGTCAGAGTGGGTGGCAAGGAATGACTACATGGAACTCTATTCCACATCAGGTAACTGATGCAAGCAGTAGAATTAGATTAAAAAAGCAGAGAAGAATACACCTTACGGAACAGCGGGGACTGTGAAGAGACACCCACACAGGTACAGAAACATGCATACGCACACAAGAGCCAACACTCTACACACACACGTACATTGAAATAACGTTGTATGGTGATATTATACATTTCGTATTGTAGATATGTAGTGTTGTAATAATGTTATATGTACTGTTTTATCTTTTGTTTTATGTTTAATGTAAGTGCCTTAATGTGTTTTGCATTGGCAGCAGCTAATGGAGATCCCTAATAAATACAAATTATACTAAACATTAAGGACAGACACCTGCTCTTTCTATGATATAGACTGACCAGGTGAAAGCTATGATTCCTTATTGATGTCACTTGTTTCTTGGTTTCTGTATATGCACTTTGTGACATCTGTGGATGTAAAAAAAGGCTTTATAAATACAATTGATTTTTTTTTTTAAATCTACTTCAATCAGTGTAGATGAAGGGGAGGAGACAGGTTAAATGATTATTTTTAAGCCTTGAGTATCAGGTATTTATTTTATTTTTATTTCACCTTTATTTAACCAGGTAGGCTAGTTGAGAACAAGTTCTCATTTGCAACTGCGACCTGGCCAAGATAAAGCAAAGCAGTGTGACACAGACAACAACACAGAGTTACACATGGAGTAAACAATAAACAAGCCAATAACACAATAAACAAGTCAATGACACAGTAGAAAAAAGAAAGTCTATATACAGTGTGTGCAAAAGGCATGAGGAGGTAGGCAATAAATAGGTCATAGGAGCGAATAATTACAATTTAGCAGATTAACACTGGAGTGATAAATGAGCAGATGATGATGTGCAAGTAGAGATACTGGTGTGCAAAAGAGCAGAAAAGTAAATCAAATAAAAACAGTATGGGGATGAGGTATGTAGATTGGGTGGGCTGTTTACAGATGGACTATGTACGGTCGGTTAGCTGCTCAGATAGTTGATGTTTAAAGTTGGTGAGGGAAATAAAAGTCTCCAACTGCAGCGATTTTTGCAATTCGTTCCAGTCACTGGCAGCAGAGAACTGGAAGGAAAGGCGGCCAAATGAGGTGTTGGCTTTGGGGATGATCAGTGTATCAAGGTAAGACCCATATGCAGACCGTGTCGAAGTAACAATGTTTATTACAGCAACAGGGGAAAAGGTATAGGACGGCAAGCAGACTCAGGGGCAGGGTCAGGGGCAGTCAGAGTGGTCAGGTGGTGGATACAGGGTCAGGACAGGCAAGGGTCAAAAACCAGGAAGATGAGAAAAGAGAGTGAGGAAAAGCAGGAGCTGTTATAAATACACAGGGGATAATGGGGAAGATGGACGACACCTTGAGGGTAGTGGAGACAATCACAAAGATGGTGAAACAGAGCAGGGTGTACCTGGGCTCTCCTCCAGGTCCTGGAAGGTTTTCTCTGTCTCCTCGGTCCACTTCACCTGGGCGGGCAGACAGCTCCTGGTCAGATCTGTCAGGGGACTGGTTAGGGAGACAAAGTGGGGAATAAATCTCAGGTAGTAACTAGTCAACCCCACAAACGTGCGTACCTGCTTCTTGGTAATGAGGTGGGGCCAGTCACGAATCGCCTGCACTTTCTTCACCTGGTGTTTGACACATCCCCTCCCAATCGTGTACCCCAGGTACTCAGCCTCCCGCAGGCCAAGCCGACATTTCTTTGGGTTTGCAGTTAGCCCCCCCACCCATAAGGCCTGTGCTACCGCGCTCACCTGGTTTATATGGGTCTCCCACTCCCTCCCATGGATCACAATATCGTCAATGCATGCCACCGTGTACTTCCGATGGGGTCGGAGAACCCAGGCCATCAACCTCTGGAAGATGACCAAGGCCCCGTGCTGTCCAAAGGTCAGCTTCTTGTAATGGAACAGACCATCCGGGGTGGCGAAAGCAGTTTTCTCCCGTGCCTCGGGAGCTAAGGGCACCTGCCATAAACCCTTTGTCAGGTCGAGCGTGCTGATATATCGGGCCGTTGGATTCATTCATAAATTCGGAGCATGGGGTAGGCGTCAAACTTTGAGATATAATTTACCTTCCTAAAATCATTACAGAATCGGATGGTGCCGTCAGGGTTGCCATCCGATCTCTCATTTCTCCCACGTGCTCCACCAAGGTTCGGTGGGGCGACGGTTGCAGTTCCCAGGATTCTTTAGCCACTTCCAGCAGTCCTCGGGGTCATCTCCCATACAGGAGTTCGAAGGGAGAGAATCCTGTTGAAGCTTGGGGCACTTCACGGCTGGTCCCAGTTCTTTCTGTCAGCCTCATCACCTTTTTTTGTCATCTGCTTTAGAATTTGATTGAATCTTTCCACCAATCCATAGGTCGGAGGTTGATACACGGAGGTGCGCAACGTTTACTTCCGGCACCGACAGAGATGGCCGCCTTGCTTCGCATTCCTAGGAAACTATGCAGTATTTCATTTTTTTATGTGTTATTGTTACCCCAGGAAATCTTAGGTTTTATTACATACAGTTGAGAGGAACTATTGGATTTAAGAGCAACGTCAGCTCACCAACATTACGACCAGGAATACAACTTTCCCGAAGCGGATCCTCTGTTTGGTCCACCACCCAGCTGGCGACCCAAAACAACGGTGCCACAGAAGGGGCAGACGGAGCGGTCTTCTGGTCAGGCTCCGTAGACTGGCACATCGCGCACCGTTCCCGAGCATATTACTCGCCAATGTCCAGTCTCTTGACAACAAGGTAGACGAAATCCGAGCAAGGGTTGCCTTCCAGAGAGACATCAGAGATTGTAACGTTCTTTGTTTCATGGAAACATAGCTCACTCGGAATATGTCATCAGAGCCGGTACAGCCACCTGGTTTCTTCACGCATCGCGCCGACAGAAACAAACATCTCTCTGGTAAGAAGGGCGGGGATGTAAGCCTTATGATTAACGAGACGTGGTGTGATCATAACAACATACAGGAACTTAAGTCCTTTTGTTCACCTGACCTAGAATTCCTTACAATCAAATGCCGACCACATTATCTACCAAGAGAATTCTCTTCAATCATAATCACAGTATATCCCCCCCAAGCAGACACATCATGTCACGTTCCTGACCTTGTTTTCCTTTTGTATAGCTTTGTTTTGTTGGTCAGGACGTGAGCTGGGTGGGCATTCTCTGTGTTTGTTCCTTGTTAAGTGTCAGGGTTAATTGACCTTGTATGGCTCTCAATCAGAGACAGGTGTTTTCGTTTTCCTCTGATTGAGAGACATACATAGGGAGGTTGTTTCTCACTGTTTGTTTGTGGGTGATTGTCGCTGTGTCTGTGTTTATTGCACCACACGGTACTGTCTCGTTCGTTTTGCCTGTTCGTGAGTTCTGCGTGTTTTATGTAAGTTCCATGATCAGGTCTGTCTACGTTGTTTGTTTGTTATTTTGTATAAGTCAAGTATAGTTCGTGTCAGTCTTCGTATTTTCAATAAATTCATTATGTCAACATACCTCGCTGCGTATTGGTCCACCGATCCTTCTCTCCTCTCCTCGTCCGAGGAAGAGGAGGAAGACAACGATCGTTACACATCAACATGTAAACTGGAAACCACATATCCTGAGGCTGCATTTGTTGTAGCTGGGGATTTTAACAAGGCTAATCTGAAAACAAGGCTACCTAAATTTGATCAGCATATCGAACACGCGACCCGGTCTGGCAAAACCCCGGATCATTGTTATTCTAACTTCCGCAACGCATATAAAGCCCTCCCCCACCCTCCTGTCGGAAAATCTGACCACGACTCCATTTGTTGCTCCTAGCCTATAGACAGAAACTAAAACAGGAAGCGCCCGTGCTCAGGTCTGTTCAATGCAGGTCCGACCAATCGGATTCCACGCTTCAAGATTACTTCGATCACGTGGACTGGGATATGTTCCGCATAGTGTCGGACAATAACATTGATGAATACGTTGATTTGGTGAGCGAGTTTATTAGCAAGTGCATCAGTGATGTTTTACCCACAGCGTCTATTAACCTCTCTGGGATAGATGGGACGCTTGCGTCCCAACAGCCATGTCAAAATGTAGAGCGCCAAATTCAAAAAAATTATATAAAATTAAACTTGATTAAATCACACATATAAGATATCAAATTAAAGCTACACTCGTTGTGAATCCAGCCAACATGTCAGATTTCAAAAAGGCTTTTCGGCGAAAGCATAAGATGCTATTATCTGATGATAGCCCAATGTAAACAAGAGAGTTTAGCCTATTTCAACCATGCTAGCGCTACTCAAAACGCTAATATAAAATATAAAACATGCATTACCTTTGACGAGATTCTTTTGTTGGCACTCCAATATGTCCCATAAACATCACAAATGGTCCTTTTGTTCGATTAATTCCATCCATATATATCCAAATTGTCCATTTATTTGGCGCCGTTGTACCAGGAAAAACAGCGTTCAATTTGAACAAAATCACGACACAATATCTAAAAAAAATTACCTCTAAACTTTGCCAAAACATTTCAAAGTACTTTTGTAATACAGCTTAAGGTATTTGTAAACGTTAATAATCGATCAAATTGAAGACAGGTCAATCTGTTTTCAATACAGGATATCAACAAACTCACGGAACATTTCATGTCTTGCCCAAATCTCAAACATAAACAAACGACGTCACTCCACTTCCGGGTCAATATCTTTTTCACCTCACTAAGAAAAAACCTTAACCATTTTCCATACAATGGCGACATCCAGTGGAAGCAGTAGAAACTGCGCATTTACTGATTAGAATTCTGGTTTGCCCAAAACAATCCATTGAACATAGAGGAACTTAACAATAAAAAAGTTAGTCCTCAGGGTTTTGACTGCTATATAAGTTCTGTTATACTTACAGATATGATTCAAACAGTTTTAGAAACTTCAGAGTGTTTTCTATCCAAATCTACTAATTATATGCATATCTTATATTCTGGGGATGAGTAGCACGAAGTTGAAATTGCGCACGCTATTTTTCCCTAAGTGAAAACTCTGCACCCTATCATCAAGAAGTTAAAACATTCCCCAACCAGAAAGCGTGGATTGATGGCACCATTCGCGCAAAACTGAAAGCGCGAACCACTGCTTTTAATCATTGCGAGGTGACCGGAAACATGACCGAATACAAACAGTGTAGCTATTCCCATCGCAAGGCAATCAAACAAGCTAAGCGTCAGTATAGAGACAAAGTAGAGTCGCAATTCAACGGCTCAGACACGAGACGTATGTGGCAGGGTCTACAGTCAATCACGGACTACAAAAAGCAAACCAGCCCCGTCGCAGACCATGATGTCTTGCTCCCAGACAAACTAAACAACTTCTTTGCTCGCTTTGAGGACAATACAGTGCCACTGACACGGCCCGCTAACAAAACCTGCGGGCTCTCCTTCACTGCAGCCAATGTGAGTAAAACATTTAAACGTGTTAACCCTCCCAAGGCTTCCAGCCCAGACGGCATCCCAGCTGCGTCCTCAGAGCATGCGTAGACCAGCTGGCTGGTGTGTTTAAGGACATATTTAATCAACCCTTATCCCAGTCTGCTGTTCCCACATGCTTCAAGAGGGCCACCATTGTTCCTGTTCCCAAGAAAGCAAAGGTAACTGAGCTAATTGACTACCGCCTGATAGCACTCACTTCCGTCATCATGAAGTGCTTTGAGAGACTAGTCAAGGACCATATCACCTCCATCCTACCTGACACCCTAGACCCACTCCAATTTCCTTACCGCCCCAATAGGTCCACACATCCGGGCATCACTCTTTCTGGTGTCCCTCCCACGTCTCCGGCTTCCTCCTCCCTTCTGGTTCCCTCGGGTTCCCCACGTCACCGGACATACTGGTGCACATTTGGCGGAACAACTGGAAATCCCTTTTGATAAGGACCGGTACAGGCATGTTTGGGACGACTCCCACTGGTCCTGCGTGTTGTCCCTTTGTGGTCTGTAGGTGGAGGAGTGTGGTAGGGTAGTCCTTGGTCTCACTGTGTATGCATGTGATGGCCACAGTGTCCATCAGGTTCTGGGACTGGGCGAAGTCAGGTCGGATCAGGGTCACCATACTCCCGGAGTACAAAAATGCCGTGGTGTTCTTTCCAGTGCCTCTTACCGGTGTGACAGGGGAAGGACCACTCTCCTCAGCTCAGCATGCCATCAGTAAGCTTTCTCGATGGTCGTGAACGTTATGGGTTCAGCAGTTAGCCAGCTCTTGGCCAGCCTAATTAGATCATGCATTTGGTGATCGGGGGATACTGTAAGATCATACGCCCAATCATGGAATCTTTCTGCCCTGTTAATCAGGGTGTAACCATAGCGGCATAGGATCTCCTTTATCAGCACCTCGTAATGCGTCGCCTGGTCAACCGTCAGATCCTGATAGGTCTTCTGTGCCACGCCTGATAGGAAAGGTGCTAGCAGGCTGGCCCATTGCTCATGGAGCCATTTCTCCCCAGCCGCCGTCCTTTCGAAGGTTTGTAGGTAAGCCTCGATGTCGTCAGCCTCTGTCAGCTTCAATATTAACCTACTAGGTTTGGGACGAGAGAATGCGGCTGTCAGCTGGCTGAGTTTAGCTTGCAGGAGAGAAGTCTGCTGACGCTGTTCTTCCAGCAGCTCCTGATGCATAGCCTGCTGTGCTATGTTCACCTTCACCAGCTGTCTCAACAACACTTCCATTGTGCTCTGTGTCTGTTTAGTTATTGAACTTGGTTTGCTTTGTCCGCATTCTCCACCATATGTAGCAGGCTCAAGGGTGTGGGGTTTCCATGTCACCAAGTTCAACAACAAAACATGCACCAGTAGCACAAATAGAATGGATATGGGGGGTTTATTAGAGATATTGGTACACTGGGGAAGAGGGGGAATTCAAGCTGTTTCCGTTGTTCCTTCCGTTTTCCAGGGGTAATCCTCACACTCGGGTCCTCAGCCAATCCGGTCTTGTACACAAGGGGGTTAGTCCGACAGTCTAGGTCACAACGGGTAATCACAAAGATATAGTTTTCTCTTCTCTCACTCTTCATAGCGCACTTGGCTCTCTCCTACTCTGCCCCGTTGTGCAGGCTGCTTCCTCCTTTATCCCCAAGCACTCCCTGGCTTAACGATGAACAACCTCATTGGGGCGGGAAGTCCGTATAAGGCTCGTGGGTGGAGCCAGCGACCTGCAAGATATCTCCCCTCAATTACCACTCCCCTCACCTCTCCCTGCCGTCTGCCACAATATTGAACAGTGCCTCTTGATTTCAAGCACTCTCCGCTGCCAACGTGCAGAAATCCACCACATAATCAGCTTCACTGCGGGAGTCCTGCCGAAGCTGGATTAGCTTCCGGGCGGCCTCTCGCCCAGAGAATGGGGCATCAAAGACCTTCCTTACTTCTCCCATGAACCCCTCAAGACGAGCGCTGTTCCCATACGACAGTAGCCCAGGTGAGAGCCCTCCCGGACATCAGCTTGATGAGGTAGGCTATCTTGGAGCAATCCAAGGGGAAGTAGGAGGGCTGAAGCACGAAGACGAGGGCACACTGAGCTACAGGTAAACCCAACCTATTTCTACAATTGCTCTTCTTAAGATCAGATTTTAAACCTAAAACTAATCCTAACCGTAACCACACTGCTAACCTTATGCTAAACCTTAAATTGAGACCAAAAAGGACATTTTTGTTTTCATAAATTTTTATGATACAGCAAATATTGACTTTGTGGCTGGGGTAAATAGTGTCAACCCTTCCAGCACCCTGCATCCTCCACACACACACACACACGCACACGCATGCATACACACTCCACCTCTTCCACTAATAGACAGTGTTTACTCCTAGCTTCCAACAACTACTCAACGAACAGCCAACCAGCCAGCCAGCCAGTCACTGTATTGCGGCACGTCACTAGGATGTTTATTTGGAGTGTCCTCTGCTCTGTGACAGGCAGTCAGTGTAGCTTTTGTCTGTGGCATCACATGTTTCCATTCAACCCAACCACCCAGCACATCCAGCCCATCCATCCCATCCAGCACAGGCAGCAGAGTGGCAGCTGTATCATTTCCCAGGCTGATTTCTCTTGTCTCTGGCCAGCAGAACCATGTTTACCCTCTCCTCTCCTCCATCGCCCCCCTTCCACTTCCTCCCACTCTCCTCTCCTCCCCCTCTTCTCTCCTCCATCCTCCCACTCTCCTCTCCTCCTCCCCTCCTCCATCTTCATCCTCCATCCTCATCCTCATCCTCTCCTCCATCCTCCCCTCTCCTCCATCCTTCCCCCTCCCTCTCTCCTCTCCTCCATCCTCCCCTCTCCTCCATCCTTCCCCTTCTCCTCCATCCTCCCACTCTCCTCTCATCCCCTCCTCCTGTCCTCCCACTCTCCTCCTCTGCTCCTTCCTCCCCCTCTCATCTCCTCCATCGCCCCCCTTCCACTTCCTCCCACTCTCCTCTCCTCCCCCTCTTCTCTCCTCCATCCTCCCACTCTCCTCTCCTCCTCCCCTCCTCCATCTTCATCCTCCATCCTTCATCCTCATCCTCATCCTCTCCTCCATCCTCCCCTCTCCTTTTCTCCATCCTCCCCCTTTCCTCTCCTCCATCCTCCCCCTCTCCTCCATCCTTCTCTTCTCCTCTCCTCCATCCTCCCCCTCTCCTCTACTCCATCCTTCTCCTCCTCTCCTCCATCCTCCTCCTCTACCCTCCTCCATCCTCTCCTATCCTCTCCTATCCTCTATCCTCTCCTCTCCTCCATCTTCGCCCTGCTTCTCTCCTCCATCCTCTCCCTCTACTCCATGCACTCCTCACATCCATCTCGCTCAGACAACCAGAGAAGAGTAATGTAATTGTTTTCTGGCATCCCTACTATACTCAGCGTGGCGAAATAGGAGGTATGCAGTGTTTACAGTTCATTTCTCCAGTTGGCAACTCATACAGAATCTGTGTTTTGCTTTGTCTCTTCAACCCCTGGTAGGAAAACAAAAGAGCAGACATTACAGTCTAGGAGCTACATATATGAACAGCTCCATCAAAACTAATAAATCACAGTCTCACTACTCTAACTATTAGGCCTGCAGCTGGACTATTTTCATTAACTCGTGCTGTGGCATTAGTGGTTGCAGTGTGTGCTTTGTCTGTCTATGAATGTGTGTCAACAGAAAAGTGTGTGAAATTTCTCAACCATTTCTTGAAGAGCCGACTTTCACACACTAGAATCATGTCTCATAGGAGGACTGAGAAATACAATGATGGTAGCAACTAACTTGAAGCTACTCATTCCATTCTATTGAATTGTTATAAACTGGTCAGTACATAGACTCTATGGCAAGGGTCTGCCTTTGAACTGTTACGTCCCTCACCACTTTTTGTGACCATCCTCCCAGAATGCTTTGCGGATGGAGCCGGGATTCAGAAAAGGACTATGGGCCGTGGAGCAGAGCGGAGTAGAAGGTGGAGGGGGCGGGCTGTTTTCGGGAAGCTCCATCCCTGGATCAGTGTGATAAGAACACAGAGTGGGAGGGGGAGGTGGCTCATTTCCAAACAATTAAAGCGTGCTTAGCACCAAGAAGCTAAGCCAGCCATAGCATAAGTGAATAGGCTGACGCCATTGCAACTGGAATGTTTCCAGTTTCCAGTGTTTTTTATATTTCATATATTGTAGACATTCATTATTCTACTAACTCTTTTTTATTTAGAAAATGCCATGGGAAAAATAATCACACACACACACACACACACACACACACACACACACACACACACACACACACACACACACACGCACACACACACACACACACACACACACAGTAAAAACAGGGTGCTTACTCTCAACGTAAGTGTAGGAATGTATATTTATTTATTGGTGTGGCGTGCCTACGCCAGCTGCAACAATGCTGAGATGAGGCGTTAAAGTGTACCAGGTGACAATTACAGGAGTGTGCTATCAGTGTGATTATAGACCTGGGAGTGTCTCACACTCTATTCATCACCCAAACATACTTCATATCTCTCAGAGAGAGGGCTGTCTGTAGAACTCTGATTCATCACTCAAACATACTTCATATCTCTTCATACACTCTTCAAGACTGTTGGAAAAGCATTCCAGGTGAAGCTGGTTGAGAGAATGCCAAGAGTGTGCTAAGCTGTCATCAAGGCAAAGGGTGGCTACTTTGAAGAATCTAAAATCTAAAACATATTTTGATTTGTTTAACACTTTTTGGGTTACTACATAATTCTGTATGTGTTATTTCACAGTTTTGATCTCTTCACTATCATTATGTGTAGAAAATAGTGAAAATTAAGAAAAAACATTGAATGAGTAGGTGTGTCCAAACTTTTGACTGGTACTGTACATTTTGTAAATATTTTCCTCCTTTATTACTTTCCCCTGAGCCTACCCCACCACTCCCCTAATTGGAGTTAACTAATTGACAACAATACTTACACGGAACCCAAACCGGCTGCGTGGGTGCACCATCGTGTACCATCGTGCATATATTTATTTTGTCCCCCCATACCAAACGCGATCACGACACGCAGGTTAAAATATCAAAACAAACTCTGAACCAATTACATTAATATGGGGACAGACAGGTCGAAAAGCATTAAACATTTATGGCAATTTAGCTAGCTAGCTTGCACTTGCTAGCTAAATTGTCCTATTTAGCTAGCTTGCTGTTGCTAGCTAATTTGTCCTGGGATATAAACAATGAGTTGTTATTTTACCTGAAATGCACAAGGTCCTCTACTCTACTATTGATCCACAAATAAAACGGTCAACCGAATCGTTTCTAGTCATCTCTCCTCCTTCTAGGCTTTTTCTTCTCTTGACTTTAAATTGTGATTGGCAACTTTCATAAATTAGGTGCATTACCGCCACTGACCTCGTTCGTCTTTCTGTCACCCACGTGGGTATAACCAATGAGGAGATGGCACGTGGGTAACTGCATCTATAAACCAATGAGGAGATGTGAGAGGCAAGACTTGTAGCGCGATCTGCGTCACAAATAGAACTGACTTATATTTTAGCCCTTGGCAACGCAGACGCTCGTTGGCGAGCGCGAGCAGTGTGGGTGCAATAATTGAATAATATTGATTTCTACATTTATTTTGGAATGCTCGCGCACACGACGTGAGCGGTGTACTCAGCCTGTTAGGCTTCTACTTCCAACTTATACTTACTATATACATTTTACGGAAACAGTATATTTTACATTAGTTATCTTTTGTTTGCTTTTAGTCCCATCCTTCAGCTACCCTCAACCCCTCCCATCTTTCTCTGAAGACCATCCAGTTTTGATTTCTAGCTGTCATATATTTTTCAATATATCTTTGTTGTAAATGTTTTTGTGCCAAACTGGTGGCTGTTGTGAAAAAAGTCAATAGTTGGAAAAGTTGCAGAGTGAACTGAAAATAATGCCATTGTTGATTAGATGTTTTTTTCATTAATTAGGTTATTTTCTCTTGAACCATATGGTATATCTACTAGAAAAAGATATTAAAAATGAATTCTAGATGAGATAAGATAAGATTTTGTTATTTTTGTTATTCAAGTATAAATTACCAAAGTTACCATAGATTACCATAGATTACCTGTTAATTACCAAAGTACAGAAGATTCCGGTAACTTCGGTACATTACTGGTAGCTTTGCAACCCTAATGTGGGTGCATGCATGTGTGTGTGTGTGTGTGTGCGTTTGCGTCCGTGTGTGCATGCTTGCATACCGCGGGTGCGTGCATGTTGGTGTATGGGCATATGTGTGCATGGTCAAAATCAAATGATGATGCATGAGCAAAACACTCTGTTTTCAGAATACTCTCTTAGGTGATAAGCACTGGAGCATACAGGTGTTTGAGGCACTCAAATGAACCATCTGCCATGCTCTTCCTATCCCATCTTCATATCTGATCGCCCTGTCAAATCCCTAATCCGTGGTCAAGCATCCATGACAGACAGACTACTCCCAGGGTATTTTTCCACTCGTCCACCCATTCCCGACTCGTTCATGCCACAGTCTTCCTGTTCCGATACCTGTTGGCATCCATTCTCGTCCTTGCTATCCGGACTCCATTGGACGTCCCAACTCTGACGTTACCCCATTGAAGTTGAAATTTAAAATGGTTAAGGTAAGGTTTAAGTTTAGGGTTAGGTAAGGGTTATGGTTAAGGTTGGGGTTGGAGTAAGGATAGGAGATAAGGTCAGAGTTAGAGTAGGGACATCCCAAGGATCCCGGATAGTACTGTCTTCACCGTCAGGAGACCAGGGAGGAACTGGGGCAACAAAAAGCCTCACAGCGTTCACAAACATCCTGCTAAGCTTCTCTAGAACAAGAGTTCTCTGCACTGGGAATGGATTGGGTCTCCAGGGCATTACTGTAGTGTCTGTGATGGGAGAGAGTTGTCTGTCAGTATTGAAAAATAATGTCTACTGTACTTATATTGTATGAAGGATTGGAAGGACGATGTTATCGCCCACTGTAGTACAAAAGTTGGATCTTAGTATGATCACTCTTTTGTTTGTAAGAATTGCCGTGCAATGGAGGAAATGTAGATTAGCTTCGTGATTTATGTAAAATCACTGAAAACCCATACTCATATATAAACAGAATTGTTGAAATGTTGTTGATGCAGGATTACTTTGCTGTAACAATATACAGTACCAGTAAAAAGTGTCTACTCACTGACTCATTCAAGGGTTTTTATTTATTTCTTACTATTTTCAACATATAGAATAATAGTGAAAACATCAAACTATGAAATAACACATATGACATCATGTAGTAACCAAAAAAGGTGTTAAACAAATCAAAATATATTTTATTTTTGAGATTCTTCACAGTAGCCACCCTTTGCCTTGATGACAGCGTTGCACACTCTTGACATTCTCTCAACCAGCTTCATGAGGAATGCTTTTCCAACAGTCTTGAAGGAGTTCCCACATATGCTGAGCACTTGTTGGCTGCTTTTCCTTCACTCTGCGGTCCAACTCATCCCAAACCATTTCAATTTGGTTGAGGTCAGGAGACCATGCCATCTGATGCAGCACTCCATCACTCTCCTTATTGGTCAAATAGCCCTTACACAGCCTGGAGGTGTGTTTTGGGTCATTGTCCTGTTGAAAAACAAATGATAGTCCCACTAAGGGCAAACCAGATGGGATGGTGCATCGCTGTAGAATGCTGTGGTAGCCATGGTGGTTAAGTGTGCCTTGAATTCTAAATAAATCACTGACAGTGTCACCATCAAAGCACCCTCACACCATCACACTTCCTCCTCCATGATTCACGGTGGGAACCACACATGCGGAGATCATCCATTCACCTACTCTGCATCTCACAAAGACACCGTGGTTGGAATCAAAAATCTCAAATTTTGACTCATCAGACCAAAGGACAGATTTCCACCGGTCTAATGTCCATTGCTCTTGTTTCTTGGCCCAAGTAAGTCTCTTCTTATTATTGGTGTCCTTTAGTAGTGGTTTCTTTGAAGCAATTTGACTATGAAGGCCTGATTCATGCAGTCTCCTCTGAACAGTTGATGTTGAAATGTGTCTGTTACTTGAACTCTTTGAAGCATTTATTTGGGCTGCAATCTGAGGTGCAGTGAACTCTAATGAACTTATCCTCTGCAGCAGAGGTAACTCTGGGTCTTCCTTTCCTGTGGTCGGTCCTCATGAGAGCCAGTTTCATCATAGTGCTTGGATGGTTTTTGTGACTGCACTTGAAGAAACTTTCAAAGTTCTTGAAATGTTCCATATTGACTGATCTTCATGTCTTAAAGTAGTGATGGACTGTCATTTCTCTTTGCTTATTTGAGCTGTTCCTGCCACAATATGGACTTGGTCTTTTACCAAATAGGGCTATATTCTGTATACCACCCCTACCTTGTCACAACACAACTGATTGGCTCAAACGCATTAAGAAGGAAAGAAATTCCACAAATTAACTTTTAACAAGGCACACCTATTAATATAAATGCATTCCAGATGACTACTTTATGAAGCTCGTTGAGAGAATGCCAAATGTGTGCAAGAGTGTGCAAAGCTGTCATCAAGTTAAAGGGTGGCTACTTTGAAGAATCTAAAATCTAAAATATATTTTGATTTGTTTAACACTATGATTACTACATGATTCCATATGTGTCATTTCATAGTTTTGATGTCTTCACTCTTATTCTACAATGTAGAAAATAGTAAAAAATAAAGAAAAACCCTTGAATGATTATCTGTGTCCAAACTTTTGACTGGTCCTGTAGTCAAATTAAGATCCTACATCTGTAATATAAAATGTTCACAGGACTAACAAGCCATATTTCCTAAAAGTTACTTAACTGTTTTCTTTGTGTCAGGTGAACAGAGTTACTGTACTGCTGTAATGCCAATAATAATGTTAGTGAACAATGGCATAATCTCTGCTTCAATCTCACATACATAACAATGAGTTCATACCATGAATGCTTTGTTTCGACACTTTAGGAAGGTACATGAAAGTGACATTACATAAGTTTGTAGTCTTGTTTACACACTGTTTGTGTGTTTACGAGATGGCAGCTGCTCGCTCAAAGGATTTCCTTATCACACATGTTAACATTTAACACTGGTCTCTTCAAAGATAAAAGCAAGTTACTTTTATCTGACACCCACTCAACTTTAATGTCCCCAAACATCAACATAACGTCCCCATAATGTTCACATAACATCAACATCAATAACTCCCTCATCATATCCACATTACATTCCCATGACATCGATATAAAGCCCCGATAATGTTGCCATAACATCAACACAACGTCCCAATAACCTCCCTGTAACATCACCATAACATCAATATAACGTTCCCATAATGTCCCACAAAAATAGAAATATTATCACTGAATGCAGACAATTTTGTGGAAGGAAGCTGTTCATCTACTTAGCCACAGTGTGTGTAGAGTGTGTGTAGAGTGAGTGTAGAGTGTGTGTAGAGTGTGTGTAGAGTGAGTGTAGAGTGTGTGTAGAGTGTGTGTAGAGTGAGTGTAGAGTGTGTGTAGAGTGAGTGTAGAGTGTGTATAGAGTGAGTGTAGAGTGTGTGTAGAGTGAGTGTAGAGTGTGTGTAGAGTGAGTGTAGAGTGAGTGTAGAGGGTGTGTAGAGGGTGTGTAGAGTGTGTGTAGAGTGTGTGTAGAGTGAGTGTAGAGTGAGTGTAGAGTGTGTGTAGAGTGTGTGTAGAGTGTGTGTAGAGTGTGTGTAGAGTGAGTGTAGAGTGTGTGTAGAGTGAGTGTAGAGTGAGTGTAGAGTGTGTGTAGAGTGTGTGTAGAGTGTGTGTAGAGTGAGTGTAGAGTGTGTGTAGAGTGAGTGTAGAGTGAGTGTAGAGTGTGTGTAGAGTGAGTGTAGAGTGTGTGTAGAGTGAGTGTAGAGTGAGTGTAGAGTGTGTGTAGAGTGTGTGTAGAGTGTGTGTAGAGTGTGTGTAGAGTGTGTGTAGAGTGTGCGTAGAGTGTGCGTAGAGTGTGTGTAGAGTGAGTGTAGAGTGTGTGTAGAGTGTGTGTTGAGTGAGTGTAGAGTGTGTGTAGAGTGTGTGTTGAGTGAGTGTAGAGTGTGTATAGAGTGTGTGTAGAGAGTGTGTAGAGTGTGTGTAGAGTGAGTGTAGAGTGTGTGTGCGTGTTTGTAAACGCCAAGTAATACATCACTGATCCAATCTAACTTCAGGCCATCTGTCTCTGCCATGAGAAATCATAGAGTAAGCAGTGATAAATCATTTCTCTGCTTATGATCTCAGGCAACCGTCTTCCGACTCCGCAACCACATGTGACCACTGTCTTCTTTTTAATGCTGCTTTCCTCCTCTTTACTCTACCTTCATCTTTGTCCAAATTCACCAGCTCCTCACACATTCTTCCTGTGGTGGGTTTCATCTGGTGGATGTAGTCTAGCGTGTGGCCCCCAACCTGGGATTGGTCTGATCCCGGAGGCCCCTATGGACACCACATGGGGAGGATGACAGGGGACATGTGTGCTTCACTCCCTAATCAAGACCATGTGACACCCAAGGGGGGCCACAAAGAAACAGTGATGTCATCCACAGACATCCCAGCCGTCACCTCCCTGTTTGTGTTGCATACGTTTGGGACACACTGTTACTGAACAGATGCTGAATTAATCTAAAGATCTAGAGTTTTTTTAGGGTAATACAAAATCAAATCAAATTGTATTAGTCACATGCACCAGATACAACAGGTGTAGTAGACCTTACAGTGAAATGCTTACTTACAAGCCCCTGAACAACAATGCAGTTTAAAAAATACAAATAACAATAATAAATTAAAGGAACAAGTAATTAAAGAGCAGCAGTAAAATAACAATAGCGAGACTATATACAGGGGGTACCGGTACAGAGTCAATGTGCGATATTGTACAAAAATAGTCTAGATATGAATATGACACACACACACACACACACACACACACACACACACACACACACACACACACACACACACACACACACACACACACACACACACACACACACACACACACACACACACACACTTTTATTGAACTGTACTGTACATCATAAATACCTGTGCCAGTGGGTTAGAGGGAGAGTTCTACTGGGGAGAAGCAGCTGTGTGCCAGCTGTGATAAGCTTCATTGAAATGGAAAGGGGAGGAGAGGGTGGGAGTTGTGGGCTGGGGGGCTACCTGGCCATGAGCAGTCTCCTCTCCATCTCCCTTGGCATGCATGGAATCCCTTTGTACACAACTACTTCATCTGCAGCCAGTAAAGCTGACCTATCCCCTCTTCCCTCTCTCTCTCTCTCTCTCTCTCTCTGTCTCTCGCTCTCTCTCTGTCTCGCTCGCTCTCTCTCTCTTTCTCTCACTTTCTCTCTCTCTCTCTCGCTCTCTCTCTCCCTCTCTCTCTCTCTCTCTTCCTCTCTCTCGCTCTCTCTCTCTTTTCTCTCTCAGAAGACTTTATGAAGGCCCATCTAAAGCTTTCTGAGTTAAAACCTCCATTCCTGAGGCCAGTGATCAGAGTCAAGCCGTTAATCGTGCGACCCTGTTGCTTTGGATTCTAGCGGTCCACACGTGCTGAGCACTACTGTTCTGGCCTGGTCCACTGAGGCCAGTGAGAATTACAAACCAAAAGCCCAGCCCTACAAAATTCTGTCTGCTGGACGGACTACAACACAATCACCATCTGTGCATTGCTGCATATGTGATGTGTTCACTCAAATCCTAACACTCCATGTCCCTGCCGCCCTGCTGTCGCTCAAATCAATGATCACGGAGTGTGCCAATTTCTCTGAAATGAGAGGCCCAAGACGAGCTACGGGCTACCAGCCTCCTTAGATATATTACTACATGATGGATCTGGAATACAAAACACGTAAAACAGCACATACAGACGCAATGTCAAACGAGGTCTCAAATGAATTGGTCAATTGTTGGTAATTATGAGATCTATATTTTACCCAAAAGCAATCTGGCTCCCGTTAGGCTTTTCAGGCCAGGGTAGAGGAACCCTGCATCGAACAGCGCCGTGCAGCCCAGACGGACATACCTTCAGGATGAAAAGGCTGGCCCTTTTTCCCACATTTTGCCCGGAAGTCAGTTACACTCAAAGACAAAGGCCCCTTCTGTTGCATTTCAAAATACTGGCCATGCTGAAAAACGGGCGTTTTGAAAAGCATCCAGATGTCTACAGGACTATGTAGGAATCCCCGTCTGAGAGTCATTCTCAACTATAACTGTGGCCGTTCAGTCGGCTCGGTCGGGAAATACTGCTGTTATTAAAGCTGGGATTAGGGTTATTTCTGGCTTCGTTGGATTCCCATGTCTTCTAGCCACAACAGAGATGGCGTGCCAGAGAGGTGAAATACACTGCATGAACAATGGAGCACGTTTCGGTTCCACAGCCATGTTCATTCTGTATGCTGTTCTAACAGTGTGGGTGTTAACAGAGGATGTGTTCAGGCCTCCACCTCCTTTCTCTCCCTGTTGGCACATTACAGGCCCTCCCTCTGGGGCGTCCATTGGTATTGTTAATTGGTGTAATTGGGTCCGTTTTCTGGTGTAATGAACCACGCCTCAGCCGTGTCAATCTCAATCATATCCCTACGTGTCCTGACTGACTGGTACTGTAGCCAAGCTGCTTGGGGAAATGTGTGATGTGTTGAATGATGTTGAATTAGTTAACAGCCATGCATTTGAATTGGACAACACTCCACAAATGTTATGTGCAAGTCTACAGTAACACCACAGGTTAACAGTAATCTTCATGCTTGTTGGAGATTTACTAGAATTCCAATTTACAGCTGATAAATATTCCAAAAAGTATCCAAAGAACATAAACTGATGTTTTGAAATATTGTCATGCAAGAAACAGTAAAGTTACAGAAAAGTACGTTGCGTCCTCAGTTTTGGAAGAAGCTTGTGTTTTGGAACATGCATTGCCTTTTTCTATGGATCTGCTATGTGTTGAGGATCTGTGGTCCCTGGGTTAGGCCTCCGTCGCAACCAGCACACTGGACAAGCTTTTAACCCCCCCAAGAAACGCTAAGCTATTATGCCATAGTGAGACTGAGAGTCACCACCATGCACTTGCATAATAACAACATAACAGGTATTTGGTGGAGCTGTTGTATGAAAATCAATACTTTTGTACTGAGACTTTCGGTGCATGCCTGTATAGTGAATGCAACATGGACGAAATTGAGTTCGACTCCACTATTCTAACAACTTCAACTGCCAAAATGCTGTGGCAACAGGAACAACTAACAGCAGTATCTTTGCATCTTAGTCAGACCACAGTGTTACTCTAAAACACTTTGCTATAACCTTAGCCCAAATTGACGTAGAGGGCGGGACTGGGAGTGGCAAGAAAGCCTTCACTCTCAATCTGTCTCCAGTCACCACCCTAGGCAACATCAGGACCTCTCATCAACTAACCCACCCTGTTACCCTGGTCCCACCCCCTGGCCCAGCTGCCCAGGTATCACTCAACACATCACAACTTTATCCCCCCTTCAATTTGGGTTTATTGCCGACCTGGAATGCTTGGTATGTCCACAGGCACACCCTTCCCTTCCACACACATAGGCCTGGACACTGGGAGCACAAGCCAGAGCTCGTTCAGCCTCTTCATCTTTCCACAGGAGATGGGATGTGGTCTAGTCAGCTCAATTGCTGGCTGGCACCGCTTCAGGCAGACATGGTCAGATAGGGTTTTACCAAGCTGCCGTCTCTCCCATCACGGAACAAACTAAAACCACAAGGCTGTCTGTGGATTCCAGCAGGTGGTGCCTCAAGGAGAAAATCAGATATCAGAGCTCCAAGTCTCCCATTCTCCCTGCTTCTCTAACCCCCTCATATCCCTCCTCTCTCACCTCTCCTTTCACCTCCTCACCGACATAGCTCTCCTTTGTCTAGGTTGGCACTCTGGAATTATGTTGCCTGATTGAAATATTCACATAGGGCCAGTCCTGCCTGATGAAAAGGCCCATTCTTCTTCGTCCCACCTTGCTGATGCGAGTGGAAGTCAGCTGTAGCCGCAGGGCAGAACTTGAGCCTGCAGGAGTATGCAGCCAGGGAAACTGTGTCAGGATCTGAGTACCCCTGGAAATGTGGTCTAGCTTAGCGCAGCCTAGCGTTAGAATCATACTGGCCCCTGGGAGTGAGATAGTGTAACCTAGTATTAGCATCATACTGGCCCATGGGAACGTGACCCATGCAGCCATGCATAGCCCATGCAGCTCCCTGGGAGAGTCTAATTGTGCCAGGCCAAGTGGTGTTGAAATGATGGATTCTCCTCCACTCTGAAGACCCTCGGCTCGACTAACCTCCAACAACTCTGCTTCGCGAGACTAGATGGAGGTCCCCTTACATCCTGGCTTTCTCAGAGGGAATTTAAAAGACAAACAAGTAGCCAGTAGATAGTCTAAATAACGATGAAGCTTGGTAGTTTACTTTCCTAATATGTAACGGCTTTCCTCCTCCTCTTCATCCTAAGAGGAGGAGCAGGGATCGAACCAAAATGCAGTGGAGTTTGTAGACATGATTTATTAAAGAAAAACACGAACTCGACTAATACACTAACAAAACAAATAAACGGTGTAGACAGACCTAGACGACGAACTTACATAAAACATGAAGAACGCACGAATAGAGAAAATAGCCTACACATAAATGACACTGAAACAAACAAACCGAAAACAGTCCCGTGTGGCGCAACGACATACACAAACACAGGAGACAATCACCCACAACGAACACTGTGAAAACACCTACCTAAATATGACTCTTAATTAGAGGAATGCCAAACACCTGCCTCTAATTAAGAGCCATACCAGGCAACCCATAAACCAACATAGAAACAGAAAACATAGAATGCCCACCCAACCTCACGTCCTGACCAACTAACACATATAACAAACTAACAGAAATAGGTCAGGAACGTGACATAACCCCCCCATAAGGTGCGAACTCCGGGCGCACCAGCACAAAGTCTAGGGGAGGGTCTGGGTGGGCATCTGACCACGGTGGTGGCTCAGGCTCCGGGCAAGGTCCCCACCCCACCATAGTCAATCCCAGCTTCCATCTCCCCCTATGAATGTTCACCCTCATCTTACCCCCACAAAATCCTTTTGGTAACAACAACAACCGGGGCAGCACCGGGACAGAGGGATAGATCAAGACAGAGGGATAGCTCAAGACAGAGGGATAGATCAGGATAGAGAGGTAGCTTAGGATAGAGAGGTAAATCAGGATAGAGGGGCAACTCCGGACTGAAAGGCAGCTCCGGACAGAGAGACAGCTCTGGACTGAGGGGCAGTTCTGGGTAAATAGCCGCTCCGGGCTAAGGGACAGCTCATGACTGGCTAACGGCTCTGGACGCTCATGGCTGGCTGACGGCTCTCGACGCTCATGGCTGGCTGACGGCTCTCGACGCTTATGGCTCGCTGACGGCTCTGGACGCTCATGGCTCGCTGACGGCTCTGGACGCTCATGGCTGTCTGAAGGCTCTGGACGCTCATGGCTCACTGACGGCTCTGGCAGATCCTGTCTGGTTGGCGGCTCTGGCAGATCCTGTCTGGTTGGCGGCTCTGGCAGATCCTGTCTGGTTGGCGGCTCTGGCAGACCCTGTCTGGTTGGCGGCTCTGGCAGATCCTGTCTGGTTGGCGGCTCTGGCAGATCCTGTCTGGTTGGCGGCTCTGGCAGATCCTGTCTGGTTGGCGGCTCTGGCAGATCCTGACTGATAACTGGCTCTAGCGGCTCCTGACTGACTATCGGCTCTGACGGCTCGGGACAGACGGGCGGCTCTAATGGCTCAGGACAGACGGATGGCTCAGACGGCGCTGGGGAGACGGATGGCTCAGACGGCGCTGGGGAGACGGATGGCTCAGACGGCGCTGGGGAGACGGATGGCTCAGATGGCGCTGGAGAGACGGATGGCTCAGATGGCGCTGCGGAGACGGATGGCTCAGACTGCACCTGTCTGGCGGAAGGCTCTGGCTGCTCCTGTCTGGCGGAAGGCTCTGTAGGCTCATGGCAGACGGGCAGCTTTGCAGGCTCATGGCAGACAGGCAGTTCATGCACCGTTGTGCAGACGGCAGACTCTGGCCGGCTGGGACGCACTGTAGGCTTGGTGCGTGGTGCCGGAACTGGAGGCACCTGACTGAGGACACGCACTTCAAGCCTAGTGCGGGGAGCAGGGACAGGACACACTGACCTCTCGAAGCGCACTATATTCCTGGTGCGTGGTACCGGACTGAGGGCACGCACCTCAGGACGAGTGCGGGGAGAAACAGTGTGCACAGGACTTAGGAGACGCACATGTGGCTTAGTGCGCGGTGCCGGAACTGGAGGCACTGGACTGGAGACACGCACCATAGGGAGAGTGCGTGGAGGAGGAACAGGACTCTGAAAACGCACTGGAAGCCTGGTGCGTGGTGTAGGCACTGGTGGTACTGGGCTGGGTCGGGGAGGTAGTGCCGGAAATACCGGACCGTGAAGGCGTACTGGCTCCCTTGAGCACCGAGCCTGCCCAACCTTACCTGGTTGAATGGTCCCCGTCGCCCGACCAGTGCGGGGAGGTGGAATAACCCGCACCGGGCTATGTAGGCGAACCGGGGACACCATGCGTAAGGCTGGTGCCATGTAAGCCGGCCCGAGGAGACGCACTGGAGACCAGACGCGTTGAGCCGGCCTCATGACACCTGGCTCAATGCCCAATCTAGCCCTACCAGTGCGGGGAGGTGGAATAACCCGCACTGGGCTATGCACTCGTACAGGAGACACCGTGCGCTCTACTGCGTAACACGGCGCCTGCCCGTACTCCCGCTCTCCACGGTAAGCCTGGGAAGTGGGCGCAGGTCTCCTACCTGCCCTTGGCCCACTACCTCTTAGCCGCCCCCCAAGAAATTGTTGGGGTCTCCTCTCGGGCTTCCAGCCACGTCTCCTTGCTGCCTCCTCATACCACCGCCTCTCTGCTTTCGCTGCCTCCAGCTCAGCTTTGGGACGGCGATATTCTCCCGGCTGTGCCCATGGACCTTTCCCGTCCAATATTTCCTCCCAAGTCCATGATACCTGTGTAGAATCCTGCTTGAACTCACGCCGCTTGGTTCTGGAGTGGTGGGTGATTCTGTAACGGCTTTCCTCCTCCTCTTCATCCGAAGAGGAGGAGCAGGGATCGAACCAAAATGCAGCGGAGTTTATAGACATGATTTATTAAAGAAAAACACGAACTCGACTAATACACTAACAAAACAAATAAACGGTGTAGACAGACCTAGACGACGAACTTACATAAAACATGAAGAACGCACGAATAGAGAAAATAGCCTACACATAAATGACACTGAAACAAACAAACCGAAAACAGTCCCAACGACATACACAAACACAGGAGACAATCACCCACAACGAACACTGTGAAAACACCTACCTAAATATGACTCTTAATTAGAGGAACGCCAAACACCTGCCTCTAATTAAGAGCCATACCAGGCAACCCATAAACCAACATAGAAACAGAAAACATAGAATGCCCACCCAACCTCACGTCCTGACCAACTAACACATATAACAAACTAACAGAAATAGGTCAGGAACGTGACATAATAACAAGCTTTTCGGCTAAACAAAGGAGTCCTGATTGTCAGGTTTTGGCCAGGACTGTTCTGGGTTTTGTCACTAGATGTCCCCATTGCACCTTTTTTGAACCTTTTGTTTTTTCCTTGCTCTTTTATTGTTTGCACCTGTGTGTCGTTCCCTTGTTAGTATTTAAACCCTGTGTGTTCCTCAGTTCTTTGCTCAGTGTTTGTATGTTAGCACCCAGCCCCAGCCCAAGCCTTTTTGTGTGAAACATATTGTTCTCTTATTGGATTTTCCAGAGGTTCTCTGGTTTAGTTCTGGTGTATTTTTGAGTAGTCTTTTGAGGTTTGTTTTTCCCTGCTGTTTTTACCACTTTGTGGAGTTTCTTTGTATTTTGGAGGATTTCCATTTTGTGCCTCTTGGCTTTATTTTGGACGTGGTGGATTTATATTCTTTCCCTGAAGATCTTGCCCTTTTATTAAATCATTATCTCTAGTACTGCTGAGTCTGCCTCATCTTCTGGGTTCTGCCAACTATTAGTGACTGTTTTTCTCACCGGGTCCTGACACTGATTCCACGCTTCAAGATTGCTTCGATCACGTAGACTGTGATATTATAGACTGTTCCGGATAGCCTCAGACAACAACATTGATGTATACGCTGATTCGGTGAGGGCGTATATTAGCAAGTGCATCGGTGATGTTGTACCCACGGTGACTATTTAAACCTTCCCCAACCAGAAACCGTGGACTGATGGCAGCATTCACGCAAAACTGAAAGCGCAAACCACTGCTTATATTCATGGCAAGGCGACCGGAAACATGATTGAATACAAACAGTGTAGCTATTCCCTCCGCAAGGCAATCAAACAAGCTAAACATCAGTATTGAGACAAAGTAGAGTCACAATTCAATGGCTCAGACAAGAGACGTATGTGGCAGGGTCTACAGTCAATCATGGATTACAAAAAGAAAACCAGCCCCGTCGCGGACACCGATGTCTTGCTCCCAGACAAACTAAACAACGTCTTTGCTTGCTTTAAGGACAATAGAGTGCCACTAACACGGCCCACTACCAAAACCTGCGGGCTCTCCTTCACCACAGCCAAGGTGAGTAAAACATTTAAACGTATTAACCCTCGCATGGCTGCCGGCCCAGACGGCATCCCCAGCTGCGTCCTCAAAGCATGCGCAGACCAGCTGGCTGGTGTGTTTACGGACATATTCAATCAATCCCTATCCCAGTCTGCTGTTCCCACATGCTTCAAGGGGGCCACCATTGTTCCTGTTCCCAAGAAAGCTAAGGTAACTGAGCTAAACGACTATCGCCCCATAGCACTCACTTCCGTCATCATGAAGTGCTTTGAGAGACTTGTCAAGGATCATATCACCTCCACCCTACCTGACACCCTAGATCCACTCCAATTTGCTTACCGCCCCAAAAGGTCCACAGTAGATGCAGTCGCAATCACACTGCCCACTGCCCCAACCCATCTGGACAAGAGGAATACCTATGTAAGAACGCTGTTCATCGATTACAGCTCAGCATTTAACATGATAGTACCATCCAAACTCGTCATTAAACTCGAGACCCTGGGTCTCAACCCCGCCCTGTGCAACTGGGTCCTGGACTTTCTGACGGGCCGACCCCAGGTGGTGAGGGTAGGAAACAACATCTCCACCCCGCTGATCCTCAACACTGGGGCCCCACAAGGGTGCAACCTCAGCCCTCTCCTGTACTCCCTGTTCACCCATGACTGCGTGGCCATGCACGCCTCCAACTCAATCATCAAATTTGCAGACGACACTACAGTGGTAGGCTTGATTACCAACAACGACGAGACGGCCTACAGGGAGGAGGTGAGGGCCCTTGGACTGTGGTGTCAGGAAAAATAACCTCACACTCAACGTCAACAAAACAAAGGAGATGATTGTGGACTTCAGGAAACAGCAGAGGGAGCACCCCACTATCCACATCGACGGGACAGTAGTGAAGAAAGTGGAAAGTTTTAAGTTCCTCGGCGTACACATCACGGACAAACTGAAATGGTCCACCCACACAGACAGTGTGGTGAAGAAGGCGCAACAGCTCCTCTTCAACATCAGGAGGCTGAAGACATTTGGCTTATCACCAAAAACACTCACAAACCTTTACAGATGCACAATCGAGAGCATCCTGTCGGGCTGTATCACCGCCTGATACGGCAACTGGCCATGTGCATGTGACCAATACAATTTGATTTAATTTGATTTGATTTAAGTGCAGACTAGGGATATTGGCTGAGTCCCAAATTGCACCCTATTCCCTACATACAGTAGTGCACTACTTTTTACCAGAGCCCTATGGGGCTTAGTCAAAGTAGTGCCCTGAACATGGCAGTTAACCCACTGTTCCCCAGTAGGCCGTCATTGTAAATAAGAATTTGTTCTTAACTGGCTTAAATAAAATAAAAAACAATAATAATCAAAATGATTGGACGCAGCCATGGAGTTTGTGCCAGGAGCTCTGTCACAGGAGTCATGAACTACTAGCGCTCACAGTCTCACGTCAGAATTAGACATTCATGGGGCCTCCTAAGTGGTGCAGTGCTATAAGGGTTCACTACAGACCTGGGTTTGATCCCAAGCTGTATCACAACTGGCCCCGATTGGAAGTCCCATAGGGCAGAGCACAATTGGCCCAGCATCGTCTGGGTTAGGAAAGGGTTTGGCCAGGGTGGGCTTTACTTGGCTCGTTGCGCTCTAGCAACTCCTTGTGGTGGGCTGGGTGCCTGCAGGCTGACCTTGGTATTCAGTTGAACAGTGTCTTCCTCTGACACATTGGTGCGGCTAGCTTCCGGGTTAAACAGGCGGGTGTTAAGAAGTTTGTTGGATCATGTTTCGGAGGACGCATGACTCAACCTTCACCTCCCGAGCCCGTTGAAGAAGTTGCAGCGATGAGACAAGATCGAAATTGAATTTTTTTAAATAAAAATAATTAGACGTTCATCCATGTTTCTCAAATTTCTAAGTTGTTCCAAATTTTGCATTGTCTAAGGTAAAATTTAGGCATTAACTGGTTAAGGTAAGGGTTAAGGTTTGGGATAGGCTTAAAACAAAAAAATCTAAAACAACTTTCTATCATTGGATTCCAACTTGCAACCTTGAATCAGAGGCAGATGCCTACACCCCTCTGCCATCTCCGTCCACAACAACCTAGCAAAACCCAAACCTACTTGAAGGTAACAACACTGTTGCCCGAGTGGACGGTTTCCATGTCATCTCCCGACATCCAACGACATGGACGGATGTCGATTACTGACATGTATCATGGGTCACCTAGCTGATGTGAAACCCTGGTGAGAGCCCAAGAGGCCAAAAAAACATGATTGTGTTCATTCCAGAAAAAGAATCAGCTTAATCTTTTTGATCTTGTGTAAAGTAGGAGCAGATTCTGAGCTGGAATGAGATTCCACCCAACACTACTATCAGAGTTCCATCTTCAAGGAACTGTTGGAAGATAACTAAAACCTCCAGACCTTAAATACTGTGTTTGTGTGCGTGCGTGCGTTCGTGTGCATGTGTGTGTGTGTGTGTGTGTGTCTGTGCATATATGTGCATGCCTGAGTGAGGTGTGGAGACACTGTCCTCACACAACCTCTGTGCCTAGGGCGGTGCAGTGCCTTCTCTTTGCCTGCTGACTCTGAAAACTGCCACTTCAACGGAATTACCCAAGCCTGTCATTACGTAGCATGGCATGAGCATGCTGTTTAACCATTAGGAGAAGAGCTCAGTGTGTGTATCTATGAGACTCCATGGACCCAGGACACAGAGTTCAGCATCCATCTAAAACAGGCAAAACACAAGTAATTTTCTCTTACCTTTCCCATTTCATGCATTGACAAAATCACACATGCAGCCTTGAGCAACAGGCAGCCCTTTGGGTTCAGCCTTTACTACAGCACAGGAGATGTGGGCATATAAAAACTATGGACGGACACACTTGTGAAGCAACCAGGTCAAGAGAGGTAGGGAGGCTGGTGGCTGAATTACAGGCTGGGTAGAAGGAGCTCTACCACTTCATTAGATTGTGATGACTGCATTTAGCTGGCATTTTCCCCTCACACGTCCAGAGAAGCCACCTGACTGCCTCGCCTGGTTCACCAACTACTTCTCAGACAGAGTTCAGTGTGTCAAATCGGAGGGCCTGTTGTCCGGACCTCTGGCAGTCTTCATGGGGTTGCCACAGGGTTCAATCCTTGGGCCGAATCTTTTCTCTGTATACATCAATGATGTCACTCTTGCTGCTGGTGATTCTCTGATCCACCTCTACGCAGATGACACCATTCTGTATACTTCTGGCCCTTCTTTGGACACTGTGTTAGCTAACCTCCAGACGAGCTTCAATGCCATACAACTCTCCTTCCGAGGCCTCCAACTGCTCTTAAATGCAAGTAAAACTAAATACATGCTCTTCAACCGATCGCTGACAACACACCCACCCACCCATCCAGTATCACTACTCTGGATGGTTCTGACTTAGAATATGTGGACAACTACAAATACCTAGGTGTCTGGTTAGACTGTAAACTCTCCTTCCAGACTCACATTAAGCATCTCCAATCCAAAATGAAATCTAGAATCGACTTCCTATTTCGCAACAAAGCATCCTTCACTCATGCTGCCAAACATACCCTCGTAAAACTGACTATCCTACCGATCCTTGACTTCGGTGATGTCATTTACAAAATAGCCTCCAACACTCTACTCAGCAAATTGGATGCAGTCTATCACAGTGCCATCCATTTTGTCACCAAAGCCCCATATACTACCCACCACTGCGACCTGTATGCTCTCGTTGGCTGGCCCTCGCTTCATATCCGTCGCCAAACCCACTGGCACCAGGTCATCTATAAGTCGTTGCTAGGTAAAGCCCTGCCTTACCTCAGCTCACTGGTCACCATAGCAGCACCCACCCATAGCACGCACTCCAGCAGGTATATTTCACTGGTCACACCAAAGCCAATTCCTCCTTCGGCCGCCTTTCCGTCCAGTTCTCTGCTGCCAATGACTGGAACGAACTGCAAAAATCACTGAAGCTGGAGACTCATATCTCACTCGCTAACTTTAAGCATCAGCTGTCAGAGCAGCTTACAAATCACTGCACCTGTACATAGCCTATCTGTAAATAGCCTATCCAACTACCTCATCACCATATTGTTATTTATTTTGCTCCTTTGCACCCCAGTACCGCTACTTGCACACTCATCTTCTGCATATCTATCACCCCAGTGTTTAATTTGCCATACTGTAATTATTTCACCACTATGACCTATTTATTGCCTCACACCCCTTATCCTACCTCATTTGCACACACTGTATATAGACTTTCTCTTTTGTATTATTGACTGTATGTTTGTTTATTCCATGTGTAACTCTATGTTGTTGTTTGTGTCGCACTGCTTGACTTTATTTTGGCCAGGTCGCAGTTGTAAATGAGAACTTGTTCTCAACTAGCCTACCTGGTTAACCTATTTGGGCTGCAGGGGCAGTATTGAGTAGCCAGATAAAGGGTGCCCATTTCAAACGGCCTCGTACTCAATTCTTGCTCGTACAATATGCATATTATTATTACTATTGGATAGAAAACACTCTCTAGTTTCTAAAACCGTTTGAATTATATCTGTGAGTCAAACAGAACTCATTTGGCACAAACTTCCTGACCAGGAAGTGGAAAGTCTGAAATTGGGGCTCTGTTCTACTTCCTGCCTATAAATGGGCATGATACGTAAGAGTATACGTGCACTTCATAGACCTTCCTCTGGATGTCAAGAGGCGGCGAGAGAAGACATTTTGTGTTTATCTTGGTCTGAAGTGGAATACAGGCTCTTTGTATGACGTGTCCTCCCATTTCCTGTTTTCTGGAGGCGCGAAGGGTACTTGGATTTGCCTTCTGTTTAGCTGCCGTTATGGACGACTAATCTCTCCGGCTTTGATTTTATTTGATACATGTGACCATATCATCGTAAAGTATGTTTTTTCAATATAGTTTCATCAGATTATTGAAAATTTTTCGGGAGTTTTGCCGTGTTCCGTTCTCTTCCGTTTGTTGACAAGGAGAGCTTTGTGCCACTAGGCTAGCGCGCTTGCTAATTCAAGAGGGAAAATGAACGTTCTAATTCCAAACAACGATTGTTCTTGACAAAGGACACCTTGTCCATCATTCTGATGGAAGATCACCAAAAGTAAGAAACATTTTATGATGCTATTTCATATATCTGTCGTGCATGTGAACTAGTCGTCGGCGCCCAACGTTTGGGTACTCAGCTATACCGAAGCTGGATGTCGTAATGAAGTTATTTTTTAGAATTCTAACACTGCGATTTCATTAAGAACTAATGGATCTATCATTTCCTATACAACATGTATTTTTTAGTTATGTTTATGAATAGCTATTTGGTCAGAATATGTGTGTCAGAAAACGTGTCAGAAAAATATCGTTGCTGTTTAGACGTTGTGAAAAAAATAGCTAAGTTAGAACAATGTGTAACCACTGATTTCAGCTCTAAATATGCACATTTTCGAACAAAACATAAGTGTATGTATAACCTGATGTGTTAAAGGACTGTCATCTGACGAAGAATATCAAGGTTAGTCAAAAATTATATATCTTTTGCTTGTTTGTTACGATCGCTAACCTTTTACTACTGGGAAATGGCATGTCTTTCTGGCTATTGTGGTAAGCTAATATAACGCTATATTTTGTTTTCGCTGTAAAACACTTAATAAATCGGAAATATTGGCTGGAATCACAAGATGCCTGTCTTTCATTTGCTGTACACTATGTATTTTTCAGAAATGTTTTATGATGAGTAATTAGGTATTTGATGTTGGTGTCTGTAATTATTATGGCTGCTTTCGGTGCAATTTCTGATTGTAGCTGCAATGTAAACTATGATTTATACCTGAAATATGCACATTTTTCGAACAAAACATAGATTTATTGAATAACATGTTATAAGGCCGTCATCTGATGAAGTTGTTTGTTGGTTAGTTTGGTTGGTTCTTGGTTAGTTAGGTTGGCTTTGAGCATGCTACCTGTGCTGTGAAAAATGTCTGTCCTTCTTTGTATTTGGTGGTGAGCTAACATAAATAAACGTGCTGTTTTCGCTGTAAAACATTTTAAAAATCGGACATGTTGGCTGGATTCACAAGATGTGTACCTTTCATTTGCTGTATTGGACTTGTTAATGTGTGAAAGTTAAATATTTAAAAAAATATATATTTTGAATTTCGCGCCCTGCACTTGAGCTGGCTGTTGTCATAAGTGTACCGACGTCGGGCTTGCAGCCAGAAGAAGTTAAATAAAGGTGAAATAAAAAAAATAAAGATAAAACATCAGACATGGTGTTTAGGTCCAGGGTAAACACGTCCATCACATGAGCCTCTCCTCATTGATAACTACATTTACTGTAATGACCAACATAAAAAAACACTGTCTAGAGGCCCTATTCCATCACAAACAATAACCGGGTCTCTAGGTGACAATAAAAACAACATTATTTTCACTTGTTTCTGTGAGACTGGTTTAAGTGGACTTTTAATTTGTTTCAAGGTTTAAACATTCTCTTAAGAAGAAGAATGTTGTTTTTGACTTACCTTGGAAACAATAGAACAGCTATTTGAATCTCTGAGAAAATACAATAACATGTTTTTATCAAAAACTTTTGTCACAGCAGATGTAGGCTCGTCCATAAACTGTGCTTTCTGTCACCTGGGGCTGCATGGCAAATGGCCCAGGAACACAAGGCAGACACAAACGACAATGATTTAATGGCCAGTACGCCCTTCCACCCTCTGAGGGGACAAAATCTCTCTCTCTCTCTCTCTCTCTCTCTCTCTCTCACTCTCACTCTCACTCTCACTCTCACTCTCACTCTCTCACTCACACTCACACTCTCTCACTGTAATGTGTGATGAATAATACTACTGCAGCCATGTTTGGTATCTATTTGGAACTTCTACCCTGAAGAGGACTCCAATGCCAACTATATGGATGTATGGTCTCTGTGGTTACTTGTATCTTTACAGGATGAACTCTGAATTACTATCTGCAAAGGGGTTTTACATTGGTTTCACACAAGCTTTTAGATGCTGTGACATCCTGTGGAGATTGGGCCTGGGTGATCAGGTTACTGTAAACTTGGTATTGTTTCATTGGTCAATGGTGGTTGGTTTTGGTTTGAAAGAGTTACACCTTCGAATCTTATAATAGGAAGGAAATGCCTTTATTCTGTCTCTTCTCCTGTATCCTGCCCATGGAATACAGTTGTGCTTCTGTGTTGTGAGTAGCTTGTGAGCTACCCAAGTCCATGGCCTGAGTAGGACTGATTAGTTCATGCTTTGGCTTGTAACTTAAGAAATGAGAGCAAGCTCTTAAATTTCCCCATCTGAGATGGACTTAGCTAGTAAGGTGAAATACCATGGCAGAAAAGCGTGCAAGGCCTAGATTAATTATTGCGATATCTGCAGCAAAGCAGGACAAATTTGCCGCACACTTCATTTGATTTTACTACCTTGTGTCTCAAAAGTTGTTTAAAAGAGTTTACCACCGTCAAGGGAAATCTTTACACCTTTACTGAATGTCTGTAGTCAGTGATTTTACTTTTACTTGGGGTGATGGTTGCTTTTGCCAAGATTTCACTGTTGCTAGGGTGGATAAATCCTCTTTAACGACACAAGAATAGTAGAACTGATTGCAAACTGTGCGTTTGAATGAGCTGAGTATGTTTGAGTGTGCAAGTCTATTTTAGTTTGTATGCACAATGCACATTGTGCAGTACGTAATGGTAGTCAGCTAATAATGTACAGAAGTAGGATCTTAATTTGATCACCTTGTTGCAAGAGAACTTTCCTGTAATACAGGAAATGTAAAACGTATACTTAAGTTTGTAATTTCCGCTTTGAAATTTCAGACTTTCCCTTACAAAAAATGTATCAACCCCTACACAAATCTCCATGAATTATAATCCACACAATCATTTACATTTCCTGTTGCTGCAGGATTATTTTCCAGCTGTAGCAAACTGGCTCAAATTAAGATCCTACATCTGTATGGTTAAACTGTTTGCCAGTCCGTCTGTCTGTTCTGTAACATGTGGGTGGCATGTACACTCCATGTAACAGCGAGTGGCGGAGGTCGTGTGAAGGTAGGTGATGCAGCAGCGACTCAGTCAGACAGTGAGTAAGAGGAGACAGAAGAAGTGCTGGGAAAGAAAATAGTTCCACCCTTGAGGCCAGGGCCAGGCAACCCCACAGCAGACACCCACACACCCGTCTGGACAAACAGCTGTCGCGGATGTCTGGAGAGAGAAAGAGAGCCGGGTAGAGAGACAGAGAGAAAGAGAGAGAGCGAGAGAGAGAGAGAGAGGGAGGGAGAAAGACAGATAAATAAATAGTGAGAGAGAAGGTGAGAGAGATACAGAGAGGGAAAACGAGAGCAAGAGAGAGAAAAAGAGAACGTGAGAGAGGGAGCCATCTTTCCCCTGACAGAGCGGCTCCAGAGACAGGCCACAGCCTGGGGGAAGAGAGCAATAAATCGTGGTCCTAAGACCCATACGGGTTTGTTCAGGTGGCCCTCTCCATCACCCTATGGTTCCTCCTGCCTGTCTGCAACCTCCGCTCCAGACCGGATCTAGACACATTGCTCCAAACAATAAAAACCTCTCCTATACAAAACGTGTCCGACCAACAGAATTAATTGCTTGTTTTAAGAGGTTTCCTCCTATCTGCAGGGGAGTGGAAGTGAAGTGAAGTGACATCTGTTTGGAAATATTTGCTAATTTAGTGTTTCTAAGCAGATGTTTGGGTTTTGAATATTCTTATTGGTTCTGTTATGGTTTTATCTGGTTTACCTTGAGAACTTGGTCGTTTGTTGAGTCTGTTGAGTTCAAGTGGAGATTTTTCAATGCATGACATTGGATCCAGAGACTGGCCCACCTATGGCTCTCATCCACAGGCTCTGACCAAGAATCAAGACTGACCTTTGACCTAGTGGGCAGACTGACAGAGACAGACAATCCTGAGAAAGAGAGACATGGGGGATACGGAATGAGCAAATGGAGAAAACAGACATACTGTAAGTCTACAACTGTACACACATGTACTGTACATATAACAATAGTGCTTTATGTGAATTCAGGTTTATCATCTTTAAGAATCTATATATAATTAGCATAATAATAAAAAATACCCATTAAAATCTGTCAGTTTAAGCTAAAGCTATCTGGTGTTGTGCATGGGCTGCATCTCATTCAGTGACAGAGCTGCAGCGCTCTTTGTCTTCTCACGAAAACGTCTGCAGCTTCCGAATGGTTTGGCCTACTACTCTATGGAAAGATGAGATGCTCTCTGTTTTGGTCTACGACCCCAACAAGCCCCACCTGACTCGTCTGAAGTCGGTACCGCCGATGTGCCAACTTCTGTCTGTAGCGTCCGAACAGTTTGGGCTACAAATTAATATGAACACAATCGTGTTTTCTGTTTTGCTCTATGACCCCCACAACTTTCACGTAACTTGTCTGAAAGTAACTGGTACCGGTTTAAATAATGAACATAAGTACGGTAGTTTTGTTCCACAAAAAAAGGGGGGTTAAATATACATCCAAACAACTACAACATTTTCTGAGCTTTCATATATCTCCTAGATCAGTGGTTTCCAACCAGGGGTACAAGAACCAAAAATTCAGTTGGTGGTACGGTAAATGAAAAAAGTTGAGAACCACTGTCCTAGATATAGGAAAGACACTTCTAAACCTCATTCCTTAATAATTTTTTTGTCTGTCTGTTTTCCCACTTATGAATGTGTATTGATTCATGATGGCGCCGGAGGGGTTGGCTGCCGTCTTATCGCTCTTAACAAACCATTCTACCTCAATTACCTCGACACCGGTGCCCCCGCACATTGACTCTGTACCGGTAGCCCCTGTACATTGCACCGCTACTATTATTTACTGCTGCTCTCTAATTATTTGTTATTCTTATCTTTCACTTTTTGGGCGGGTATTTGTAAGCAATCATTTCACTGTAAGGTCTACACCTACTGCATTCGACGCATGTGACAATTTTGGGGGATTTGATTTCATTTATTAAACGCATTTCTATGGGCTAAAGTAGTAAAGCCCAAATTAAATATTTTATTTTATATATACTGAACAGAAATATTAACACAGCATGTAAAATGTTGTTCCCATGTTTCATGAGCTGAAATAAAAGATCACAGAAATGTTCCATCTGTACAAAAAGCTTATTTTGTGCACACATGTGTTTACATGCCTGTTAGTGAGCATTTCACCTTTGCCAAGACAATCCATCCACTTGACAGGTGTGGCATATCAAGAAGCTGATTATTACACAGGTGAGCCTTGTGCTGGGGACAATAAAAGGCCACTCTAAAATGTGCAATTTTGTCACACAACACAATACCACAGATGTCTCAAGTTTTGAGGGAGCGTGCAATTGGCATGCTGACTGCAAGAATGTCCGCCAGAACTGTTGCCAGAGTTGTCCCACTCCTCTTTATTAATGTTCCCGTCAATATCCAGCAACTTCGCACAGCCTTTGAAGAGGAGTGGGACAACATTCCAACGACCACAATCAACAGCCTGATCAACTATATGCGATGCGAAGGTGATGTGTCACGCTGCATGGGGAAAACGGTGGTCACGCCTTTTTTTTAAGGTATCTGATTTTCTTATATAAACTACAAGTCAGTAAAATCGTTAATATTGTTGCGTGTTCCATTTATATTTTTGTTCAGTGTATATAAATAAAATCACCAAAAAAAGAAATGTCCTCTCACTGTCAACTGTGTTTATTTTAAGCTAACTTAACATGTGCAAATATTTGTATGAACATAACAAGATTAAACAACTAAGACATAAACTGAACAAGTTCCACAGACATGTGACTAACAGAAATGGAAAAATGTGTTCCTGAACAAAGGGGGGGGTCAAAATCAAAAGTAACAGTCAGTATCTGGTGTGGCCACTAGCTGCATTAAGTACTGCAGTGCATCTCCTCCTCATGGACTGCACCAGTTTTGCCAGTTCTTGCTGTGAGATGTTACCCCACTCTTCCACCAAGGCACCTGCAAGTTCCCGGACATTTCTGGGATAAATGGCACTAGCCCTCACCCTCCGATCCAACAGGTCCCAGACGTGCTCAATGGGATTGAGATCCTGGGTCTTCGCTGGCCATGGCAGAACACTGACATTTCTGCCTTGCAGGAAATCACGCACAGAACAAGCAGTATGGCTGGTGGCATTGTCATGCTGGAGGGTCTTGTCAGGATGAGCCTGCGGGAAGGGTACCACATGAGGGAGGAGGATGTCTTCCCTGTAATGCACAGCATTGAGATTGCCTGCAATGACCGATGATGCTGTGACACACCGCCCCAGACCATGACAGACCCTCCACCTCCAAATCGATCCCGCTCCAGAGTACAGGCCTCGGTGTAACGCTCATTCCTTTGACAATAAATGCGAATCCGACCATCACCCTTGGTGAGACAAAACCACGACTCGTCAGTGAAGAGCACTTTTTGCCAGTCCTGTCTGGTTCAGCGACGGTGGGTTTGTGCCCATAGGCGAAGTTGTTGCCAGTGATGTCTGGTGAGGACCTGCCTTACAGGCCTACAAACCCTCAGTTCAGCCTCTCTCAGCCTATTACGGACAGTCTGAGCACTGATGGAGGGATTGTGCGGTCCTGGTATAACTCTGGCAGTTGTTGTTGCCATCCTGTACCTGTCCCGCAGGTGTTGTTACATGTGGTCTGCCACTGCGAGGATGATCAGCTGTCCATCCTGTCTCCCTGTAGCGCTGTCTTAGGCGTCTCACAGTGCGGACATTGCAACTTATTGCCCTGGCCACATCTGCAGTCCTCATGCCTCCTTGAAGCATGCTTAAGGCACGTTCACACAGATGAGCAGGGACCTTGGGCATCTTTCTTTTTATGTTTTTCAGAGTCAGTAGAAAGGCCTCTTCAGTGTTCTAAACGTTCATAACTTTGACATGAATTGCCTACCGTCCTGTAAGCTGTTTGTGTCTTAATGACCGTTCCACAGGTGCTTGTTCATTAGTTGTTCATAGTTCATTGAACAAGCATGGGAAACAGTGTTAAACCATTTACAGTGAAGATCTGTGAAGTTATTTGGATTTTTACGATGAAAAAGGGACGTTTCTTTTTTTGCTGAGTTTATATATATTTTTTATATCTACAGGGGTCCCCACACACATTGTTATATGTACATAAGGGCATCAGGTAGAATAGCGATTAGAGCATTGGGCCAGTATCCGAAGGTTGCTAGTTTGAATCCCTGAGCCGACAAGGTGAAAAATCTGTTGATGTGCCCTTGTGCAAGTCACTCAACCCTAATTCAGGTTACATTACCAATTCACACATGTATATAATACCCACTTGTACATGTGTGAAACTGGACAAATATAAGCACCCACCTAATTTTTACTATTACAAACACACACACACACACACACACACACACACACACACACACACACACACACACACACACACACACACACACACACACACACACACACACACACACACACACACACACACACACACACACACACAGTGAAGCTAACACACACATAAAGCATTCAACATAATCCCAGTATAGATCCGTGTACATACTTTTTCACTTTGTCTCACGCGTTGGTGCAGGATCCATTTGTCCTCTTCCTGTGGTTTGACTGTTTGACTGGGGATTTAGTTTTGAAGACCTCCAAAGGGAGGTCACTGTTTTGCTGAATTTGAAACATTTGAAGTATCTTAGGCCCCCCATCTCTGTTCCATATTAGAGAAATGGCCCATTCATTTGGACCTGTCAGAGTGTATAATGAGTCTCAGGCCAGCTCTGCTTACTACTCTCTCCCTCTCAAACCAGGTCATCATCCAAACACACCCAACCCTTGATCTCATTATGTCATTTAGACACTCTCTCTCTTGCTCTGGGGTCCACAAAGGTAGATCTTTACCGGCATCTGATCAGACAAAGCTGGACTGTGACAGTTTCTCTTTCCCTGAAGAAGCCTGTTTGCAGATGTGGGAATTAGAAAACACATGAGAGACAGACAGCGTCATTCATATGGGACTTTTTTAGCTGGTGGACAGAGAGCTGTTGTGATGTAAATCATTATACTAATAGATAGGGTATTACAATGGACTGGTGCGTAGTACTCTACTTCCCATGGATTTCATTGGCCAATGTGTTGCAGATCGATGGCTGTTGGTTGGGTACAGAACAAAGGAAGTTCATAAGTTTCTGAATGTTCAGGGACAATGAAAAATACAGTACTGAGGACTTCAGAGGGGATACTGCAGACTTTGTCCAGTAGAGTTGAAAGGAGATCTTATATAGATCTTATATCCTAGCTATCGTAAGAACTATCGACCTTCAAAAACCTGGGGCATTGACAGTTGGTGACAATTTGCCATATACTGTAACCTCCTTCCAACACTGTGTTGATTTATAGACATTAGCTGTTGATAGCCCCTTTGTCTGTAAACTTCTTAATCCTTGTGGCACTTAGATTGGGCTCATATTACATTTAGTTCAGTTAAATGGGTGTTTTGTGAACCGAAAATGGGCCCAATTTGAAACAGACCCCCTCATTTTCAGTCTGGTCCACTTAAGGTAATTGAATTTGACTCCAGCATTTTTCTCCTGCATTAGTTCTCTCCAGCCACTAAACCATTCTCTGGCCGGACACATTCCACCTGAGTAGAAAATAAGGTACGTCAACTGACTGTTTTCTCAGTTGGCCAATAAAAACTCTCTGAAACACACACACACACACACACACACACACACACACACACACACACACACACACACACACACACACACACACACACACACACACACACACACACACACACACACACACACACACACACACACCATTATCAGGCCAGATCTAGGGAACCTATAAACTTGGTGGACCGATGCCCTTGATAGAGGTAAGGACAAATGGCAAAGCCTGGTTCAGAAGTAGGCCAGAGTTCCAGAGCCTGACCCCCTTCCTGTTTGGCCCGTAGACCATGTTTATGTGTTTATATGACCTGAGAGAGCATTGGACGAGTGCTGCGTGCTATTGCAGCTGCACACCAAAACACAAAACACTCTCTCTCAAACACTCACAAACTCTTTGTTTGTTTGAAGGCTCGTTACCACATCAAGTCCTCGTTACTAGAGAGATTCAGTGAGGGAGTTTTAAAGAGAAGTGACTGTTTGGTAATTACAGTACCCATCCAAGAGTGTGGTTTTGTTTTCATTATTATCAATCATAAGTAAATCAACTGAGATAATCTCAGGAGGTGGTGACAGAGTCCATTAGAGCTGGGTTAACACTAACACAGGTCACACTCCAGTTGCACTGCTGTAATTAACGGTACTCTGACATGCACTGGCCCACTTTATAGGGCTTTGGCTAAGTGGCAGAGTGGATAGATCCCTTTTACAGGAGCCAGCCAGCAGTTCATCCTAAAAGCATTTTCACAGGAAGAACTAAAGCAGTCTTCTATGGCCAGAAAACCCAAGGCTATTGACAGTGATGAATGGAAGCTTTGCACGCGAAGCCTCTCTCCTCCCACCTACTGAGTATAGCCTACAAGCCCTATGTACTTCCTCACTGTCTATGTACCTCTGCATAGATAGCTATCTCCTATGTTGTCTCAGCAGGGCTGGGCTCAATTCAAAATTGAAGATAGTCAATTCAGGAAGTACTTCTAATTAAGCATTTAAAAACGTTTGAAATAAATAGCTTCTACATCTTAGTTTTTTGACAAGTAATTGAAAATAGTTGCTGTGTTTTCAAGTGTTGAAACGTTCTTTAAGTTTACTTCCTGAATTATTTGTTTTTCAATTCGAATTGACCCCAGCCCTGTGTCTCACAGCCATTCAACAGAGCTAATGGTAGGGGTGACCAACAGGGATGGTGACCAACAGGGATGGTGACCAACAGGGATGGTGACCAACAGGGATGGTGACCTACAGGGATGGTGACCAACAGGGATGGTGACTAGAAAGTCTAGCAGGTCATAATGCAGGTTTGCTCTCTCAGTGTGTGCATGTGTGTGCATGTGTGTGTGTGTGTTGGTGAGTGTGAGTGTGTGTGTCCTATTTCTATAGGCTCCTGTGTGTTTTCCCCCTGTCCATTGGCAGCTGGTAGTTGTCAGGCAGGCAGTCAGGCGGACAGGCGGGCACCCAGCTTAGTAAGCCCTACATGTGTCCCCCTCCCTCCATAACTCAACTGGCTTGTTTAAGTCGTTAAGACAACATCACAGCACACGAAAGTCTCCCTTGTCAATGCACATGTATGTTTTAATGTCCCCCACATATAAACACAGCTTGTCTGGCAGGCAGTGGGAAAAATACAGAGGGGGGAACCACAGGCATGCTGACACATACACATACGCACAGACACAAATGCAGATACATATGCACGCACACACACACACACACACACACACACACACACACACACACACACACACACACACACACACACACACACACACACACACACACACACACACACACACACACACACACACACACACACACACACACACACACACACACACACACACACACACACACACATCCATTCCCCTGAGTTCTAATTAATTTCCCCAGTCAAGCTGCCTGTATAATAGTGGAGCGGTCCATTTCATCACCAGCAACATTGTTGGGTCAGTCCAGGCAGCAAGGGCTGGTGGCGAAAGGCAGACATGGAGGGTATGTGGGCTACAGTACAGTAGACTAAACTGAACCTCATACAGGCGAAGGGAGTGTAGTGCTAGCTGTCCAATAGGAGGGTTCATAGCACTGATTTACCCCATACCTGTTCATAGGACTGATTTACTGAGTTGCCCCATACCCAAGCGTGAGAGTTTTTCTCAATAGGGGGTGCTGTTGGCACTTTGTAATAATTTTGTTCCCAAATTAAACTGCCTCGTACTCAATTCTTGCTCGTACAATATGCATATTATTATTACTATTGGATAGAAAACACTCTCTAGTTTCTAAAACCGTTTGAATTATATCTGTGAGTAAAACAGAACTGGAGTTAGAGCAATTTTCCTATGAGGATGTGAGAATGCTGAAATCTGCAGGCTGTTCTGAGATCCATTTCTTAATTTGCCTGTCTTCTATTGGTTGAGATGCACTGCATACGCCTTTCCCTGGATGTCAGCGAATAGTGAGAATTGAAATGGTGTTGCTAGGCAGATCTGAGAGCTTATAAATGGGCTGGCAACGTGGGGTCCGTCCTTTCTTCTCTTCGCCATGACGCAAAAAGGACCTCTGGATGTCGTTCTAGAAAGCTCCCGTTATAGCCCTTAGATATATCCGGCTCTGTTTTTATTCGATATAGGTGTTAAAGACATCATAATGTTGTTATTTTAAACCGAGTTATATCAGTTTATCTTCTTGCCACTAGGGGGGTGCCATTTCGACATAGCACAAAAGCGTACCCAATTTAAACGGCCTCGTACTCAATTCTTGCTCGTACAATATGCATATTATTCTTACTATTGGATAGAAAACACTCTCTAGTTTCTAAAACCGTTTGAATTATGTCTGTGGGTGAACCAGAACTCTTTCTGCAGCGAAATCCATGACAGGAACTGCGAAGGTCTGAAAACGAAGCTCTGCTCTGAGATCAGTTTTAAGCCCTGTATGTATCGTATGGGTCAACATGAACTGCACCCGCCTTCCCCTGGATGTCAGTAACCAATGAGAAGTGGAATGGGGTCTCTACGTCATTCTCAGAGTTTATAAATGGCCAAGGAGCGAGAGGACCTCTCTTTTCGTCTTTCGCCTTTACGCAAAGCAGGACCTCAGCATGGCATTTTGGAACGCTCAGTTATCGACCTTAAATATATCCGTCTTTAATTTAATTTGATATAGGTGTTAGAAACATCATAACGAAGTTATTTTAAACCGAGTTATATCAGTTTATGCGAGTATATTGCTATTTTCGGAATTTCCTTAGAATTACGTTTTGGGGATTTGGTTATGCTGTGACCACATAGCTACTGTTAGCGGCTAATTCCGAAGTTGAAGGCCGACGTTTTACAACCAAGCAAGGATTCTTTTGGACAAAGGACCACTTGACCAAGATTCTGATGGAAGCTCGTCCAAAAGTAAGAGCTATTTATGATGTTATTCCGTATTTATGTGTAAAAATGTAAACGGATTTGACCGCAATTATTTCGGCACTAGTCTGGCTGTAGCGCACACTGTATGTCTTGTAACGTTAATTTTAAAAATCTAACTCAGCGATTGCATTAAGAACTAATTTGTCTTTCAATTGCTGTCCAACCTGTATTTTTTTTGTCAAGTTTATGAATAGCTTTCGATAAGAATAGGTGCCTTTCCAAGATGGTGCAGGACAGATTGCTTGATTTTTTGCCCACTAGTCACGTTGTGTAACCACGAATTGTGCGGCTAAATATGCACATTTTCGAACCAACTCTATATGAATTGTGTAATAGGATGTTACAGGACTGTCATCTGAAGAATTCTGAGAAGGTTAGTGAAAAAATTAATAGCGTTTGGTGGTTTATAACGTTATTGCTATTTTTGCCTTGAATCAATGCTGCTGTGTGACTGACTATTGTAGTAAGCTAAGATAACGCTATATTGTGTTTTCGCTGTAAAACACTTAGAAAATCTGAGATATTGGCTATATTCACAAGATCTGTGTCTTTCATCTGCTGTACGCTGTGTATTTTTAAGAAATGTTTTATGATGAGTAATTAGCTAATACACGATGGTCTCTGTAGTTATTTTAGTCCTTTTAGTGAGAGTTGTAATGGGGGCTGCAATTGTAAACTATGATTTATACCTGAAATATGCACATTTTTCTAACAAAACCTATGCTATACAATAAATATGTTATCAGACTGTCATCTGATGAGGTTGTTTCTTGCTTAGTGGCTATTTATATCTTTATTTGGTCGAAATTGTGATAGCTACCTATGCAGGGAAAAAATGGTGGACAAAAAAAGTTGTGTCTTTTGCTAACGCGGTTAGCTAATAGATTTACATATTGTGTCTTCCCTGTAAAACATTTTAAAAATCAGAGATGATGGCTTGAATCACAAGATCTGTATCTTTCATTTGGTGTCTTGGACTTGTGATTTCATGAACATTTTATTTTATGATATCCCTGTAACTTTAGGCTAGGCTATGCTAGTCAGCTTTTGTGATGGGGGTGCTCCCGGATCCGGGTTTGGTAGGCGTTAGAGGTTAAATCAGTATATTGCGATTTTCGGATATTTATTAGTGCTGCGTTTTAGTGAGTTGGACACGTCTTTGCCACATGGCTAATGTTTACTGCTAATTCCAACGTTGAAGACGACAATCTACAACCGAGCAACAATTCTTTTGGAAAAAGGACAACTTGCCCAAGATTCTGATGGGAGCTCATCAAAAAATAAGAACTATTTATGATGTTAATTTATGATGTTAAAAATGTTAAACTCATATTCCGCCATTAATCTCGGTGCGGTCTCGCTTTAACGCACGCTGTATGTCGTAGTAACGTTAATTTTAAAAATCTAACACAGCGATTGCATTAAGAACTAATGTATCTTTCATTTGCTGTCCAACCTGTATTTTTTAGTCAAGTTTAGGATTAGTTACTGATTAGATTAGGTGCCTCTCCCAAGATTTCCCCCGACATTTTGTTGGCAGCTTGGCTACTTGTCTCATTGTATAACCACGATTTGTGCCGCTAAATATGCACATTTTCGAACAAACTCTATATGTATTGTGTAATATGATGTTATAGGACTGTCATCTGAAGAAGTTTGAGAAGGTTAGTGAAAAAATGTATATCTTTTGCTGGTTTATTCGTTATTGCTATTGTTGGCCTGAATCAATGCTGTTGTGTGGTTGGCTATTGTAGTAAGCTAATATAATGCTATATTGTGTTTTCGCTGTAAAACACTTAAAAAATCTGAAATATTGGCTGGATTCACAAGATCTTTGTCTTTCATTTGCTGTACGCTGTGTATTTTTCAGAAATGTTTTATGATGAGTATTTAGGTAATACACGATGGTGTCTGTAGTTATTCTAGTTGCTTTGGTGAGAGTTGTGATGGTGGCTGCAATAGTAAATTATGATTTATACCTGAAATATGCACATTTTTCTAACAAAACATATGCTATACAATGAATGTGTTATCAGAGCGTCATCTGATTAAGTTGTTTCTTGGTTAGTGGCTATTTATATCTTTATTTGGTCGAAATTGTGATAGCTACCTATGCAGGAAAAAAATGGTGGAGAAAAAAAAGTTGTGTCTTTTGCTATCGTGGTTAGCTAATAGTGTCATATTGTGTCTTCCCTGTAAAACATTTAAAAAATCAGAAATGATGGCTGGATTCACAAGATGTGTATCTTTCATCTGGTGTCTTGGACTTGTGATTTAATGATATTTAGATGCTAGTATTTACTTGTGACGCTATGCTAGGCTATGCTAGTCAGCTTTTTTACTGATGGGGGTGCTCCCGGATCCGGGATTGTGATGAAGTAGAAGTTAAAGAGGGAACTATGGGGGGGCTGGATGGCTGGATGGCTGGGGACCTGTGGGGCTGAGAGGCTGGCTGGGGGGATGGCTGTGAGTGAGTGAGAGGGGGTGGAGGGTGTTGTGCTAAGCTACCACAGGAGCCTTCCCTCCATCAATTACGTTAAGAAAGTCAAGGCAGCCAGTGATCAAAGACAGCAGGCGGCTACGGCTCACGCAAGCCAATGGCCCACATTAAAGACTCCAGCTCAAGTGGGCACAAGCCACACCAGATCAGAGGCTACAGCAGGCCAGGTCCAGGACATCTAGGGCAAAAATTGGGGGGCTGCAGGTGGAAAAAGTGCTGAATGGCTGGTGGAGGAAATGGGGGTCTGGTAAGGTTTGCAGGCAGAAGGTGCTTGACCCCAAAAGTGAAGATGCATCTGATTTATAAAGGCCCTCCTCCTCCTAGTCATTATTGTCCTCCTTCTCCCTGCCTCCTACTCCCTTCTCCTTCTCCCTCCCTCCCTCCCTCCCTCTTCCTCCTTTTCCCTCCTTTTTCCTCCTCTTCCTCCACTTCCTCCTCCTCCTCCTCGTCTTTCATCGTCCCATTTGGCTGTATATATCTGACAGTGAACCCTCTCCTTCAGCCTTCCTCTCTGGATCACTGACACACAAAGCTGGCCTGGGGAGCATCAGCATCACTGCAGACTATGCTGACTCACAGACCTGGGTCCTTATAGGATTGGTTCACTTTCAAATATAGCTGTAATATATAAATATAAATATGTAGCTGTGCTTGATTGAGCTTGCCTGGCTCAATGGAACCAATGGAATAGGCCCAAAAATGCAAACCCTGCCGTCTTGACACTCCAGACAGCCTCAATTTAACACTCAAACTATTTAAAATATATGAAATATATTTTGAACCCGGTTCTGATATTCACCACAGGCCCAGTCGCAGAGAGGATTTAGACCCATTACTGTCATTCTAATTACACTAAAATAATAGATGAGCTAAAAAAAAAGATCCCAGACATTTTCCATACGCACAAAAAGCTTATTTCTCTTCAATTTTGTGCACAAATTTGTTTACATCCCTGTTAGTGTGCATTTCTCCATTGCCAAGATAATCCATCCATCTGACAGGTGTGGCATATCAAGGAGCTAATTAAACAGTATGATCATTACACAGGTGTAACTTGTGCTGGGGACAATAGAAGGTGACTCTAAAATGTGCAGATTTGTCACACAACACAATGCCAAGTTTTAACAAGCGTGCAATTAGCATGCTGACCGCAGAATTGTCCACTGGAGCTGTTGCCAGAAAATGTAATGTTAATTTCTCTACCATAAGCCGCCTCCAACGTTGTTTTAGAGAATTTGGCAGTACGTCCAACTGGCCTCACAGCCCAGACAACGTGTAACCAGGACCTCCACATCCGGCTTTTTCACCTGCGGGATTGTCTGAGACCAACCACCCGGACAGCTGAGGAAACTGAGGAGTATTTTGGTCTGTAATAAAGTCATTTTGTGGGGAAAAATGAAATCTGATTGGTTTATCCTGGCTCCGCAGTGGGTCGGCCTGGCTACCAAGTGGGTCAGCCGATGCCCTCCCAGGCCCACCCATGGCTGCTCCCATGCCCAGTCATGTGAAATCCAAAGATTAGGCCCTAATGAATTTATTTCAAATGACTGATTTCCTTAAATGAACTGTAACTCAGTAAAGATTTTGAAATTGTTGCATGTTGCATTTATATTTTTGTTCAGTATACATAAAGAGATACAGGAAAGTTCTACTATCCCAACTCAATATGACTTTAAGTTACATCATGTGATTAATAGTATGATACATGGTTTGCAAAAGCTCTGATGCCATTTCTGATGCCAGTCATAGTTTCCGTTTGAATACACTCTGGTCTGCATACTTCTTCACTGTTTTCTTTTCATTTCTTCTACATCGATAGTTAAGTGTTGATATAAAACATCACTCAGTTGTAGCTCCCTACATATTTCAGCAGGAGAAGTTGTGAAGCAGCGAGGACTGAAATAGATTTTGCTTGGCTCTCAATCCCTGTAACCTTTGAAGCAACAGAAGTGTAAACTATAAACACTGCCACAGAGTAGAGCAGATCCAAATGGTGCATTGAGAGTCTCTGTGCCTGTTAGCGTGTGATCCATAAGACTGGTGTAGCTGCCGGACCACATGGGGAGTCACATTTTGATTCAGATTTGATTAGGATCCCCATTAACCAACACCAATGGTGACAGCTAGTCTTACTGGGGATCCCCATTAACCAACACCAATGGTGACAGCTAGTCTTACTGGGGATCCCCATTAACCAACACCAATGGTGACAGCTAGTCTTACTGGGGATCCCCATTAACCAACACCAATGGTGACAGCTAGTCTTACTGGGGATCCCCATTAACCAACACCAATGGTGACAGCTAGTCTTACTGGGGATCCCCATTAACCAACACCAATAGTGACAGCTAGTCTTACTGGGGATCCCCATTAACCAACACCAATGGTGACAGCTAGTCTTACTGGGGATCCCCATTAACCAACACCAATGGTGACAGCTAGTCTTACTGGGGATCCCCATTAACCAACACCAATGGTGACAGCTAGTCTTACTGGGGATCCCCATTAACCAACACCAATGGTGACAGCTAGTCTTACTGGGGATCCCCATTAACCAACACCAATGGTGACAGCTAGTCTTACTGGGGATCCCCATTAACCAACACCAATGGTGACAGCTAGTCTTACTGGGGATCCCCATTAACCAACACCAATAGTGACAGCTAGTCTTACTGGGGATCCCCATTAACCAACACCAATAGTGACAGCTAGTCTTACTGGGGATCCCCATTAACCAACACCAATGGTGACAGCTAGTCTTACTGGGGATCCCCATTAACCAACACCAATGGTGACAGCTAGTCTTACTGGGGATCCCCATTAACCAACACCAATGGTGACAGCTAGTCTTACTGGGGATCCCCATTAACCAACACCAATAGTGACAGCTAGTCTTACTGGGGATCCCCATTAACCAACACCAATGGTGACAGCTAGTCTTACTGGGGATCCCCATTAACCAACACCAATGGTGACAGCTAGTCTTACTGGGGATCCCCATTAACCAACACCAATGGTGACAGCTAGTCTTACTGGGGTCTGACACATAACGAAAATGACATTACAGACAAAGACTACAATTTACATACATTTCAAACATTAACATGTGGTGTGTGTGTGTGTGTGTGTGTGTGTGTGTGTGTGTGTGTGTGTGTGTGTGTGTGTGTGTGTGTGTGTGTGTGTGTGTGTGTGTGTGTGTGTGTGTGTGTGTGTGTGTGTGTGTGTGTGTGTGTGTGTGTGTGTGTGTGCATCAGTTACACATACAGTTGAAGTCGGAAGTTTACATACACTTTAGCCAAATACATTTAAACTCAGTTTTTCACAATTCCAAACATTTAATCCAAGTAAAGATTCTCTGTCTTAGGTCAGTTAGGATCACCACTTTATTTTAAGAATGTGAAATGTCACAATAATAGAAGAGAGAATGATTTATTTTTGCTTTTATTTCATCACATACCCAGTGGGTCAGAAGATTACATACACTCAAATTAGTATTTGGTAGCATTGCCTTTAAATTGTTTAACTTGGGTCAAACCATTCACATAGCCTTCCACAAGCTTCCCACAATAAGTTGGGTGAATTTTGGCCCATTCCTCCTGACAGAGCTGATGTAACTGATTCAGGTTTGTAGCCCTCCTTGCTCGCACACACTTTTTCAGTTCTGCCCAGAAATGTTCTATAGGATTGAGGTCAGGGCTTTGTGATGGCCACTCCCATATCTTGACTTTGTTGTCCTTAAGCCATTTTCCCACAACTTTGGAAGTATGCTTGGGGTCATTATCCATTTGGAAGACCTATTTGCGACCAAGCTTCAACTTCCTGACTAATGTCTTGAGAAGTTGCTTCAATATATCCACATAATTTTCCTGCCTCATGATGCCATCTATTTTGTGAAGTGCACCAGTCCCTCCTGCAGCAAGGCACCCCCACAACATGATGCTGCCACCCCCGTGCTTCACGGTTGGGATGGTGTTCTTCGGCTTGCAAGCCTCCCCCTTTTTCCTCCAAACATAATGATAGTCATTATGGCCAAACAGTTGCATTTTTGTTTCATCAGACCAGAAGACATTTCTCCAAAAAGTACGATCTTTGTCCCCATGTGCAGTTGCAAACTGTAGTCTGGCTTTTTTATGGCGGTTTTGGAGCAGTGACTTCTTCCTTGCTGAGCGGCCTTTCAGGCTTTGTCGATATAGAACTCGTTTTACTGTGGATATAGATACTTTTGTACCTCTTTCCTCCAGCATCTTCACAAGGTCCTTTACAGTTGTTCTGGGATTGATTTGCACTTTTAACACTTAACACGTCTCCTTCCTGAGCGGTATGATGACTGCGTGGTCCCATGGTGTTTATACTTGCGTACTATTGTTTGTACAGATTCAGTGGTACCTTCAGGCGTTTGGAAATTGCTCCCAAGGATGAACCAGACTTGTGGAGGTCTACAATTTCTTTTCTGAGGTCTTGGCTGATTTCTTTTGATTTTCCCATGATGTCAAGCAAAGAGGCACTGAGTTTGAAGGTAGGCCTTGAAATACATCCACAGGTACACCTCCAATTGACACAAATGACGTCTATTAGCCTATCAGAAGCTTCTAAAGCCATAACATAATTTTGGGGAATTTTCCAAGCTGTTTAAAGGCACAGTCTACTTAGTGTATGTTAACTTCTGACCCACTGGAATTGTGATACAGTGATTTATGAGTGAAATAATCTGTCTGTAAACAATTGTTGGAAAAATTACTTGTGTCATGCACAAAGTAGATGTCCTAACTGACTTGCCAAAACTATAGTTTGTTAACAAGAAATGTGTGTAGTGGTTGAAAAACGAGTTTTAATGACTCCAACCTAAGTGTATGTAAACCTCTGACTTCAACTGTACATGTCAGTACATACACACAAATAGTAGGTCACATGGGGGAGAGGTGTTGCTTTACTTGTTTTTTGAAACTAGGTTTGCTGTTCACTTGCACTAAATGAGATGGAAGGGAGTTCCATGCAATCTTGGCTCTGTATAAAACTGTATATTTCTTAGAATTTGTTCTGGATCTGGGGACTGTGAAAAGATCCCTGGTGGCATTTCTGGTGGGGTAAGTGTGTGTGTCAGTGCTGTACACTGAGTATACCAAACATTAAGAACAACTTCCTAATATTGAGTTGCACCCCTCCCCCCGTTGCCCTGAGAACAGCCTAAATTCGTCGGGCAAGGTGTCAACAGTGTTTTACAAGGATGTTGGACCATGTTGACTCCAATGCTTCTCACAGTTGTGTCAAGTTGGCTGGATGTCCTTTGGGTGGTGGACCATTCTTGATAAATCCAGCAGCGTTCCGTTTCTTGACACAAACCGATGTGCCTGGCACCTACTACCATACCCCATTCAAAGGTACTTAAATATTTAGTCTTGCCCATTCACCATCTGAATGGCACACATACACAATCCATGTCTCATTTGTCTCAAGGCTTTAACATCCTCCTTTAACCTGTCTCCTCCCCTTCATATACACTGATTGAAGTGGATGTAACAAGTGACATCAATAAAGGATCATACAGTAGCTTTCACCTGGATTTACCTGGTCAGTCTACGTCATGGAAAGAGCATGTTTTGTATACTCAGTGTATGTAAGTTGACTATGCAATCAATTTGGAATTAATATTTCTTATAAGAACAAGAAGTGATGCTGTCAGTCAAAACATGCTGCTCTGTTCTGGGCCAGCTACAGATTAACTAGGTGCTTCTTCGCAGCACTTAACCATATGAGTGAACAATAATCAGGATAAGATAAAACTAGAGCCTGCAGGACTTGCTTTGTGGAGTGTGGTGTCAAATATGAGGTGATGTATTTTTGTAACGTATTTTCGACTGGAGAACGTACATGTAATGCATTCCAGGCCTCTCAGCCGCATACCGCCCTCCCTGGCTACCTATAGGCATCAACCCTCTCCTCTTTCCATACAATAATAAACCCACTGCCACTCAGGAATAGCTCATTTCAGACTGAGAACACAACTCCCTCTTCTGCTATTTCCAGAGGCCCAGCGAGAACGAGCGAAGCCCACCCCAGAGCAGAGCACAGACACTGGGGTGGATCCTGGGCCCTAGACCAACCTGACCCCTAATCTCTGACCCTCTCCCACGGACTTGATGCTGGGGAAACCTTGTAGGTGGGAGACCCCCAGAGCCCCAGACCTCTCCCACACACACAGTTTCCCGCTTGAATCCAGACACACTCTCTAGTCCCTGCTGACCATAAGCATCCCTATGACACGATACGGTGTTCTCAGCCACCTCACTACTTGACAATAGAGATACTGTTGACTGGGTGATGCCTGACCTTGGAGCTAACCCTGTACTTGAGTGTACAATATACCTAGCTGTACTCCATAACCTTGTAATGAGGATACGATATACCTAGCTGTACTCCCTAACCCTATAATGAGGATAAGATATACAGGTTACCGCAGAAATAATGGACACACATGAGTAAATGACGGACACAAAGTATAGTGAAAGCAGGTGCTTCCACACAGTTGTGGTTCCTGAGTTATTTAAGCAATTAACATCCCATCATGCTTAGGATCTTGTATGAAAATGCTGGGCAGGCCATTCTTTTTGCCATTATTTTGGCTACTATGGCTATGCCCCCATAGGATGAAAATGTCCCTGCCCACAGGCATGTGGTCACTGAATGGTTTGATGAGCATGAAAACAATGTAAACCATATGCCATGGCCGTCTCAGTGACCAGATCTCAACCCAATTGAACACTTATGGGAGATTCTGGAGTGGCACATGAGACAGCATTTTCCACCATCAACAGAAAAAACACCAAATGATGGAATTTATTTTGGAAGAATGGTGTCGCATCCCTCCAATAGAGTTTCAGACACTTGTAGAATCTATGCCAAGGTGCATTGAAGCTGTTCTTGCTCGTGATGGTTCAACGTGTCTATTAAGACATGTTGGTGTTTCCTTTATTTTGGCAGTTACCTGTACCTAGCTGTACTGCCTGAACCTGTAATGATGATACACTATGATATTCCATGGTGTACTCCCAGGTTCAGACCTCTCCCACAGTGTAAGCTACTCTGTAATATCTTATGTTTCACCGAGTCGTGCCTGAACGACGACATTAAGAACATACAGCTGGCGTGTTATACACTCCATCGGCAGGACAGAACAGCAGACTCTGGTAAGACATGGGGCGGGGGCCTATGCATTTATGTAAATAACAGCTGGTGCACGATATCTAAGGTTTTGCTCGCCTGAGGTACAGTATCTCATGATAAGCTGTAGACCACACTATCTACCTAGAGAGTTTTCATCTGTATTTTTCGTAGCTGTCTACATACCACCACAGACCGATGCTGGCACTAAAACCACACTCAATGCTGCATACCGCCATAAGCAGACAGGAAAATACTCATCCAGAGGCGGCGCACCTAGTGGCCGGTGACTTTAATACAGGGAAACTTAAATCAGATTTACCTAATTTCTATCAGCATGTTAAATGTACAACCAGAAGGAAAGAAATTATAGACCACCTTTACTCCACACACAGAGACGTGTACAAAGCTCTCCCTCACCCTCCATTTGGCAAATCTGACCATAATTCTATCCCCCTGATTCCTGCTTACAAATAAAAAATTAAATCAGGAAGCACCAGTGACTCGGTCTATAAAAAAGTGGTCAGATTAAACAGATGCTAAACTACAGGACTGTTTTGCTAGCACAGGCTGGAAAATGTTCCTGGATTCTTCTGATGGCATTGAGGAATGTGTGGGGTGTGTGCTAAGTCCCCTCCTGTACTCCCTGTTCACTCATGACTGCAAAGCCAGGCACGACTCCAACACCATCATTTTGACACAACAGTGTCATCAGCAAACCAACAACGATGAGACAGCCTATAGGGAGCAGGTCAGAGATCTGACCATGTGGTGCAAGAACAACAACCTCGCCCTCAACGTGATCAAAATAAAGGAGATGATTGTGAACTACAGGAAAAGAAGGACAGAGCACGCCCGCATTGTCATCGACGAGGCTATAGTGGAGCAGGTTGAGAGCTTCAAGTTCCTTGGCATCCACATCACCAACAAACTAACATGGTCCAAGCACACCAAGACAGTCATGAAGAGGGCACAACAAAACCTATTCCCCCTCAGGAGACTGAAAGATTTGGCATGGGTCCTCATATCCTCAAAAGGTTTTACAGCTGCACCATTGAGAGCATCCTGACTGGTTGCATCACTGCCTGGTATGGCAACTGCTCTGCCTCCGACCACAAGTTACTACAGAGGGTAGTGCATACGGCCCAGTACATCACTGGGGCCAAGCTTCCTGCCATCCAGGACCTCCATACCAGGCGGTGTCAGAGGAAGACTCCAGCCACCCTAGTCATAGACTGTTCTCTCTGCCACCGCACAGCAAGCGGTACCGGAGTGTCAGGTCTAGGTCTAAGAGGCTCCTAAATAGCTTCTACCCCCAAGCCATTAGACTCCCGAACAGCTAATCAAATGGCTACCCAGACTATTTGCATTGCCCCCCCCCCCCCCCCCATGCATAGTCACTTTAATAATTCTACCTACATGTAGGTGGTTAAAATGGCGCCGACCGAGATGGCCGCCTCGCTTCGCGTTCCTTGGAAAATATGCAGTATTTTGTTTTTTTATGTGTTATTTCTTACATCGGTACCCCAGGTAATCTTAGGTTTCATTACATACAGTCGGGAGGAACTACTGAATATACGATTAACGTCAACTCACCATCGTTATAACCAGGAATATGACTTTCCCGAAACGGATCCAGTGTTTTGCCTTCCACCCAATACAATGGATCTGATCCCAGCCGGGGACCCTATGCGACGCCGTAAAAGGGGCAAACGTAGCGGTCTCTTGGTCAGGCTTCGGAGACGGGCACATCGCGCTCCACTCCCTAGCATACTACTCGCCAATGTCCAGTCTCTTGACAATAAGGTTGATGAAATCCGAGCACGGGTAGCATTCCAGAGAGACATCAGGGATTGCAACGTGCTCTGCTTCACGGAAACATGGCTAACTCAAGAGACGCTAACGGAGTCGGTGCAGCCAGCTGGTTTCTTCATGCATCGCGCCGACAGAAACAAACATCTTTCTGGTAAGAAGAGGGGCGGGGGGGTATGCCTTATGATTAACGAGACGTGGTGTGATCATCATAACAACACACAGGAACTCAAGTCATTCTGTTCACCTGATCTAGAACTCCTCACAATCAAATGTCGACCGCATTATCTACCAAGGGAATTCTCTTCGATCATAATCACAGCCGTATATATTCCCCCCCAAGCAGACACATCGATGGCCCTGAACGAACTTTATCTGACTCTTTGTAAACTGGAAACCACACACCCTGAGGCTGCATTCATCGTAGCTGGGGATTTTAACAAGGCTAATCTAAAAACAAAACTCCCTAAATTCTATCAGCACATCGATTGTGCTACCAGGGCTGGAAATACCCTAGATCATTGTTATACTAATTTCCGCGACGCATATAAGGCCCTCCCCCGCCCCCCTGTCGGAAAAGCTGACCACGACTCCATTTTGTTGATTCCAGCCTACAAACAGAAACTAATACAACAAGCTCCCGCGCTCAGGTCTGTTCAACGCTGGTCCGACCAATCTGATTCCACGCTTCAAGACTGCTTCGATCACGCGGATTGGAATATGTTCCGCATTGCGTCCAACAACAATATTGACGAATATGCTGATTCGGTGAGCGAGTTCATTAGGAAGTGCATTGACGATGTCGTACCCACAGCAACGATTAAAACATTCCCAAACCAGAAACCGTGGATTGACGGCAGCATTCGCGTGAAACTGAAAGCGCGTACCACTGCTTTTAACCAGGGCAAGGTGACCGGAAGCATGACCGAATACAAACAGTGTAGCTATTCTCTCCGCAAGGCAATCAAACAGGCTAAGTCCCAGTACAGAGACAAAATCGAGTCGCGATTCAACAGCTCAGACACAAGAGGTATGTGGCAGGGTCTACAGTCAATCACGGATTACAAAAAGAAAACCAGCCCCGTCGCGGACCAGGATGCTTTGCTCCCAGACAGGCTAAACAACTTTTTTGCCCGCTTTGAGGACAATACAGTGCCACTGACACGGCCCCCTACCAAAACCTGCGGGCTCTCCTTCACTGCAGCTGAGGTGAGTAAAACATTTAAACGTGTTAACCCTCGCAAGGCTGCAGGCCCAGACGGCATTCCCAGCCGCGTCCTCAGAGCATGCGCAGACCAGCTGGCTGGTGTGTTTACGGACATATTCAATCAATCCTTATCCCAGTCTGCTGTTCCCACATGCTTCAAGAGGGCCACCATTGTTCCTGTTCCCAAGAAAGCTAAGGTAACTGAGCTAAACGACTACCGCCCCGTAGCACTCACTTCCGTCATCATGAAGTGCTTTGAGAGACTAGTCAAGGTCCATATCACCTCCACCCTACCGGACACCCTAGACCCACTCCAATTTGCTTACCGACCCAATAGGTCCACAGACGACGCAATCGCAACCACACTGCACACTGCCCTAACCCATCTGGACAAGAGGAATACCCATGTGAGAATGCTGTTCATCGATTACAGCTCAGCATTTAACACCATAGTACCCTCCAAACTCGTCATCAAGCTCGAGACCCTGGGTCTCGACCCCGCCCTGTGCAACTGGGTCCTGGACTTCCTGACGGGCCGCCCCCAGGTAGTGAGGGTAGGTAACAACATCTCCACCCCGCTGATCCTCAACACTGGGGCCCCACAAGGGTGCGTTCTGAGCCCTCTCCTGTACTCCCTGTTCACCCACGACTGCGTGGCCATGCACGCCTCCAACTCAATCATCAAGTTTGCGGATGACACTACAGTGGTAGGCTTGATTACCAACAACGACGAGACGGCCTACAGGGAGGAGGTGAGGGCCCTCGGAGTGTGGTGTCAGGAAAATAACCTCACACTCAACGTCAACAAAACAAAGGAGATGATTGTGGACTTCAGGAAACAGCAGAGGGAGCACCCCCCTATCCACATCGACGGGTCAGTAGTGGAGAAGGTGGAAAGTTTTAAGTTCCTCGGTGTACACATCACGGACAAACTGAATTGGTCCACCCACACAGACAGCGTCGTGAAGAAGGCGCAGCAGCGCCTCTTCAACCTCAGGAGAGTGAAGAAATTCGGCTTGTCACCAAAAGCACTCACAAACTTCTACAGATGCACAATCGAGAGCATCCTGTCGGGCTGTATCACCGCCTGGTACGGCAACTGCTCCGCCCACAACCGTAAGGCTCTCCAGAGGGTAGTGAGGTCTGCAGAACGCATCACCGGGGGAAAACTACCTGCCCTCCAGGACACCTACACCACCCGATGTCACAGGAAGGCCATAAAGATCATCAAGGACAACAACCACCCAAGCCACTGCCTGTTCACCCCGCTATCATCCAGAAGGCGAGGTCAGTACAGGTGCATCAAAGCAGGGACCGAGAGACTGAAAAACAGCTTCTATCTCAAGGCCATCAGACTGTTAAACAGCCACCACTAACATTTAGCGGCCGCTGCCAACATACTGACTCAACTCCAGCCACTTTAAAAATGGGAATTGATGGAAATTATGTAAAAATGTACCACTAGCCACTTTAAACAATGCCACTTAATATAATGTTTACATACCCTACATTACCCATCTCATATGTATATACTGTACTCTATATCATCTACTGCATCTTGCCATCTTTATGTAATACATGTACCACTAGCCACTTTAAACTATGCCACTTTATGTTTGCATACCCTACAGTACTCATCTCATATGTATATACCGTACTCTATACCATCTACTGCATCTTGCCTATGCCGTTCTGTACCACCACTCATTCATATATCTTTATGTACATATTCTTTATCCCTTTACACTTGTGTGTGTATAAGGTAGTAGTTGTGGAATTGTTAGGTTAGATTACTTGTTGGTTATTACTGCATTGTCGGAACTAGAAGCACAAGCATTTCGCTACACTCGCATTAACATCTGCTAACCATGTGTATGTGACTAATAAAATTTGATTTGATTTGATTTGATGTACACATTACCCCAACTACCTGGACACCGGTGCCCCCACACATTGACTCTGTACCAGTACCCCCTGCATATAGCGCCGCTATAGTTATTTCCTGCTGCTATTTAATCATTTGTTATTCTTATCTCTTGCTTTTTAGGGGTATTTTCTTAAAACTGCATTATTGGTTCAGGGCTTGTAAGTAAGCATGTCACTGTAAGGTCTACAGTTGTTGTATTCAGCGCATGTGACAAATAAAATTTGGTTTGATTTGAAGTGCTCTTATTTGACTGCGTTGCATAACAAAAGCAGTGGTTACACCTTGTATTTACATGTGGTTGTCGAGATTATTGGATTACTATGAGATCAAGATTTGTTGCGTCTACACACTGCATCTGCATTTTGTCCAGATTCCATGGTCCCTCCCTGTATGCAAATTAATCCTCCCTGCCTTGGACCTCCCGTTACGACACGAGCTGTATACATCGACAGAAAACACCACACTTTCATAGTCAATAGTTTTATACTCTCATCATTACAGCATACTTTCGTTATCCAATGATTTAAGACTGGACATAATAGGCTACTGTCCCGATAACCTCGACCTGTCCACAGCCGACCTGTCCACAGCCGACCTGTCCACAGCCGACCTGTCCACAGCCATTCAAATAAATATTCAGAGAATCTCTCACATCCCTAAAAAAGTCACCACACAAATGAGATGAGTATCTGGATGTGTGTACAAAATGCAATTATTGCACAGTGTAATTAAAATGACACAGTAAAATGCACACAGTAAAAACAGTTACAGAGTAGGCTACAACCCACTGGGCACACCACGTCATGCATTGTAAAAAACATTTATTCATGAAGGCTACACTGTACTGTGAATTTCCCACAAAATAATACCATTGTCATCCACAGAAATACTTAGAAACATTCTATTCTTATAATAGAAGTGACACCAAAATAAAGTATTTACCATTCATTTCTATTGGGCACAAAATAATCTGAAACACAACCAAAATGAACTGCAAATGCATCCAACAAGTGTGTACAGTCACACGCTTGATGTAGTCATTGCGTTCTAGGAATATAGGACCAAATAATACACTTTTGACTACTTTTTTATAATGATCTTTAAGGGTTTCAATTATTTTGACCGCTACCTTTTTGAGATTTCTTTTGTATTACTTCTCTGAGAAATGGTATTAATATAAAATAATATAATAATGTAAAATAGCATATAAAATAGCTCAGTATTTGAATTATTCATTTTATACAGTCATTACTGCTTATCTTTATCAAGGGTGTCAATTTCAGGCCTCACTGTATGTTGAATGAGCAACTAATGAGAATGGACAGCGTCACAAGTTTGACAAAATTACTTTAGGCTGTATCTTTCAGTCTAATATGTTCAATCTGTGAAAGTCACCCAGTAAAATACTACTTGAGTAAAAGTCTAAAAGTATCTGGTTTTAAATGTACTTAAGTACAGTTGTGGAAAAAGTACTAAATTGTCATACTTGAGTGAAAGTAAAAAGTTAAAGTAAATGCTGTACAGTACATCAAATTCCTTATATTAAGCAAACCAGATTGCAAGATTTTCTTGTAATCATGGAAAGCCAGGGGCACACTCCAACACTCAGACATAATTTGCAAACACAGTATTTGTGTTTAGTGAGTCTGCCAGATCAGAGGCAGTAGGGGATGACAACGCGGTATATTGATTGGTGTGTTTATATGTATATTTTTACAGCAACGACCTGGGGAATAGTTGTCCTGCCTGAGCATTCAAAATGTGGGCTGGGCATCCTGATGATGCATGACATTTATTTTATTTTATTTCACCTGTATTTAACCAGGTTGGCCAGTTGAGAACAAGTCCTCATTTACAACTGCTACCTGGCTAAGATAAAGCAAAGCAGTGCGACACAAACAACACAGAGTTACACATGTGATAAACAAACGTACAGTCAATAACACAATAGAAACATCTATATACAGTGTGAGCAAATGAAGTAAGACTCTATGACAATAAGACTCTATAACAATAAGACTCTATAACAATAAGACTCTATAACAATAAGACTCTATAACAATAAGATAAATCAAATCAAATTGAAGGTAGCCTAGTCGTTAGAGTGTTGGACTAGTAACTGAAAGGTTGCAAGATCAAATCCCTGAGCTGAAAAGGTACAAATCTGTCGTTCTGCCCTTGAATAAGGCAGTTAACCCACAGTTCCTAGGCCGTCATTGAAAATAAGAATTTGTTCATAACTGACTTGCCTAAAGGAAAAATAATAATGTAACAAGAGCTTTTGGGTGTTAGGGAAAATGTATGGAGTAAAACGTATATTTTTTTCTTTAGGAATGTTGTGGAGTAAAAGTCAAAAATATAATTAGTGAAGTAAAGTACAGATACCACAAAAAAAATGACTTAAGTAGTACTTTCAAGTCTTTTTATAGCACTGTTGCTTGACAATCACTGGCTAATGAAATTTCATGACCGCCACAGCCCTAGCTGTGGAACCATTATCCTAGTGGCGCTTGTGGAAGGGTAGGTAGGCTCTGCAGCTGAGCTAGCTGGAGCTCAGCAGCATCAGCACTGGTGGTTTGATGCTGCTGCTGCTGCTTCTCATCACTCTCCTTCTCCTTTGGCTTTGTTTGGGTACTTTGGCAAAGCCAATCATGGCAGTGGCAGATTAGCTAGTTCGAGCTAGCTAAATAGGCTAAGGCTAAAAACACTTTTTACAGCTAGTTAAGAAGATAACTAAACTCTGTAGTGGTGGGGCGTGAGGCAAAGTTGAGTGAAGCAGCTTCACTGGTAAACAAGTACCCCCAAAGACCTATGGGACACAGGCTTCCAGGTGTGTCTGCCCGCTCTGAGGTTCGTCCTTCCTCCCCCTGCAGGACCGGAGCAGACCCCCGCAAAAAACACTACCACCCACCCAAACAAGATGACCGGGATGAACCCATGAGTGATGTGCTGATACAACGCAGTGAGCCTGACGCTAATCCCCAACGAGGAGGCCGCCAATCTCCGGGGAGCAGCAACAACAACCGCCAGACCAGAAACATTGACCCGCCTGTAATTCAGCAGGACAGTTCTCTAGAGAGGCATGGGCTTTGTATAGTCTGACCTAAACTGCCTGGTGAAACCCCCGGGGCCACAGGAATCATTCAAAGCCAGTTTCAAGACCCCCCAGTTACTGGTCAAAATTCTGAAAGTGCAAAGATTCAGCTCCAAGCACGGAGGCTCCCGAGTGGCGCAGTGGTCTCCCGAGTGGCGCAGTGATCTCCCGAGTGGCGCAGTGATCTCCCGAGTGGCGCAGTGGTCTCCCGAGTGGCGCAGTGGTCTCCCGAGTGGCGCAGTGGTCTCCCGAGTAGCGCAGTGATCTCCCGAGTGGCGCAGTGGTCTCCCGAGTGGCGCAGTGGTCTCCCGAGTGGCGCAGTGGTCTTCCGAGAGGCGCAGTGGTCTCCCGAGTGGCGCAGTGATCTCCCGAGTGGCGCAGTGGTCTCCCGAGTGGCGCAGTGGTCTCCCGAGTGGCGCAGTGGTCTCCCGAGTGGCGCAGTGGTCTACCGAGAGGCGCAGTGGTCTCCCGAGTGGCGCAGTGGTCTTGCATCTCAGTACAAGAGGTGTCCCTTGTTTGAAACCAGGCTGTATCACACCCGGCTGTGATTGGGAGTCCCATAATGCGGTGCACAATTGGCCCAGCGTCATCCCGGTATGGTTAGGGAAAGACCCAGACTCAAACCTGTCTACAGGCACCGCCAACCCCCACCCCCTCCACCAGACAACAACAACAAAGACCCAGACTCAAACCTGTCTACAGGCACCGCCAACCCCCACCCCCTCCACCAGACAACAACAACAAAGACCCAGACTCAAACCTGTCTACAGGCACCGCCAACCCCCACCCCCTCCACCAGAAAACAACAACAAAGACCCAGACCCAAACCTGTCTACAGCCACCGCCAACCCCCCACCCCCTCCACCAGACAACAACAACAAAGACCCAGACCCAAACCTGTCTACAGGCACCGCCAACCCCCACCCCCTCCACCAGACAACAACAACAAAGACCCAGACTCAAACCTGTCTACAGGCACCGCCAACCCCCCACCCTCTTCACCAGACAACAACAACAAAGAACCAGACTCAAACCTGTCTACAGGCACTGCCAACCCACTACCCGAGATGTCTTAGAAATGGCCCCCACCCCTGTCACCACCCAAGACGTCCCAGAAACAGCCCCTACCCCTGCTGGCCCCTCCACTTTTGCATAATCCTCTGGTTAAAATGTTACCCACAAAACAACAGTTAATGACTTTTTGCAAATCCCTGGTCAAAGGGGAGCCGGTTTCAAGAAAGGCCATACAACAGGAAGACCCCCACCCCACCTCACAACTCCAGTTCTTAGATGATGACAACCCAAACTGGACAAAAATTACCAAACGGAAAAGACCAGACAAACAACCTACCAACAAAATCTAATTAAATCAAATGTTGTTTGTCACATGCTCCGAATACAACAGGTATAGACCTTACTGTGAAATGCTTACTTACTTATAAGCCCTTAACCAATAATGCAGTTCAAGAAAGAGTTAAAATATTTACTAAAATATTTACTATATAAACTAAAGTAAAAATAGTTTTCCTTTTTCGTTCATCTTATTCTGTTACCATGAACCTGCAAAAGATATTGCTCAGATGTGCGAGTGCCTCCCGGGTGGCGCAGTGGTCTAGGGCTGTCTAGCTAGCTGCGCCACCAGAGTCTCTGGGTTCGCGCCCAGGCTGGGCTGGTTTCGCGCCCAGGCTCTGTCGCAGCCTGTCGCAACCGGGAGGTCCGTGGGGCGACGCACAATTGGCATAGCGTTGTTAGGGAGGGTTTGGCCGGTAGGGATATCCTTGTCTCAGTATGTAAAATGCAATAAAATGTATGCACTCTACTGTAAGTTGCTCTGGATAAGAGCGTCTGCTAAATGACTAAAATGTAAATGTAAAATGTAATGCCTTCTGAATTTAAAGTAAAAATAGTAACAGAAAAAGTAACACAATAAAAATAACAACAACAAGACTATATACAGGGGGTACCAGTACCGAGTCATGGTGCGGGGGTACAGGTTAGTCAAGTTATTTTGTACATGTAGGTGGGGGTAAAGTGACTATGTATAGATAATAAACAGAGAGTAGCAGCATTGTAAAAACAAAGGGAGGGAGGGGGGTGTCAATGTAAATAGTCTGTGTTGCCATTTGATTAATTGTTCAGCAGGCTTAACAGCAAGCCGTTAAGGACCCCTTTGGTCCTAGATTTGGCGCTCCCGTACCACTTGCCGTGCGGTAGCAGAGAGATCAGTCTATGACTTGGGTGACTGCAGCCTGACACATTTTTGGTCCTTCCTCTGACACCGCCTAGTTTATTGGTCCTGGATGGTAGGAAGCTTGGCCCCAGTGATGTACTGGGCCGTACGCATTACCCTCTGTAGTGCCTTACGGTCAGATGCCGAGCAGTTGCCATACCAGGCAGTGATGCAACTGGTCAGGATGCTCTCGATGGTGCAGCTGTAGAACTTTTTGAGGACCTGGGGACCCATGCCAAATCTTTTCAATATCCTGAGGGGGAAAAGGTGTTGTCGTTGACTCTCTTGATATGTTTGGACCAGGATAATTCGTTGGTGATGTGGACAACAAGGAACTTGAAACTCTCGACCTGCTCCACTATAGATTTCCTCCAGAAGATCAAGTCAACACCAGGAATCCCTGGCTACCAGATGCCAGGGGCCCAGTGTGAGAGGCTTATATTGGCGGCGTACCTGGACTACATCACCATCGTCGGTGATGGGGGCAGGGGAGGGACCAAACACCAGACCTTCACCCGGAGCGAGCAGACCACAGAGGAGTGCCACAATTTACCTCTGGGTCTAGGGCTCCCTTGGGTGTTTGCTTGCTCTTCGGGTTGTCTTTCCTCCCCTATACAGATCCCGAACCAGCACCATCCCCAGCACCAGCCCTAGTTCCCTGTTCCTGTTTACATTTACATTTACATTTAAGTCATTTAGCAGACGCTCTTATCCAGAGCGACTTACAAATTGGTGCATTCACCAGACCCAGCACCAACCACTAGTTTTCCAGCTGCGATACCAGCACAATTTCCAACCCGGGCCCAACGCCAACCCTGGACACAGCACCGACCATCCACAACTGCCACCTTCATCCAGAAACTGCCAGCTCAGACACCACCCCTTACCCTCCCCCAACACAGACACAAACACACCGTCAACCACCCCACCAGACCAACCATGACTGGCTGACTAACAAATTGACAGACTGATAATTAACTGTTAAATGTTTTTTGACTCAATGCATTTGTTATTTTTTGGGGCAATTGTTTGTTTTTCTTCTGATTTTATTAACTTAAGTTGGATTGATTATTTTGTGTTTCAATTGTTTATTATTTTGAAGTTTAACAACATTTTATTAGAAATTTTAACATTAATTTTGGAATAACCAAATAAACTGACCTTTTGAAAAAGCTAATGTAAGATGGGAGCAATAATAAATATTCTGTTGCAATCTTCTCCTCTTTCCTATTAAGATGCTTGAGAAAGTATTATTGTGATATAATTCTTACTTCATTGAGAATTTATAGCAGTTGAAATTTGGTCATAGAATCAATTACCAAATAACAAGTGTTTTCAACGTCTGTAAATTGTGTCTTTTCAACGTCCCGAAAATATGTATTTTCACCTTTAGTTCAGCACCTAAAATTCACCTGACATCAATGTCTGGAAAATACATATTTTCAACTGAAATTTTCTTACTGGGATTGCATTATAATACCAATGTATTATCTTAATATCTGACATAGCAACTAAAATAGACTATTCACCACCTGCCCACAGTTTATTCTGTCTAAATATAAAGGTGGAAAATTAGACCTACACATTATACCTTGCCATACACTTGTTATGCACTAGGCTCTTCTGCTGCAACTCCGTCATAGTGCGTCCCATACATCCCCACTACATCTGTAGTTCACTTTCAATTCTGCTGTTACAGTCTTCGGCATTTCTGTAGCCTACTATGTCTTCATGAGATTTTGCGATGGGAACTGGAGAACACATTTTCTCTCATTCATGATGATCTCGTTATAAATATCTTTATATCTATATGCCCATTTTATTCAGAGCTAGACACTGTATTGGACTTTGGCATCTGACCACAGTGCCAGTAGGCACTTGGTTTCTAATAAAGACCATGATCTTAATTCAACTGGCCGGTGTAATTTTTTTGAGAGCACGAGACAATGTCAAATGTATATGCTTTCGTTGTCCAGATTAATTTACACGTCAAGGATAACCCTACAACAGGGCTGCCCAACCCTCTTCCTGGTGATCTACTGTCCTGTAGGTTTTCAGTCCAACCCTAATTTAGCGTATCTCATTCAGCTAGTTAAGGTCTTGTTGAGCAGCTAATAAGTAGAATCAGGTGTGTTTTAAATTAGGGTTGGACTGAAAACCCACAGGAAGGTAGATCTCCAGGAAGACGGTTGGGCAGCCCTGACCTACAAGATGTGTCTTCGACTACCTCCAGAGATGGTCAGGAAGATCTAATCACAATCAGATCACACTGCATCTTTTTATTATCTATACCTGTCGATAAATGTGGGCACAAACAAAATGTGTACAAGATCAGGACAAAGGACGCATGTTAGAACCAGGTATAAACAGGGCTAGAGATGACACTGGATATTTCTCAGTCCAATGAAGGCCAGATGGCTGGAGGATGGTGTAATGTAATGTACAGTATGTGTGTTTATGAACAGAGCACTGTGGGAGTTGGTCTCCTCAGTCCTATCCTTTACATTACATTAATGAGTGCCAGTCAGGTACTGATGGTCGATTGGCTGAACTGCAAAAACATGTTTTGTCACTGCATCACGTGGGAGGGATGGCTCAATGTGTTAAGATATACAGTATGTGTGTGAAACCAAATAAGTGTCAATGAATGACCAATGTCTGGAAAAGATTTAGAAGACTCAACTCTGGACCTCGAAGCCAGTTCAACTGCATTTTTTCATTGTTCCCCTCTAATTAGGGACTGATTTAGACTTGGTATACCAGGTGTGTGCAATTAATTATCAGGTAGAACAGAAGGAGATCCATGGTTTGACTCCCACCTCCCTATAAGAATCTCTTTCAAAGTTGTTCTGACAGTGATGCAAAACAGCTGTGTTCTCTTTCATTCTCTCTCTTTGCTGTTCTTCACTCACCATCCCTCTCTCAGCTTAGTGGGTAGAAAGACATACATGGGGGAGCTGACACACGATGGCAGGAATTGGCGATGGGTTTTTCTGGGTTATTTTAATAGAAGCAGGCTTGTGTTTTACTCCTTCAAGGTGCCGCCTTGGTTTGAGTTGATCGCTCCTGCTTGACTTCATTAAAGAGGAATGTGTGTGTGCGTGTGCATGCATGTTTGTGTCTGCGCTCCTGTGTATGCTGCACCGCACTCTCGCTCAACCCCTCCTTCCCCATGTCAATTCAATTTTCTCCTCTCATTCACTCCGTTTTGTTTTAATTCCTCTCTTCCAAGGCATCTGATCCTGTGGACCTCCAGACGTGTGAGCGACCGGTAAATTCCACCCTCCCAGAAGGGGGTGCTTTGAACTCTGCTCCTCTCCTTCCCATCACACGAGGTGGCCTGGACAGCCAAAACGGGGAATGGCACAGTCTGCTGGTTCTGTAGACACGTCCTCCTATGCCAGAGGTCTCACAGTTTCCCAGTCTCGCAGTCTGACTCCCCCCTGAACTCACTAACCTTTTATTGACAGACTTTTGAGGTGGCGCATATATGATATATACGGGGGCCGTGTTGTGGGGGTAGCAGGGCTGCATAACTCTCTGTATGTTCACGTAGTAGCCTTTCACCCCCTGGGCTCTGGGCTCCAAGTTTTCTGTCTCGGTAGAGGGGGAAAATAAATCACCAGGGGACCAGCACGGGGAACAACATTCACCCCCAGACCCCCTTTCTGGTGGAGGGGGAAGAGGGGAGGTGAGTGTGTTTGGAGGTGGACTACGGAGGTACTGTAGTGTGTTTTTGTGAAGCTGCAGAATCAAGAGATTCTTTCCCCCTCAGTTCTGGGAATGGGATGGAAGCCAGCCCCCCTGCACCGGGCAAGCAGGGGAGAATTTATGTTTTATCTGCACCCTGTTCAACTCACAAGTCTGGCAGCTGCAGCACACAGAGACCTAATCCTTTTCTGTGTGTTAACTCTTTACAGACCATACAGAGGTAGCAAGAGTGGTTTGACAGAAAAATGTGTTTGTGAGAGCCTATTATAGTGCAGAGTGGTTGGACATAGAAATAGTGTGAGTTGAGAGTTCATTGACGTTTGCTTTAGGCCTGGAGGAAGAAAGGCTTGCCTCTGGAACCAGCCATGGTGTTGTTACACAGAAGTGTTGTATTTGAGTTTCAAACGGCAGGTCCCTTCAAGCCTTGAACCTTGACCTCTCTCAGCACTGTGTCAGAAACAGCTGTGGTGCACTTCCCATTATTCAGCAGAGTTGTTAAAGGGCCAATGCAGCCGTTTTTATCTCAATATCAAATCATTTCTGTGTAACAATTAAGTAACTTACTGTGATTGTTTCCAATTAAAATGGTCAAAAAGTAACAACTTTTTAGCAAAATGCAATTTAAGCAAGAATTTTGCTAGGACTGTCGGGGAGTGGTCTGAGAGTTGAGTCTAATTGGAGGGGCCTAATGGGAGGGATGTGTAACCTGAAAACTAGCTGTTATTGGCAGAAAGGAGGGAAAACTCTCTTTGTTATTGGTCTATTACCTTATATCGCCTGGTGATGTCACCAGGTGGTCCAAAAACCCCATCCAGCCAAACAAGTTGAAATTTCAAACAGCTCTTACACTAAAAGTGCATTATCATAATTTTCACAAATTCTAAGTATTATTCCAACCTCATATTGTGGAAATATATATCAAACACAGAACAATCGTGTTTTTGACTGCACTGCCACTTTAAAATAAGACAGGAAGCCATTGTCTTTTGACTTATGAACTGAATTATATTAGCTGAAATTAGCTCTAAGCCAAAGAAAAGACCATGAACAATAGGTGCACTATTCAATAAAGAGCTGTATCTTGAAGTTTTGACAGACAGAACAAAACATATCTTGGGCAACAAGAGTGTACATTTCAATTAAGGTATTAGTCATGGCGCAGAATGGATGGCTAATTACCATACCCTGAAAACCTTTACATATTAGATTTCAAGTAGACTCTAAACTGTTGGGAGAATCTACATGAAATCTAATATGGACTTGTATGAACTTGTAGTCCATACAAGTCAAAGTATCTCTCTCTTTCTCTCTGTCTGTCTCTCTCAATTAAATTCAATTCAAAGGGCTTTATTGGCATGGGAAACATAATGTCTCTCAACAAAGACTGAGTACAATGGCACTCTACAAACAGCATAACTCCCCTTGAACTAGCTGCTGTTGATGTTTCAGTCTCAATCGCTCTCTTATCATCACATTGCACAACAGCTTAGGACTGAATATCCATTGTCCTGCTGCAAGTGGTTCTATTTTAAACTAAACACACCTTTTTACAGCCTCATGTGGGTCACCTATGTAATGTAAAAAGTTTGCTTATGAAACTCTATACCCCTCTGACATTAGACACATGTTAACATGAGATCCCCCATCCCTCATCCACACGCAGTCTCACTCAGGGCTGTGGATTTAGGAGTGATGATGGTTATTAGCCTAAGTATTCAGACCCCTTGACTTGTTCCTCATTTTCTTACGTTACAGCCTTATTCTAAAATTGATTAAATAAATACAATTCCTCAACAATCTACACACAATATCTCATAAAGACAAAGCGAAAACAGGAATTTTTGCAAATGTATTAAATAGAAATACCTATTTACATAAGTAATCAGAACTTTGCTATGAGACTCAAAATTGAGCTCAGGTGCATCCTGTTTCCATTGATCATCCTTGAGACGTTTCTGCACATTTATTGGAGTCCACCTGTGGTAAATTCAATTGATTGGACATGATTTTGAATATCACACACCTGTCTATATAAGGTTCCACAGCTGACAGTGCATATCAGAGCGCAAACCAAGCCATGAGGTTGAAGGAATTGTCTGTAGAGCTCTGAGACAGGATAGTGTTGAGGCACAGGTCTGGGGAAGGGTACCAAAAAATGGCTGCAGCATTGAAGGTCCCCAAGAACATAGTGGCCTCCATCATTCTTAAATGGAAGAAGTTTGGAACCACCAAGATGTTGACCAATTGGTCAGATGAGACTCGAAATTGAGCTCAGGTGCATCCTGTTTCACAGTTGACAATGACCAAGAACCCAATGGTCACTCTGAGAGAACTCCAGAGTTCCTCTGTGGAGAGGGGAGAACCTTCCAGAAGGACAATCATCTCTGCAGCACTGCACCAATTAGGCCTTCATGGTATTGGCCAGACGGAAGACACTCCTCAGTAAAGGGCACATGACAGCCTGCTTGGAGTTTGTCAAAAGGCACCTCAAGACTCTCAGACCATGAGAAACAAGATTATCTGGTCTGATGAAACCAAGATTGAACTCTTTGTTCCTGAATGCCAAGTATCACATCTGTGACACTTGGCATTCAGTGGCAGGGACTGGGAGACTAGTCAGATCGAGGCAAAGAGGAATGGAGCAGAGATCCTTGATGAAAACCTGCTCCAGAGCACTCAGGACCCCAGACTGGGGCGAAGGTTCACCTTCCAACAGGACAATGACCCTAAGCTCACAACCAAGACAACGCTGGAGTGGCTTTGGGATGAGTGTCTGAATGCCCTTTAATGGCCCAGCCACAGCCCAAACCTGAACCCGATCGAACATCTCTGGAGAGACCAGAAAATTCAAGCTGTGCCACAACGCTCCCCATCCAACCTGACGGAGCTTGAGAGGATTTGCAGAGAAGAATGGGTGAAACTTTGCAAATACAGGTGTGCCACGCTTGTAGCGTCCTACCCAAGAAGACTCAAGGCTGTAATCGCTGCCAAAGGTGATTCAACAAGTGCTGAGTAAAGGGTCTGAAAACGTATGTAAATTAGTTTTTTTTTAAAAATAAATTAGCAAACATTTCTAAACCTATTTTTGCTTTGTCATTATGGGATATTGTATGTGTAGATTGATGGGGGGGGAAACGATTGAATACATTTTAGAATAATGCTGTAACCTAACAAACCGTGAAAGAATTCAAGGGGTCTGAATACTTTCCGAAGGCACTGTATATGCACGCACACACACAAATACACACACCAAAGAGACAAGGTCAACAACCTGTTTGCTCGTTCAACATTTAAAAATACTTCTTACGTAACTCTCTACACACACACAGTCACACATTCTCGCACCTCTGCTTCGCTCCCCTCTCGTCCTCTGGATCTCAGTTACCCACCACTGCAAGGGTCACATCACAGATAAACTCCAACAGCAGCTGTGCACTTACATAAGTATCTCCCAATGTGTCTGCAGACCGGTTAACCTCAGGCCTATAAGGTCCAAGGTCAAGCCAAAACATCTGGGTGATGGCCACCATTTTCCAATAAATCATACAAACTGTTCTCTTTGTGGTATAAAGGTAAAGCCTGTTAAAGGGCTCCGTATGTCATGGCTCATTATGTAGATATATCAGAGTTAAACATGAATGTGCTGGCCTATTAGGTGTTTGTTTGGATTCCACATAGGAGAAGATTGAGGCAGAGGTATTTTTGAGGGGTTATTTGTACAAAGACATCCTGACGCCAACCTCTGTCTTACTGACAGATGGAGTGGACGTTAGCCACCTGTGTGCTGTTAGCTTGTGCCACTGCTAATCTGCTGGGGCCAAACCTCTCCTCTGTCATGGACCCAAGGCCTGTGAGGAGATACAACTGGAGTGCTTTTATCAATGGGGTGTTGTACTGTAGCAACCCTGGCACTTAGCCACCCATACTGACAGTGTCAGAGAAAGAATGCATTGAAAACGGTCTTAGCCACTACACCCTATACACCATCTACTTAAGGCTAATGTCGTGTATGAGCTAGTAATTTTTTTTCTTCTCCAGCATAGTTATGTCAGATGAGTAGTGGAGGATGCAGCCAGACAATCTGTTCACTGATGTGTACAGGATGTCATTATGAAATACCAGCCTCTCCACAGGCTATTTTGAACCATGTGCCCGGACCAGAACAGATCGACCGCAGTCACATCCAGGCTGTAACCCCCACTAGCTTGGTTTCCTCTGGGGCGACTGTCTCAAACCCTGTCTCAGACACATCTCAAACACGTCTCAAATATATCTTGTACATCTTGGGTGGATCCTGATTACAGGGCCTCAGAGTCAGTCTTGTCAGAGCTTATTCAACGCTGGGTGAAAGTCGACTGTCAGTGTATGGTTAACTCGCTCATGACCCAGTATGGTTCCCTCCATAGTCGACTGACTCTTACATAAGGTATGCTGACTCAATCTCATGTATGCTGACTCAATCTCATGTATGGTCAACTGTTCAATATGGTTGAGTCGTTATTCCTCCGTATGGCCCCTATGTGCAGGGTCTTGTTTGCAACTGAGCTTAAGGACTCTGAAGATCAGCCTGGTCTTTGTGTAGAGGGGTCAGAGGTCAGGGAGGGTGGTTCATGTGATGCAGTCCCCCCAGCATACAGGACTGCATCAGCTCACATCAGCTCTTCGGGGTATGATGGCTCTGCTACACAAGTTGTGGTAAGAGTGGGTGGGCCCACTAAACATTAGATGGGTCATCCACACAATGCATGAGACTGAGCAGGTGATAGATATATGGTTGTAGTGGGCAGTGATATTTAATATATGTATATTATGTATACATCACATGCGACTCATAATAAGACTAAGCAATTAGCCAATAAATAAACAATTCTGACTCCATAAAGATAATTAAAATATACAAGCAAGCATTAAACAATGAGTTGACATTGACTACAAAGAATCGGTCTGAGAATTGTCTATATCAAATGCAGATATTTAATTAACATTGTACAATGAACGGATTCACATACAAGGCATTAAGCTTAAGTTACAAAGCATTAACAAGTATTACAAGGCACTACTCTAGACATGATCATAGAGAGAGAGAGAAACAAAGAAACCATGGCATATAGCTCATGGGAGAGAGAGAAAAAAAGAGAGTGTAGGTATCTCACCAGCACTGGTCAGGAACAAAAAAGAGAGAGAAACAATTAATCTAAGACCTTTTATAACATCTAAGTTGTTTTGGATTTAAAATCTGAGTTGTTGACCAATAGCATTACTGTAAAATGAACCTCCAAACTGATATCAGCCCTATATGATGCAATCACAACAGAACCTCTGCTTCTCAGAGGTGTGACAATGGGGTTAGCAAGATGAACACAGAGAATGCTGAATTCCTAACACCAAGGAAATTCGGGGTCTGCCCTACATGGTACCATACAGTACCATACAGTGGTTGTGGCAAGGCCTGGTCTGTATAACAAATGATCTGGCACACCATGTACCCTGTGACTCCCTCTCTACAGTACAGTCCCTGAGCTCACTCAGCACCCCTCAGAGGGGCAACGCCAGCCAGGCCAGGTTGAATTCTCTCATTTTACACAACCTCCTAATCTCCTCCACCCAGCCCGGCTGCCACCCAGACACCTAACCAGCGCAGCACGGCTCAGGGGGAAAGCTGGAAAGCTTTTGTCCCCAAACAAAGGCAAGGCAACAGGGCCAGCACATCTGTCAGCGAGCCACACTCATTTGTTTTGAATTTCTCTCCTTCCCTTCCTTTCTGCTCCCACCACCAAGCATGGCCACAAGCAGGCTTAATGACCAGCAGCCAAAGGATGGAGATGGAGAAGACGGTTGCTATAGCAGGTGTTTGTAAGGACTGTGATACGATGCAGGCCAGGGGGAGGATATGGGGAGGTGTGAGGAGGGACTGAGTGGGGGAGAGGTGAGAGGATGTGGGGAGGATAATAGCGGCTCGCTGGTTTGGCGCATGTATTTTGGGTAGACCGTGGTTTAGCGTAGGATGGCCAGAGTGGGAAATGAACACCAGCCACCAACCAACCAAATGGGGAGGAGATGCTATAGAGCCCTGCAGTGGATTTGTTTTTATAGAGCGAGAGTGAGAGACGAGAGAGAGAGAGTGATTATTATGGTCCTTAGAATAGCATAATTAGAGAGACAGGCTCTAACCGCCTCTGTGTGGACGAGGAGTGTTGTTTTCCTTGTCCTCCGCTCCTCACTAAAATAGTGTGCTGTTTGACCCTCCCAGGTATGGCCACTTACTGGATAATGTTGTTTACTGATTTTGTTTGTTTATTGGTGGCACTTTTTGGGGGACATTCTGTGGGTGATTTCATGGGTGGTCGCTCTTAAATTAAACCTGTGTCAACCTACAGTAAGTGTTTACCCCCACATAAAGAAATACTACAGTTAACTATAGAATACTATAGTAAACTGTAGTATACTGTAATATCTCTATAGTAAATATAGTAACTATAGTTAACTATAGTAAATACTACATTATTTCATTTGCATATACCCTGCCCATTTCCCTCCCCATATTGCAATTTGTGCCACCCATAAGTGAGAAACCTACATGCCAAGTATAGACCATATTGTATGCCATACAGATTACAGAGAAGAGCAGAAGTGCTGGACTTTGTTCAGGTTGCATGCCTATCTAAAGATCACGGACAGTTTGCCCTCTTAGTATCTCCCCAGCAGTTTTCCCAAAGGACAAAGCCTTCACTTCTATGTCAAAGATAATTAAACAAAATCACCATAGTAAATAATAGTATTTTTACATTTCATACTGGAGCTCCAAGGCATGTGTCGAAATAGCCAGGCAGTGTGCCGATACCTGTATCATTTTATCAGAAGCACGAGATCAAGGACTTCTAAAGGTTCAGTTCGTTGAACAAGCAGCTGATTGGTTTGGTATTGGATTGGTAGAAGATTAAAAGGCTCCGCTGCGCACGTGCTACGGAGTGTGGATCGTCATCTATAATAATTTGGCTGCTCTAAATTATTTTGACTAGCAGGTGTCACTAGTGTACATTGTGTTGATCAAAGCATCGAGTAATTAACCTATTTTTGATGGAAACCTCAATGCTTCAGGAAGATTTGTTTCCCACCACTATTAAAAACTACAGTATACTGCAGCAGTGGTTCCCAACCATTTTGGTTACCGTACCACCAACTGAATTTTGTTTTGTCCGGAGTAACCCTGAAGTACCCCCTCGTGTGCATTTTATCAGTAGGTCTGTGGCCCCATGAGTCTTCTCAAGTACCCCCTGTGGAATGGCCAAGTACCTCCAGGGGTTCTAGTACCTGGTTGGTAACCGCTGTACTACAGTCTGCAAAACACTACAGTAAATACTACAGTATAGTACCATCTGCCAAAACAATACAGAAAATTCTACAAATCCGCAAAACACTACATTAATTACTATACTACCGTTTTCTTTTACTACAGTATTTATAATATAGTTAACCTTTCCTGAAGGAATGTGGAACGAGGGAAAGCTCGGTTTAATGTTTTGAAAGTTTTATTTTAGGAAAAGTTTGGTTACTAGCTACCTTTTGAATTTGTATCAGTTGCTGGGACCGTTACTATCTGTCCAGGGAGCCTGCCAACCAAAAGTCTGAAGAGCTGCTTGGCATAGCAGCTAGCCTAGCTGCTAACTACTGTAGCTATCAAGCTATCAAGTTTTCCTGAAAGCTTGAACACAGTCCGCTACACTGTTAGCACTTATGGCTGGGACCGCAGATTGACCCTGGCTTGTGGCTGTCTAAATTCCTGCTGTTTGTTTCTGTTTCCATATGCCCTACAACCTGCCCTGTCTCGAACTGCGTGGAGTACCAGCGTTAGCTTACGTTGCTGCCATGACATCCAAAACCAAAGCCGGTGGCTTGTTCTACAAGCAATTGTTAAAACAAGAGGAAAATAGCTTTAAGAGCTTTGTCCAAATACTGATGGACTCAACTAACAAACTAATGGACAATCTGACCAGAGAGGCCCAGGGCCTTAAGAACAGTTTGCAGTTCTACCAAGGCGAGGCTGGTTTCCTAAGAGACTTACAGCCAGTGCTTCCGATATTTAACTGTTCTGTTCTGGAACCTATTTGGCCGGATCCGGTACCTCTCTTGGCATGAAAATTAATTGTCACTTTTTGCAGATAAAAGCGATCAAAGTTCATTTGAGTTGCCTCTGTTAACTCTCCTCTTCCTAGAATTACTGCTGTCTGTTCAGAAATAAATGAAATAATTCAGAATAGCCTACTACACCACTACACCTACTACGCCCATAATTTAGCAACAGAGGATAAATAGCTTATTTTAAAAATGTGCCAACATTTACAGTTAATCAGAAACAGACACACACGCGCACGCACGCACGCACGCACGCACGCACGCACACACACACACACACACACACACATATACACACACGTTTAAACGAGATGAAGTAAACCGTAGAAGCAATGTAGCCATTGAAATAAGGCTTATGAAATCATAACATTCATATATTGGCCATCTCTGAGACTCACTTAGATAATTCCTTTGATGACACAGCAGTAGTAATACAGGGATATAACATCTACAGAAGAGACAGGAAGGCCTATGGTGGAGGTGTTGCTGTATACTCAATGTTCAGAGACATACAGTATACGGGATCTCATGTCTAATGTTTTTGAAGTGTTGTGGTTGCATGTTCCCATGCCTCATCTAAAGCCTTGTCTTTTCGGGTGCTGCTATAGGCCACCAAGTGCTAACATTATCTGTATAATATGTATGCAATGCCTGATAATGTGTGTGATCTTAACAGGGAGGTCTATTTTCTGGGAAAACCTGAATATAGACTGGTTTTCATCAAGCTGTCCTCTCAAGAGGAAGCTGCTCATTGTAACCAGTGTCTGTAATCGGGTTCAGGTTATTCATCAATCTACAAGGGTGTTTACAAACAGTACAGGAACTTTATTGTCCACGTGTATTGATCACATTTTTACCAATGCTGCAGAACTCTGCTCTAAAGCTGTATCCATACCCATTGGATGTACCGACCATAATATAGTGGCCATATCTATAAAAGCCAAAGTTCCAAAGGTTGGGCCTAAAATAGTGTATAAGAGATCATACAAAATGTTTTGTACTGATTCCTATGTTGAAGACAAAAAATATGTGTTGGTCTGATGTGTGTAATTAAGACCATCCAGACGTTGCTCTTGTTTCTTCCAAATATTAAATTGATTCTTCCAGTTATTGATAAGCATGTACTATTAAGAAACTAACTGTTAGAACTGTTGAGGCCCCTTGGATTGATGAGGAATTGAAAAACTGTATGGTTGAGAGGGATGAGGCAAAAGGATTGGTGAATAAGTCTGGCTGCACATCTGATTGGCAAACTTACTGTATTGATAAATTATGTGACTAAACTGATCAAAAATAAGAAGAAATTGTATTATGAAACCAAGATAAATGACAAAGTATGATGGAAAAAAGTTTTGGAATACTTTATATGAAATTATGGGCAGAAAAACCAATTCATCTTTCATTGAATCAGATGGCTCTTTTATCACAAAACCTTCTGATGTTGCCAATTACTTTAATGACTATTTCATTGGCAAAGTTAGAAATGAAATCCCAACAACAAACTGTGAGCCATCATATGCATGTATAAAATATCTAATAATGAAAGAAAAGCATTGTCATTTTGAATTCTGTAACGTTAGTGTGGGTGCGGTGGAATAATTATTTTGTCCATCAATAATGAGACACCACCTGGTATTGACAAAGCTACTGAGGATAGTAGCTGACTATATTGCCACTCCTATTTGTCATATATTTAATCTGAGTCTGGAGAAAAATGTTTGTCCTCAGACCTGGAGGGAATCCAAAGTCATTCCGCTACCCAAGAATGATAAAGCACCCTTTACTGGTTCTAACATCCGGCCAATCAGCTTGCTGCCGACTCTTACAAAACTTTTATCAAAAATGTGTGGTTGACCAGATACAATGCTATTTCTCTGTAAACAAATTAACAAAATCATTTCAGCATGCTTATAGAAAAGGGCACTCAACTTGTACTCTACTGACACAAATGTCTGATGATTGGTTGAAAGAAATTGATAATAAGAAGATGGTGGGAGCTGTACTGTTACATTTCAGTGCAGCCTTAAATATTATTGACCATAACCTGTTGTTGAAAAAAAATGAGTGTCATGGCTTTTCAACCTCTGCCATATCGTGGATTCAGAGCTATCTATCTAATAGAACACAGAGGATGTTCTTCAATGGAAGCTTCTCTAATGTTAAACATGTAAAGAGTGGTATACCGCAAGGCAGCGCTCTTGGCCCTCTTCTTTTTCTAAGAACATTGTATTTGGTACAAATCATTCCATAAGTTCTAGACCTCAGCTGAATCTGATAATTAAAAATGTTGCTGTTGAGCAAATTGAGGTGACTTAAGTACTGTCACGGCTGTTAAAGGAAGAGGACCAAGGTGCAGCGTGGTCAGCCTACATTTTATTTTATTTAATAAAAATGACGCCGAACAAAACAATAAACACTACAAAAAACAAACCGTGAAGCTAACGGCTATGTGCCCTAAACAAAGTCAACTTCCCACAAACACAGGTGGGAAAAAGGGCAGCCTAAGTATGGTTCTCAATCAGAGACAAGTACATGGCGTTACCCTGGATTGTAAACTGTCATGGTCAAAACATATTGATTCAATGGTTGTAAAGATGGGGAGAGGTATGTCTGTGATAAAGAGATGCTCTACTTTTTGAAACCATGCTCCACAAAGCAAGTCCTGCAGGCTCTAGTTTTATCTTATCTTGATTATAGCCCAGTCATGTGGTCAGGTGCTGCAAAGAAGGACCTAGAAAAACTGGCGATTGGCTGAAAGCCGTGGTATATACAGTAAGACTGTATAGCACGGGTATGACAAAACATTTATTATGACTGTTCTTATTACATTTGTAACCAGTTTATAACAGCTACAAGGCACCTCGGGGGTTTGTGATATATGGACAATACACCACGGCTAAGGGTTGTATTCAGGCACTCTGCGTTGCATCGTGCGGAAGAACAGCCCTTAGCCATGGTATTTTGGCCATATACCGCACCTCCTCCTTCCTTATTGTTTTAGTATATTATAGTATTTACCTAAGCATATTATAGTATTTATACCATAGTATACTGTATACTTTTTTTCATGTGGCCCTAATGAGACAGTTCAGCTCCTTTCATAATAATAGAGCATAGAGCTTTTGATGAAATAATACTTTTAACAAATTGCCAGTTTAATGAACATTATTTTTACATCAATCACATGATTTGTTAGTGGCTGAGCGCACTGCACACATATCTGAGAGCAAGCGCTGGAAGTACTATTGGATCTGTGAAAACAGAAACTCAGTCTCACAAACAATAAATATTATAAAATTTAGCAGCCTATATATGCCCTTACCCACTGGGTTCTGGACTTCTGGCACATATTGATTCAGTTTGACTTGTAAGAGATCAAAAGGCTGATCTGGATCAATCTGGTGGCGGAAGCACTGTATCAAAAACATTCAACTTTCCAAAAGTAGCCAACGATCAACAGCGCTGCCCTACATTAGTGGACCGTGGTGTAGAGTTACATGCAAAGAGTAAACATCACCAGTTCTCAAAGAATAATCAGTGAGGCGCTGGTTGAAATTAAACAATTAAGTAAACATCAAAGTGATTGAGTGAAGTAATCATCCCAGTCTCAACAGGATGGGGAAGTGATAGCAGGGTTTAATCAACGCATCAAGGCACCATCAGGAAATGGGAACTGAACATCTTGCACATTTAATGGGCAAATTGATTAGGACCTTATGGTCAATAGAATAATCATGCCATTTCTCAATACATCACCACTCCTTTTCCTTCAGAACACCCAGCGGAGTGAATAAACCAAGTAACCGACTGACTCTCAGCAGTACAGGAGCTTTGCCTTGATTAGCTGTCTTGATTTGTCTTGATTAGCTGTAGTGGTGGTGGGGGCGGGTAGCAGCGGTACATCGGAAACAGCACTCTATTCCCTATATACTGTAGTGCACTACTTTTGACCTAAGCCCTGGTCAAAAGGTGTGCACTATATAGGGAATAGGATGCCATTTGGAACACAGCTCTAGCCTATTGATGAAAGACAAGGAGATACATGTATCACAATAGAGCATGCATTACTGCCCTGACAGTTTACACAACACTACAGTACTGAAGCTGGGCCTTACCATCATTAATTAACAGCGATTACTACTCTAATCCTTAACACTGCTCACTACACTTCTCTCATCTAAACCCGGAAAACCCACTCTCAAGGGGGCCCTATCCACCCATTCCCCCTTTACATAATCATAAATTCTCAAACTTCAAACGCATACGGGGTTACTGCATCTGTAACGCCAAGCTCTCCGACTTATCCCCTGTTTCATCGACGCCCATCCTGACCCATGTGACAGTGCAGCTTCAGCCAGGACAGGGTAAGAAAGGGTGATTTATCGCAGGGTTAATTGTTCACTGAAAAGGAACAGTGGAGCAGCAGAGCTCGGATTATGGTTTAGCTGCTATCAGATTCTAGGATACAGTTCATTAGCTCCATAATGGGGGGTTTCTCCCCCAGGACAGTGGAGGTGCAGGGGGGATCCAGGGGGGATCAAGAGGAATTAGGGCATGATGAGGGGAGCACTGCCAAGCCACAGGTCTGATTAGGCCCCACTGAGGGGGGGTGGGAGGGACTTCCTGTGTGTGTCCATGGGCATTTGGAAACACAGGCCAGCTGCATGGTGTCTCTCTCCGCTGGACTGTAAGAGAGTTGAGAGGCCAGGAGCTGGTTGTTCTATTGGTTGTCCCTTTGGGAACAGACCATGATTGGGTGGTAAGGGATAGGAAGCCCTGGGCTGTAGAACAGCGGGGAGGGTGATGATCCAACAACTGGAATGGTGTGTTGTGACATTATCATGAATCTAGTCCATTGCACATTGCTGTCAAAGGCTTTACAGCTCACTCAGAGAGGAAGAAAGAGAAGCAGAGAAAATCAGCAGAGAAAGAATTGAGGTAAGGGGAGGGAGGGAAGGAGAGATAAAGAGGGGAGGAGAGAGAGAGAGAGAGGGAGGGGGAAAGAGAAAGAGGACTGTATATGAGGGAGAGTAATAGAGACTTGGTATAATCAGTCCTGGGACATAATGGACTGTAATCTTCTGTTTCCTGATATTAACTACAATCAGCAATCAAAGTGCACTGCCATTCTTGAGCTTGTTAAAACACATTTTGGGACAGTACATCTAATGCAGTCTCCATTTTCGGAGCTCTGCCCCTTTTAAAGTGAAATGAAAATGTCTAAAAAAAGACGCTTGTTTAGTGGAGCCAGTAAAAAAGCTTTTTTTAGGGGAAACTGGAACATTCCTCATGCTCATTAGCTTAAAACGCAAATGGACTCCAGAACAATTAATGTTAACTTTAATTTCTGGTTTTACATAAATATAAAAACCTGGATCAGCCCTTGGAATGTCGGGTGGGGGTGGGGGGGTGCACAAAGCACACTGCAAAGGCCTTGTGAGACCCATGGAAACTAAGCCTTCACATTTTTAACAGGAGATTGGGTTGGTTTTGGCAGGGGTCTCCTAAAATGACTCTGGCCTACCTCTGTGTTTCTCTCTCTGTTGTGAAAGCATGGGGAAAAGGTTAGCCACTCCAACAGTGAGAGTCCCGTGGTAACTACCAACACACACAAGCTCTCTCTCTCTAATGGAGAGTCCAGTTGACATGCTTCGGCTCTCTGTGTAATCAATGGGCGTTCAAGCCGTTCTTTCGGTTGCTAAAAATACAGCTTCTCTTTCATCCTGCTCTTTTCATTCTGCATGTCAGAGCTTTACTGGGTGCTTGTGAGCGGGCCTGGCGGGGCGCAGGGGCTAGCTACTCCTATAAAGTAGCGGGGCGCAGAACATCTAGTGAGTTAATGCCTCTGACCCACCCTATGCCTCCCCTCCTCCGACTGTAAAGCCCAAATGAAAGTGAGATGTCCAACCCCCTCATGCTGCATTAACCTACATTCTTTCCAACAGGAGTTAGCTAGTCGAATATGTCCGAGTTGCTTGAACTGACTACAACCACATGCAAACTCCTTCACCTTTTCCAAGTGTTCACGTGAAAAGCTGGAGACATGAGGGAGCTATGATAGAATCAGATCAAGACAGCTCTCGGCTCTCAACTCTCTGCTCTTTGCTCTCTGCTCTCTTACCCCTCCACCCCTTTGCAACATTTTTATTAGATATTTCCTCCGATGTTTTTAGCAGGAACACCTGGGGACCTGGAAGACAGTGGGTCAGAGAGGGACTAGGCTGTCGAATCCCAGGCTTGAACCAAATTATATGGAGAGAGACACAGGAAGAGAACAACAGAGAGACCAAGACAGAGATTACATGAGAGAGCAAGAGAGAGAGAGAGAGAGAGCAAGAGAGAGAGAGAGCAAGAGAGAGTGCTATAAGGCCCCCCTGTGGTGCTCCACTCTGAGAACCACGGCGGGCCCCTGTAAGAGAAGCCGGCCCGGCGGGGCCCTGGACGAACCCCTCCCCCGAGGATTAGCTTTGCTATGATTTAGCGCCGTTCTCACTGGCCTCCGGAATGCGACGGATGACGGATCTATTTTCCTACATTGTTTCACCTGCTCTAAATGGAACCACATGCTGCACACACAGGGCCGCCTCTCTTTTGTCTGTAATTGGAAGCACATTCAAAGCAGCGGCAAGGAGAAGAGAGGAGGGGTGAGGAGGGGAGGGGAGCAGAGTAGAGCTGGGCCCGACAGTGGCTCCCCTGGGGCTGGGGTGCGAAACCCTGGGTTGGGTCAAGTGGAGGGGATAGGGGGGTGGAAGGCAAGAGGGTGGCAGTAAGGAGGGAGGGAGAGAATGGGAGATAGGGATGGAGGAAGGGAAGGCCACAACAGGGGAGACTGATCTCCATTAGGGCAGTGGTTGTTAAATTGTTGGGCGTGCCCTTCCTAACTGTGAGTCTTTTGTACACTATATATACAAAAGTTCGTGGACACCCCTTTAAAGTAGTGGATTTGGCTATTTTAACCACACCCATTACTGACAGGTGTATAAAATCGAGCACACCGCCATGCAATCTCCATAGACAAACATTGGCAAATGAATGGCCTTACTAAAGAGCTCAGTGACTTTCAAAGTGGCACCGATATAGGATGGAACCGTTACAACAAGTCAGTTTGTCAAATTGCTGCCCTGCTAGAGCTGCCCCGGTCAGCAGTAAGTGATGTTATAGTAAAGTGGAAACATCTAGGAGCAACAACGGCTCAGCTGTGAAGTGGTAGGCCTCACAAGCTCACCGAACGAGCCCACCAAGTGCTGAAGCGCGTAATGTGTAAAATATTATCTGTCCTCAGTTGCAACACTCACTACCTAGTTTCAAGCTGCCTCTGGAAGCAACGTCAGCACAAGAACTGTTCATCAGGAGCTTCATGATATGGGTTGCCATGGCCGAGCAGCCGCACACAAGCCTAAGATCACCATGAGCAATGCCAAGCGTTGGCTGGAGTGGTGTAAAGCTCGCCACCATTGGACTCTGGAGCAGTGGAATTGCATTCTCTGGAGTGATGAACCACACATCATCTGTTAGTCCAACTGACAAATCTGGGTTTGGCAGATGCCAGGAGAACGCTACCTGGCCGAATGCATAGTGCCAACTGTAAAGTTTGGTGGAGGAGGAATAATGTCTGTCTTTCATGGTTCGGGCTAGACACCTTAGTTCCGGTGAAGGGAAATCTTAACCCTACAGCATACAATGACATTCTAGACAATTCTGTGCTTCCAACTTTGAAATCAGTGTGGAAGAACTTCACTGGCCTGCACAGAGTCCTGACGTCAACCCCATCGAACACCTTTGGGATGAATTGGAACACCGACTGCAAGCTAAGCCTAATCGCCCAACAGCAGTCCCCGCAGCAATGTTCCAACATCGAGTGGAAAGCCTTCCCAGAAGAGTGGAGACTGTTATAACAGCAAAGGGGGGACCGACTCCATGTTAATGCCCATGATTTTAGAATGAGATGTTTGACGAGCAGGTGTCCACATACTGTTGGTCATGTAGTGTATGTAGAGTACTCAGACCCCTTCCCTTTTTCCACATTTTGTTACTGTACAGTCTTATTCTAAAATGATTACATTTTTAAAAATCCTGATGAATCTACACACAATACCCCATAATGACTAAGTGAAAACAAGTTTTTAGACATCTTAGCCAATATATTTAAAATAAAAACAGAAATACCTTACTTACATAACTATTCATGCCCTTTGCATAAGACTCGAAATTGAGGTCAGGTGCATCCTGTTTCCATTGATCGTCCTTGAGGTGTTTCTACAACTTGATTGGAGTACACCTGTGGTAAATTCAATTGATTGGACATGATTTGGAAAGACACACACCTGTCTTTATAAGGTCCCACAGTTGACAATGACCAAGAACCCAATGGTCACTCTGAGAGAACTCCAGAGTTCCTCTGTGGAGATGGGTGACCCTTCTAGAAGGACAACCATCTCTGCAGAACTCCACAAATCATGCCTTTATGGTAGAGTGTCCAGACGGAAGCAACTCCTCAGTAAAATGCGCATGACAGCCCGCTTGGAGTTTGCCAAGAAGCACCTAAAGACTCTCAGACCATGAGAAACAAGATTCTCTGCTCTAATGAAACCAAGATTGAACTCTTTGGCCTGAATGCCAAGTGTCAGGTCTGGAGGAAACCTGGCACCATCCCTACGGTGAAGCATGGTGGTGGCAGCATCATTCTGTGGGGATGTTTTTCAGCTGGAATACTAGTCAGGAATGATGGAAAGATGAACGGAGCAAAGTACAGAGAGATTCTTATTTCAATTGACTGATTTCCTTATGTGTACTGTAACTCAGTAAAATCTTTGAAATTGTTGTTAATATTTTTGTTCAGTATACATGAAATTAGGAGATCTGGGGAAATATGCAGTGTTATGTGTATCCAGCCAACGAAATCCATTGTCGGCTTGCAGACAGGCTTTTTGGTTATGCTACATTGACACCTGTTGGTATGAAGCAGAATTGCAACTGATTATCTATTAGAATAAAGATCAACATTTTTCTTGTGTCTTTTTCTTTGACATTCTGTGTCTGGTTTCCTTTGAGTTATTGAAAATGGTCAAATAATGAATGGGTAGAGAGTAATATTTGCTTGATTAGCTATTCAACTGTGAACTACAGGTTTGGGAGCCAATAACTCTCCTACTTTCAACCCTAGTGACAACACAGAGTAACACCTACTGTACTGCAGCCAGTCTGAGATGTGATTAAATATACAACAGAGAACAGGGCAGAATCATTGCTATGCCACTGCTCATAGGAGGCAAAGCAGGTGTGATCTGGTCATGACCAGATGATGTAATTAGGGATGTGTGCTGCATCACGTAGCTACCCCTCATACACAAACAAACACACTCTCGCTCACACACACACACACACACATATTCTTATCAACACCAGCCACCCCAGTGGTGACTCACCACCCACTGGGCACAGACGTAATAATGTCACATCTGCTCCTGCAATGCCCTATACTACTCATCCTGTGTCTCCTTGACCTGCCGCCACTCCCCCAGTACTCTCTCCCTCTCTCTCTGTGTGTGTGTGTGTGTTTGTGTGTGTGTGTGTGTGTGTGTGTGTGTGTGTGTGTGTGTGTGTGTGTGTGTGTGTGTGTGTGTGTGTGTGTGTGTGTGTGTGTGATTGTGTGAGCAGAGACAGGTGTGCTGGAGTCAGATCCCCACCAGCTGCAACCTGTTCCATAATCAAGACCTCTACAAATACTCAGCCCTGCCACTTCCGCTCTGCCAGATTGTAATCTCTGCTCAGTCAGTCTACGCGTGTAGCGTTGTTACTATTAGAGCCTGTTATCCTGTTGTGCCTGTTTTCCTTGCCTGACACTGTTTTCCTCTCCCCGCTGCAGTTCCACTCGCTCTGACTCTGGTCCCTATCTCCAGTTCCACGTCTCGTCATCCTGCTACTCTGTCCTGGATTCCCCACTCTACTACTCCCTTGGATTCCCCTCCGGACCTGCTTACCCTGTCTCAACCCCTCTCGCTCAAGCCTCAGCTACTGCACCTGGTTCCCTGCAACCCACCCGAGCTTCCTCTGGCCTGCACTCCATCTTCCCCCTGTGTTTCAATAAATACCTTGGTTACTTCATCCCAATCTCCCAATGTTGGTTACCATTTGCAAATCCAATAATTTTTCCACATTGATTCATCACATCTTTTGTTATTACTTATTAACAATGTTGATTCAACCCCCCCCAAAAAAATCCCAGCTGGTAGTTACGATAGACTTACCCTATTTATCCCATTACTTGCTTCATGAACAATAAACTGAATAAATAAATGTCAAAACATGAGAATCAATGGTTAGACTGACCCCCTAGATAGTTTTGTTCAGACTCCTTTTTCTTTTGTCACACAGTGTGAATGTGATTTGAAGTTTCTCACTTCATGAAAGCAAAATAGATTGCATAGGAAGTCTATGAGATCTAGTTTCAAGGTTTTGCCTGCAGGATGTGCTCGCTGGTCTGTCATTGATAACGACTGTGTCCCAAATGGAACCCTATTGCCTATATAGCGCACTTATTTTGACAAAAGTGGTGCACTACAGCCTATAGGGAATATGGTGCTACTTAGGATGCTGCCAAACACTGTTAATGGGAAGGGTACAGTCTACTCTCTGGTGCTGCTGAAGATAAAACTGAAACGGCAGGTCACATGACATTCATGATGAAGCAGGCAGCAACTGAACTAACTGGGGTTGAGATTTATGCCAGCAGGCCTACATTTAATGAAACAGTTTCACTGCACCTTCTTTATTTCTTTATATAGACAGTCAAGGCAGTACTAGTCTCATTCCCAACTAGAAGCCTGGCTAATGGGCTATAGGGCACCACTGTAATCTTGAGCATTCTATCCATCTTTTTGTGTATATATGTACATGTGTGCATGTGCATGCTTGTGAGAGTGTGTGTATGCATGCACATCTTCTGGCAGCAAACTGCAGGTCAATAATCTTGCTCTCTGTCCCACAATTGTCTCATTAATTAAGATGGCAACACAATATTGATTTAATTCTAATAGAAGCTTTTGTGGTTCTCAACTAATAATGTGACTTGAGTTTTAAAAACATACCTCACTGGAGGGCAACTCCAGGAAGCGTAGAAAGAGAAATGCAGAAACCCTCAAGGAAATAAACTCCATCTCTCTCTCCCTCCTCCTTCTCCTCCTCCTCCTCCTCCTCCTCTCCTTCTCCATCTACTCCTCCTCCTCCTCTCCTTCTCTCCCCCTCCATCTCCTCCTCCTCCTCCTCTCCTTCTCCATCTACTCCTCCTCCTCCTCTCCTTCTCTCCCCCTCCACCTCCTCCTCCTCTCCTTCTCTTCCCCTCCATCTCCTCCTCCTCCTCCGCTCCTTCTCTCCCCCTCCATCTCCTCCTCCTCCTCTCCTTCTCTCCCCCTCCATCTACTCCCTATACAGTAAATTACCGAGCTGGAAGAATGATTTATCATTTTACAACTGCTTGAGGGACCCCGTTCAATAATGACCAACGTTCCTCAGAGCAATGATTCATTTTGATTCGCAGTCTGTAATGCCACTAAGGATGGGTGGGATCAATAACCACAGCTGTGCACAGACAATATAAAATACTTTAATCATAAATAGATCTGTGATGTGACAGAGGACAAGTAATACATACACTATGTCGGGTTATAACCATTAATTACTGTATGCATGCTTCTTACTGTGTGTTTGAGTGTGTACTGTGTGTACACAAAGTGATCCACAACAAGTTGGGAGCATCAATGATTAAGATATAATGATTAAGAACAGTATCTCATACAGTAGTAAATAGCATAAAAAGTCATCATGGATTATCAAACTCATACGGTAGTTTTCTTATGTGTTTCCTCGCTTCCCAAATGTGTTTTTATCGACATTGATCTGTACACAAGGAGATAGACACAGAATAAGAAGCCCCAAGCACAGCTGCTTTAGACTCAAATGACTCCAAAGTAATCAATTCCCATGTCCTGTGCATAATCATGTGCAGCACCATGAACAGTATATCACTGAGAATTCTATGAGATACAGTAAGGTTGACAAGGGACCAGAATACACTATATGCCAGGCCTCCGTGGAAGCTGCTTTGTTAACGCATCTTCTCCCAGAGCTACATCCATACTGTACACTGACTGATAGTTATACTTGGTTATCAACTCCTGTGGTGATATTCTGTAGCAATGTTTCCTTTCCCAGTGTGGCTATTTCATATCCTTTTTTCAATCCGCTTCCCTCCCAATCTTCCTAATTGAATAAAGCAGGATTAACTCAGTGACATTCAGCCTTGTGTTACAGTACGGCTGTCTGTAAAGGGCAGAGGAGTTGGCCAGAGCAGAGGAAAAGAGGAAGAGGCAGAGTGTTGCACTGTGAAAGCCAAAGTCCAGGGGACTCTGACGCAGTGAACCTGGAGGAGCCTCAACAGAAAGGAAATGTAGACATCAACAAAAAGTAGCAGAACAGAAACTGTGGGGTGCTCTTCAATTGGTACCCATCACATTCATAAGCCTCACCTGCAGCCTGACACATCAAAAAGTCGTTCATAATGAGTAATATAGAGTCAAATAAAATGTGTTTACAGAAGGCAACCCTTTGCAAAGCAATGTAGTTCAGATGTTAGTTTTTGAATTATCATTTTCAGTATCTGTACATATAGATCAGGACATCTTTCCAATCAACTGTCCTGATGCGCAAGGGTTCTACATTTGAAACAATATTCCGGTTAGAAACAGAAAAGACAACATTTTACAAATTGCAGATGGAGAGTTTAACGCACTGTAAAAATGAAATGTATTTGTAGAAACAAGTTCTGGATGGTGATGTAGATGCTAAAATGGCCGTAAGAGGGTCATTCCACAAAAACAGTGCCTTTTGCATCCCTTTGATATTTGAAGTAGATATTGTGAACCAATATTGAATTTTAAAAGCCTGCTATATGAAATTAAATGCCCTTTAATATAGACCACATGGATAATTCAATAAACCCTATTTTTAATATGAGTATTTAATATTGCTAAAGTGCCAAAATTCTGAGTTTTTACATCTCCCTCCTTCAACCCTGTGTCACTTCTAGGAAGATTTCAACCCACTAAATCCAAAAATGTCTCCAAGTTTCACCATTATTGTAAAGCCCAAGTTATTTTGTTGCTTTGACAGTCATTTCTGAAGATGACTATTTATTTCATGTGATTAGTGATTAATTTACGTCTGTGCCAACCCTGTTAAGTGAACTGAACTCTTGTTTTAATATGGTGAAAGAAATCCTTTTAAAATCCTTTTTTTTTAAACATTAAACATCTAATAGTCAAATCATAGTGTAAAAGAAGGTGAGTTGGTTCTACTCTTTTTGGCCATTTCTAGTGTTTTGTGGTGGGAAACCAAGCAGGTCAAGCATAACATGTCAACGCTGTTACCCATAAAAAGACAGTAGAAATGGTTTAGCAATTTCTTTTTTGTTTGTGAAGCATTCACCTCCCTGTTGCACACAACAAGCTTCCATTCCCCCTGTCACGAGGGGATTAATGGCTGATTTCAAATGAAATTGTCAACTCTGTTAAGGTCAATCCTGTTACATTATTTGGCACACTGATTTGTCCTCATTTTAGATTTGGTTACAGTTTTTTACAATCGCTTACACACTAAACGTGGTATTTGAGGCACACTCAGTGAAACGATTAACTCATGTACCTAATCTTCAGACCAAGTCTGCAAAACTGCAAACACATTATCTGCTTTACACTCAGTTTCCAATTGTAAAACACTTTTTGCAAAACACTAAACACAGTTCTCTACATTAGACACGTTATTCAAAACTAACAGGTCTAGTGTTTCGTTTGGAAAGCACTGCCATTCAAAATGACACACTCATTTACCGATTACCAACACCCAGTGCTCACGTGTGAAAACACTTATAGCTAATTTCTTCACTTAGAAATCAGAGCTTGAGCACTATAAATAGGCTTCAGGTTGGCTTTCTTGGTTTGGAAAACAATGGAGACCAATTTTGGAGAGAGAGTTAGAGGATGAGGAGTGAGAGTAAGCGAGGGACAAGGAAGAGGAGGATATGAGGACGGGGGGGGGAAGAGGGTGAGGACGAGGAGTGGGACAAGGAAGAGGAGGAAGGAGAAGCATCACAGATGAGATCCGGTTCCCTTTGGTTGACCATGTGGTCAACCATGGTTTGAGTTTTAGGGAGGCTGGGCAGAGGGTCCAAAATGAGAACCTATCCTCTATACCATGCTACTGTACTTACAGCACTGCAGCACTTACAGCACTACAGTAACATTTCATACTGAAAGAAGTCTTGCACCCTAACCATTCACATCAAGTTTTGGCAGAATTGCTAGACGACCCTTCAATGGAGGAAGAAACCGTCTGTTCACAGCAGAGCAGGAACAACACATAGTGAATATGGTCATTTCAAACAACAGCATACGTTTACGACAACTGCAACACCAAATCACTGAACACAACATCCAGTAACATAAACGGGGTAAGTTTATCCGCAATTGACCGTCTCCTGAAACGCCATCAGATTCGTATGAAGCAGCTCGTATGAAACAACTGCGCTATAAATACGTACAAGTAAGCTATACTATCCTGTCATTGGTACTGTATTCCAGTGTATTGTGCTACATATTGACTACTCTGTCTATTCATACTGTCATACAATAATGTTTTGTCTGTTTCAGAGTTATGGAACTAGATGCTGCTGCAGAGCATCGTGATTTTGTCTACGTTGACGAGGTCGGCTTTAACCTAGCCAAAACAAGACACAGGGGAAGAAACCTCATAGGACACCACGTCATCGTTAATGTCCCTGTACAGCGTCGTGGCAACATCACAATGTGTGCAGCCATTAGTCAGAACGGTGTCCATCATCATGCTACTCTTGGTCCTTACAATACTGCCCACATTATCACCTTCCTTGGCACCCTGCATAATATCCTAATTTCCAATGACCAGAGGAATGTGCCAGAGCAGTCCAGGTTTTTTGTCATCTGGGACAACGTAAGATACCACCGGGCTGCTCTGGTCCACAGTTGGTTCATTGACCATCAAGTTTTTTATGCTCAACCTGCCACCATATTCTCAATTTCTAAACCCAATAGAAGTTATTTTTGGAGTGACGTTGGGAGGTATACGATTGCCAACCCCACCAACGCATACCCTTTCTCCAGGCGATGGAGGAGGCCTGTGGTGACATGAACGAGGGGGCATGCCAGGGCTGGATACACTACTTCAGACAATACTTCCCCCACTGTTTAGCCAGAGAGAACATCAACTTGTGATGTTGATTCGGTGCTGTGGCCAGACCCAAATAGGAGACCGGATGCACCATAATTGTTTTTTTCTTTATAGTAACAAGCCTTTTTGTTTATCTTCTACTGTATTTGTTTTGTATGTTACTGTTCATACCGAAATCTGGATAAAAATACAATGTTTTGAGAAAATACAATGTTCCCCCTTGCATTTCTGTTTTATAGTGTCAATATATACTGAATATGAATACATACTGTATATATTTGTGCACATACAAGTAAACTCAACAAAAAAAAGAAACATCGTTTTTTAGAACCTTGTCTTTCAAAGATAATTCGTAAAAATCCAAATAACTTCACAGATCTTCATTGTAAAGGGTTTAAACACTGTATCCCATGCTTGTGTTCAACGAACAATAAATGATTAATAAACATGCACCTGTGTAACGGTTGTTAAGACACAAACAGCTTACAGACGGTAGGCAATTAAGGTCACAATTATGAAAACTTAGGACACTAAAGATGCCTTTCTACTGACTCTGAAACACCAAAAGAAATACGCCCAGGGTCCCTGCTCACCTGCGTGAACGTGCCTTAGGCATGCTGCAAGGAGGCATGAGGACTGCAGATGTGGCCAGGGCAATAAATTGCAATGTCCGTACTGTGAGACCCCTAAGACAACGCTACAGGGAGACAGGACGGACAGCTGATCGTACTCGCGGTGGCAGACCACGTGTAACAACACCTGCACAGGATCAGTACATCCGAACATCACACTTGCGGGACAAGTACAGGATGGCAACAACTGCCCGAGTTACACCAGGAACGTACAATCCCTCCATCAGTGCTCAGACTGTCTGCAATAGGCTGAGAGAGGCTGGACTGAGGGCTTGTAGGCCTGTTGTAAGGCAGGTCCTCACCAGACATCACCGGCAATAACATCACCTATGGGCACAAACCCACTGTCGCTGGACCAGACAGGACTGGCAAACAGTGCTCTTCACTGATGAGTCACGGTTTTGTCTCACCAGGGGTGATGGTCGTATTCACGTTTATCGTCGAAGGAATGAGCGTTACACCGAGGCCTGTACTCTGGAGCGGGATCGATTTGGAGGTGGAGGGTCTGTCATGGTCTGGGGTGGTGTGTCACAGCATCATCGGACTGAGCTTGTTGTCATTGCAGGCAATCTCAACACTGTGCGTTATAGGAAAGACATCCTCCTCCCTCATGTGGTACCCTTCCTGCAGGCTCATCCTGACATGACCCTTCAGCATGACAATACCACCAGCCATACTGGAGATGCAGTACTTAATGCAGCTGCTGGCCACACCAGATACTGTTACTTTTGATTTTGACCCCCAGCCCCCCCCCCTCCCCCCCTTTGTTCAGGGACACATTATTCAATTTCTGTTAGTCACATGTCTGTGGAACTTGTTCAGTTTATGTCTCAGTTGTTGAATCTTGTTATGTTCATACAAATATTTACACATGTTACGTTTGCTGAAAATAAACGCAGTTGACAGTGAGAGGACGTTTCTTTTTTTGCTGAGTTTACATGTGAGTGCTATGACAAACTGCAACGAACTCCACTGCACACAGAACATGCAAAAGACACAAGATAGTAGTGTTTTACATTTGTCATACCTGTGTGTAGTTGGCATGTATAAGAGATAGTCATTTGATGGTTTGTGTGTTGAGTTTTGATGCAAAATCACAATTTTGAGAAGAGTTCAAATAGTTTTGAATTAAGTGTTTGGTTTTGAATGTCATGTGTGCGTTTTGGGGTTTTGTGTGTAGAGTCTAGAGAAAAGGAGCCATAGTTTCAGAAATCATGTGTAAGCAATTGTCAAACTGTAATATAAAAATGCTATCGGCCATGACTGAAATCAAACGAGTTAGTTTCGGGGTGTGGCTTGATGTTGGTGTCTTGTGTCTTGTGTTTGTTCGCAGGTGGGAAGAGATAGGCAAATCATTTTGCCAATTAGCTCCAGCTGGCTGGTGTGCAACCCTGGCAAAATCTGTTTGACTTTGGATAGGATTTCTCCGGGGCTAGTAAGGGTCTGTCAATAAATTATACAATGTAAATGGGACAATATTTTCATGTTGCACATCTTTTATTTTTCTCATGAAAAGCATTCCAATGTTTGTCTATGAATTTCTACAATTTATAGTTGGTTCGAGGTTTCCAAGTCATAGAAATTTGGAGCTATTGACCTTTTAAAATATTGTCCCATGTACATTGTGTAATTTAAGTCCCTAACTAGCCCCATAGGGATATCGAATGTCAAACCAAATTGACCATGGGCATTACAATCAACTCACGTGCAGCTGCGGTCTGAATTGATGATTACTTGGGGGCTGCCAGGTGTGGGCATGTGGGCAGGATTAAAAGAAACCCAAACCATGGAAAATTGTTATGGTGCCCTTTATTCAGTGACATCCACTTTTCTATCATTTTGCAAATCTTAGTTTTGGACAAGACTAACTTTAAGACCAAATTTGTCCTAGTTACACATTGTAGTCAATTTTGACACTAGAATACATTTCTGACTCATATTGATCAGCGTGGAGGTAAGTGTGAGAAAAGGGGTGGGAGGGCGGGGTGCCTTGTAAGAATTTGCCAACGTGTAGATAAACCAGCTCTACCATCCGTGTTATTGGCCAACGTGCAATCATTGGAAAACAAACTGGACGACCTACGAATAAGACTATCTGACCAACGGGATATTAAAAACTGTCTTATGTTTCACCGAGACATGGCTGAATGACGCCACAGATAATGTAGAGCTGCCTGACTTCACCGTGCATCGGCAGGACAGAGCAGCCACGTCTGGTAAAACAGGGGGTGGGGGTGTGTATCTATTTGTAAATAATTGATGGTGCACGATTTCTAATATTAAAGAAGTCTCGAGGTATTGCTTGCCTGAGGTAGAATACCTCATGATAAGCTGTAGACAACATTATCTACCAAGAGAGTTCTCATCTATATTATTCGTATCCGTCTATTTACCACCACAAACCGATGCTGGCAGTAAGACTGCACTCAACTAGCTGTGTAAATCCATAAGCAAACAGGAAAATGCTCAACCAGAAGCGGTGCTCCTAGTGGCTGGGGACTTTAATGCAGGCAAACTGAAATACTTTTTACTTCATTTCTACCAGCATGTCACATGTGCAACCAGAGGGAGAAAAAACTCTAGACCACCTTTACTCCACACACAGAGAAGCATACAAAGTTCTCCCTCACCCTCCATTTGGCAAATCTGACCATAATTCTATGCTCCTGACTCCTGCTTACAAGCAAGAAGGAAGTACCAGTGTCTCGCTCAATACAGAAGTGGTCAGATGACGCGGATGCTACGCTACAGGACTGTTTTGATAACACAGACTGGAATATGTTCCGGGATTCATCCAATGGCATTGAGGAGTATACCACCTCAGTCAACGGCTTCATCAATAAGTTCATTGACGACGACGTCCCCACAGTGACCGTACGTACATTTCCCAACGAAAAGCCATGGATTACAGGCAACATCCGCATCGACCTAAAGGCTAAAGCTGCTGCTTTCAAGGAGCGGGACACAAATTATAAGAAATCCCACTATGCCCTCAGACGAACCATTAAACAGGCAATGCTTCAATACAGGACTAAGATTGAATCCTACTACACCAGCTTTGACGATCGTCGGATGTGGCAGGGCTTGAAAACTATTACGTACTAATCTAGCCGCGAGCTGCCCAGTGACGCAAGCCTACCAGATGAGCTAAAGGCCTTTTATGTTCGCTTCGAGGCAAGCAAAACTGAAGCATACATGAGAGCCCCAGCTATTCCGGACGACTGTGTGATCACGCACTCCGTAACCGATGTGAGCAAGACCTTTAAACAGGTCAACATTCACAAGGCTGCGGGGCCAGATGGATTACCAGGACGTGTACTCAAAGCATGCACTGACCAACTGGCAAGTGTTCTTATTGACATTTTCAACCTCTCTCTGACCGAGTGTGTAATACCTACATGTTTCAAACAGACCACCATAGCCCCTGTGCCCAAGAAAGCAAAGGTAACCGGCATAAATGATTACCGCCACGTAGCACTCACGTTGGAACTCATGAAGTGCTTTGAAAGGCTGGTCATAGCTCACATCAACACCATCATGCAGGAAACCCAAGACCCACTCCAATTTGCATACCGCCCCAACAGATCCACAGATGATGCAATCTCAATCGCACTACACACTACCCTTTCCCACCTGGACAAAAACAAACCACCTGTGTGAGAATGCTGTTCATTGACTACAGCTTAGTGTTTAAGACCATAGTGCCCACAAAGCTCATCACTAAGCTAAGGTCCCTGGACTAAACAGCTCCTGGACTTCCTGACAGGCTGTTTATTATCTATGCATAGTCACTTTCCTAAGCTAACCTGTACCCCCCCTGTATTTATTATTTAACTAGGCAAGTCAGTTAAGAACAAATACTTACTTACAATGACGGCCTACCCCTGCGACGCTGGCCCAATTGTGTGCCACCCTATGGGACTCCCAATCACGACCAGTTGTGATGCAGCCTGGATTCGAACCAGGGATTGTAGTGATGCAGTGCCTTAGACCGCTGCACCACTCAGGAGTCCTGTATATAGCCTCGTTTTTGCATGTAATTTTCTTGTGTTACTTTTTGGTTTGATTTTTATTTTTTTTACATTAGTTTATTTCTTAAATATTTTCTTAACCAACAATGCTGTTCAAGAAATGGAGTTAAGGGCTTGTAAGTAAGCATTTCATGGTATGGTGTTATATTCAGCGCATTGATTTGAGTACCAGCCAAAAGTTTGGACACCTATTTTTCACTATTTTTTGTGGAATAATAGTAATGACATCAAAACTATGAAATAACACATATGGAATCATGTAGTAACCAAAAAAGTGTTAAACAAATAAAAATATATTTGAGATTCTTAAAAACAGCCAACCCTTTGTCTTGATGTTCTCTCAACCAGCTTAATGAGGTAGTCACCTTGAATGCATTTCACATAACAGGCGTGCCTTGTTAATGCTTCTTGATGCTTTTAACCAATCAAACTGTCTCTCATGAGGACCCCCATAGGAAAGGAAGACCCAGAGTTACCTCTGCTGCAGAGGTTAAGTTCATTAGAGTTAACTGCACCTCAGATTGCAGCCCAAATAAATGCAGAGTTCAAGTAACAGACACATCTCAACATCAACTGTTCCGAGGAGACTGTGTGAATCAGCCCTTCATGGTCGAATGTCTGCAAAGGAATCACTACTAAAGGACACCAATAATAAGAAGAGACTTGCTTAGGCCAAGAAACACGAGCAATGGACATTAGACCGGTGGAAATCTGTCCTTTAGACTGAGTCCAAATTTGCGATTTTTGGTTTCAACCGTGGTGTCCTTGTGAAACTCAGAGTAGGTGAATGGTTTATCTCCACATGTGTGGTTCCCACTGTGAAGCATGCCTACCACAGCATTCTGCAGTGATACGACATCCCATCTGGTTTGCGCTTAGTGGGACTATCATTTGTTTTTCAACAGAATAATGACCCAATACACACCTCCAGGCTGTGTAACCAAATGAGAGTGATGGAGTGCTGCATCAGATGACCTGGCCTCCACAATCACTGGACCTCAACCCAATTGAGATGGTTTGGGATGAGTTGGACCGCAGAGTGAAGGAAAAGCAGCCAACAAGTGCTCAGCATATGTGGGAACTCCTTCAAAACTGTTGGAAAAGCATTCCAGGTGAAGCTGGTTGAGAGAATACTGAGAGTGTTCAAAACTGTCGTCAAGGCAAAGGGTGGCTACTTTGAAGAATATAAAATATAATTATTTGATACTTTTTTGCTTACTACATGATTCCATATGTGTTATTTCATAGTTTGGATGTCTTCACTATTATTCTACAATGTAGAAAATAGTAAAAAATTAAGAAAAACCCATGAATAACTAAGTGTGTCCAAACATTGACTGGTGCTAATATATAAATGTATATAAAAAAAGAAAAAGGTGACATGGCACATGGCCCATCGGCCTGTTAAGATATTTTTTCAAAATGTTTGCCCAATTTCTCTCTTATACTAATCTATAATGAGCCATTGGCTGATCTGTGGGCAATGGCCGGCCCGGTTTTCTGATCGACTGAGATGAGATCACAAACTCAGTAACTCACATTGATCAGCAAAGAGACCTGCTCCGATTCTGAAATCAGTTAGGCAGACAAGATCATGGATCGTAAAAAAGGGAAAGGGTGCTTATAAACGTAGAAAGAGCACATTCTACGTTGTCACCTCACTCAAAATGTCCTAATTTCAGGGGTGTCTAAAACCAGGATTTGGTCAAACATTAAAATGCATTATCCTCATGATTCCTGTAATGAAAGTGTGCCCTGCACCTGCCCCTGTCTCCCTGTCTCAAAATTCGATCTGATTGTATAACATAAAAACATTGTAATTGCGAGAAACACAGCTTTGGATCTTTGCCCCTTGTCCCTGTTGAGGAGAGGAGGGTCTCAGCTTTCTGTAGGCATCTTTTATATTTCTCAACTCTCAATATTCAGCTCAATAGCAACTATTTTACAACCAAGATATTGGATATGGGGCTCTATTTTCAGGCAGCACTGCTAGGGATATTTAAGACCAATCAAAAGCTGGTTTTAGCGGTAACACAGTTGGTTATGGCATGCATTTTGACAGTAGAAACGCAGCCTATCCAGCCGTGATGCACATTGCCCATTTGTGCATGGAACAACATTAGACTAATGTGCTTTTAATGGTTTGAAACATTTCTAAAAAAAAATCTTTCCCCATTTTGTTTTATTTTATTAAAAACCAAGCATAGCTTCCCCTCATCTCAATAAAGGCTTTTTTAGTCTGCCCAATGCAATCGCGAAGTAGTCAAGACTTTTGATAAAGGGTTTGGCTCCTGAGACTGCTTGGATAAAAATCTTAATCACCAAAGCTATATTAAAATATCAAGTTTGAGAGGAATAAAACAGTGAGCTGACATTCCCTTTTAATCTATGCATTGTAGGCAGGCCCACATTATTTTAATATTATATGCCAACAGGGAGAAATGATTGTGTCTTTAAGTCTGACATAGCCTATTTAACACAAGTTGTTTTGTTTAGAATTTGATTATAATTATTTGTTTTTCTTTTAGGCCTTATCAATAATGAAATTAATCTTGCTTATTGACAACAATAATGCAATTTACAGTAGGCCTGGCCCCTATATCTGTGTGAATGCCATGCAATTACTTAGAACAATGTTGACCGCAAATGGGTTCAAGTTAGCCTATTTAGCAAAGATGGGATAGGTCTACATTTTGTTATTTTGTTCCTGTTAGCCAATTAACAAACTATAACTGACTAACATTGGAATTGAAGTTGATTCCAAGGCAATACATAAACGTTTGTAAATACACAACCTGAAGCAACCACATATTTCAACATAGAGAACATTCTGATTGGCCAGTGCGGGGCCAAGCCTCAACACGCCCACAACTTGCTTGTTCATCAAAACTCAACCCTTTTGCGCCAACGCCAGCAAGTGTGCCAATAATTGCGATAGTGAAAATTGTATAAATATGTTTGATACACCCCTGAACCTATAGCACTACTGCATGCACTTAGAGTCACCATTGTGTTAGGTTTGTTAAAATAGAGCCCATGGAGCAGCACGTGCCTGAAATGCACACTGGCCATTGCAAGGTCTCATGGGTAGTAGCCTACAACTGCAAAGTTATTTTAGGACATAACATTTACTGTTGGATCAATACATGGCTACTAGCAGTGGGTATTATATTTAGAGTTAGCAATCTAGTTAAAACCTTTCAAGGATCAGACCCTTTTTTTTTTTTTAATTTCGTCTAAAATGACATACCCAAACGTAACTGCCTGTAGCTCAGGAACTGAAGCAAGGATATGCATATTCTTGATACCATTTGAAAGGAAACACTTTGAAGTTTGTGGAAATATGAAATTAATGTAGGAGAATATAACACATTAGATCTGGTAAAAGATAATACAAACCAAAAAACATACATTTTCTTTTTTTTCATCATCTTTGAAATGCAAGAAAAAGGCCATAATATTGCAGTTAAGGCGTGATTTAGATTTTGGCCATTAGATGCAGCTTGTGTGTAAAGTTCAGATTGAGCCAATGAAGCATTGCTACACTGCACAGTATTTTGCCTCAAGTCTGCCCAAATGTGCCGAATTGGTCAATTGATACATTTTCAACTACATAAATATAGAGAACATACAAAAATGATATGGTAATACAAAATGTAAGTTTACATACCCAGGAATGTCATACATGATGGATCATTTATCTTATACACTAACTTTCACACATCTAGATGGCCGGGCGGGGTGGGTGTGGAGCCAGAGACAGCAGGGGTTCAAACTACAGAACCCAGTTCCTACATTTGAATAAAAAATTGATTTTATCAAACAAAACTATGCTAAAAAAAAATCCAGGACCCTCAGGATGACAAATAAGAGCAAGATTACTGAATGTAAGTACATTATTTCCCTTCAGAGGTGAATGTATCAAACCAGTTGCTGTGATAAAAGTTTTTTGTTGTTCTGCACTCTCCTCAAACAATAGCATGGCATTTTTTCACTGTAATAGCTACTGTAAATTGGACAGTGCAGTTAGATTAAGAAGAATCTAAGCTTTCAGCCCATATAAGACATGTCTATGTCCTGGAAAGTTGGCTGTTACTTACAACATCATTCTAGTCACATTAGCGCATGTTAGCCTCAACTGTCCCACTATAGGGACACCGATCCCGTAGAGGTTTTTAATGTGTTTTGAGTTTCCACTTCCTCAGGTGTTGAACCCCAAATTAATTAGCCTATGTCTGTAGTTTAGTTCACATAAAGATATATGTAATTAATTTCTATTGAAAGAATATACATTCTGGAGTGCTATTTTATTTATTTTTTTTACCCCTAATCGGTAGTTAGTCTTGTCCCATTGCTGCAACTCCCGTACGGACTCCGGAGTCATGCATCGAAACACAACCCTGCCAAGCCCCACTGCCGGAGGAAACACCGTACAACTGACTGAAGTCAGCATGCATGTGCCTGGCCTGTCATAAGGAGTCGCTAGAGTGCAATGGGACAAGGACATCCCAGCCGGCTTAACCCTCCCCTAACCCTGGGCCAATTGTGTGCCACCTCGTCAGTCTCCCGGTCTCAGCTGGCTGCGACACAGCCTGGGATTGAACCTGGGTCTGTAGTGACCCCTTTAGCACTGTGATCCAGTGCCTTAGCCTGCTGCGCCACTCGGGAGGCACTGGAGTCCTATTTTGACAGTGGAGTATAGCAACTATAGTCTAACACAATTCCTGACAATCACTGGATTATGCACAAAATATCTTGAGTCATGCATTCCTGCTTGGATGCGTTAGATGAAACAACTTATTACACTTCTTAATAAATCACTATGAATTACTTTTTGAGATGATTACTCATGATCTAGGTCCTACCAAATCATGGGCTGGTGCCACCAACTGTAACTGGGGGTGAGTTGGCAGTGCTTGCAGTGATGTGGGCTGGTGTGGATAAAATTTGAATTCTTGTCCCTGTCCGCCGCTGGCACAGCCTGTCGAGGAGGAGTCTCAGAGTGGCTGTGTTTGTCTCACGTCTCTTCCTGAGCCCAAGAAGCTGCTCCAGAACATTGACCTATAGTCCAGGATGTTGGTCCAAATGCTCACGTTCTCCCCACGGCCACCGACTGCTCTGGTTTTGCTGTCCAGATCTATGTGAGTGTCAAGAAGGGCAAAGAATCCTCAGAAAAAGGTGTCCATTGAGCCTCCACTTGGTGCCACTCTGACACAGTTTCCTCAGGGCCCAAGTAGGCTGACCTCATATCTGCCTGATGGCCCGGGCCAGGGAACGGTCTCTCACTCTTACGAAGGCTGTATTGTGATGGGGAACCAGTAATCCGAGCACACTCCTCCTCTCAACGTGTGAATTGAATGTCCCTGTATGTTTTGAATAATGTATCTACAGTCCTGGAAAGAAGAATAACACATACAGAGGTCATAGCCAGCCACCACGTTATATAAGATGTTATTGTGTTTGAGTACAACATTTATAATCAGTGCAGGTTGTCATTAATTGTGTTGTATTATCATGTCAAGAGGATGAAGGGAGGAAAATAGTTGTGTACCTGTGTTGTATGTCAATGATTCCTTTCTATATATTTTAGTCTACGGGGAGGGACAGACAGACATCATAATTATGAACATTTTCAACATTATGAAGTTAGTCTTTGAGTCAAAGTCCCTTGTGTTGCACACATAAACGCACATGCACCCACCAACGCAGGCATGCGTGCACATACACTCACACACACACTCCCAGACACACTCCCTCCCACAGCCCCTCCACACATTTTTTTGAAATCCACATTACCAAGAATTCACATCTTCACACCCAATATGTCTCTTTCCAATAAGGACATAGATGCCACACTACTGGCATCTAATGTCTCCCTACTGGACACAGATGACAATTAAATGTCTATTCCACATTGGTTCAACATTGTTTCCACTGCATTTCAATTAAACTATGTTGATTCAACCAGTGGGTGCCCAGTGGTTCACTACTCCTAAACCATCGATAGCCATATGTTCTGGAGAATTCCCACGAAGGAGGAACCAATCAATCTATTCTGGGCATCAACTACCAGCTAAAGAGGAGTGGTATGTCCATGAGTGGTAGATCATCTGATATTCCCTGTACAGTCAAAATTTGTGGAAATGATGTAACAACCAATCGTATTGCAATGCATAATTTAAACCTTACAACAATACACAGATATCTTGCAGCTGTCATGTTGTACCTTTGCCTGTGGACTTGGACTGGCTGGCTGCCACAGTGGTCATGTCAGATGGCAGACCTACATACACCCCGCCATAGTTCCTGAGAGAGGTAGTATGAAAAAAGATCCAAGGTCACATGACATCCAGACACTATACAGTGGCAGTCTCTCACCAACAACAGGGTATGATGTGTGTTAGCACTGCAGTGTGTGTGTACAGTATGTAACCAAAACACATTAAGGAAGCAGCAGTCCCAGAGATGAAAAGAAGGACGTCAAAAATACGATTATTTTGGAAGTTGAAAACATTTATTTTTCCAGATGTTGAAATCAGGTGCAATTTAGGTGCTGAATGAAAAGTGAAGACATCTTCTACAGATGTAAAAAATAAACACATATTCCAAACATTGAAAATAAGTAATTTACTTATGTTAAAAACACATATTTTCTGTCATTGATTCTACAGCAAAATGTTAACTGATATACATTGTCAATAAGAATAACCAACAGAACACTTAATCTACAATAACATTCTCAGTAATGGTTACAGACATTTTTTCTTGCTATGACTGTGATGTTTTTATTTATCTACCTTATTTGAATGCACTGACTATTAGTCACTCTGGATAAGAGCGTCTGCTGAATGACCAAAATGTAAAAACAAACACTTGCAAAGCATGCTGGGTATTATTCCAAACAAGTACAAATTTGGTCGTGTAGACCAGATCCAAATCTGAACAAATCATAGACGTCTAGGCTATGTTTCACAAGTTTGAACAGCACAGTACTGTACGGCACAGTAGAGCACAGTACAGTACAGTAGATTAGAGTACAATACAATAGAGTTTAATTCAGTAGAGTACAGCACAGAAGAGCACAGTACAATAGAGTAGAGTATAGATAGTATAGTTTAATTCAGTAGATTAGAGTACAGCACAGAAGAGCACAGTACAGTAGAGTACGGGTATAGTTTAATTCAGAGTACAGTATAGTTCAGTAAAGTAGAGTACAATACAGTACACTATACTTTACTGTACTCTGTATTGTACTGTACGCTTCAGTACTGTACTGTACTTTTCTTTACTGTGTACTGTAATGTACTCTGCCTTGCTCTACTGTACTGTACTGTCCTGTGTTGTCCAAACATAGACGTCTATAATTGGTTCAGATCTGGTGCAGTCCGGACTAAATCTGAACCAATTATAGACGTATATGTTTAGGCCAAATATAGACCCGTCCGGACCAGACAACTGTGGACGTTGAAATCAAGGCCGGACGGTATATGCTTAGTGCGATCTAATGACTGTAAGAACACATGGTTAGGATTATGTTTGGGCTAAACCTTTTGCAGAGGAGTAGGACGATAGGACAATCACTTACCTTCTTTTCTCATCGTCTGGTGAGGGTTCTTCTGTCCTGATTAAGACAATAACCACAGATCAGCTCACATGACCGGATAGAATGCTCAAAGCACAAACATATTGTACATAACAGCCAACACGTTACAGAGAATTTATTAATATAGTTGACCTGGATAGTGAATGTGACTTGATTATGAGATGGGCAAGACTTGGGGTGGCAGGTAGCCTAGTGGTTAGAGCGTTGGACTAGTAACTGAAAGGTTGCAAGATCAAATTCCTGAGCTGACAAGGTAAAAATCTGTAGTTCTACCCCTGAACAAGGCAGTTAACCCACTGTTCCTAGGCCGTCATTGAAAATAAGAATTTGTTCTTAACTGACTTGCTAAGTTAAATAAAGGAAAAATAAATAAAAACTTGATATAGGGTTTCTGTGAGGCCACTGATCATAGGGAATCAACAATGTGGATGATGGTTTTCTACCTACAATGAATGGAGGTGAAATGGTTTCTGGACTATGCCATGGACATTGTCACGTTTCTTCTCTGCCCACAAAAGAGGCATGAAAAAATAAGTGTACATGTCGTGTGTGTGTGACAACGTGGCATTGCAGGCCTGGAGGTGTGTGACTGGCTGTGGTTGGCAGTGTGCTGCTGTCAGGGTTCTGGATTGAGCACTTTATCTGCTCAGGTGTTTATCATAAAGCACACACACTGATAGATTTTTTTTTAAATTGGGGAAATGGCTGCCTCCTCCCTCTGCCCACGGTGTGATGCTGACAGTGGCACACTGCGTCTGGTGGAGGACAGGGCAGCAGGATGTGTTGCACATATTATTGATGTACAGTGAGTCAGTTCTTTACTGAACAAGGCTGATTCATTGTAAAACCAGTACAGTTAACATATTTTAATTTCTCTACACACTAATATTCTATACGTAAAAGATTTGAATGCCTTGATATGAAAGACTGAACAATTTACCAGAGGATTCACATTAAATGTTTGCATCGTACAAATATCATATCTGAAAGTAGGCATTTTGAGGTATTGCAAGGGAATATCAGTATAAAATACATACATGTAATATACCTTTTATTTCAGACAGATTACATTACATTTCTCTCTTTCTTTCTCTCTCTCTCACTCTATCTTCCCTCCCTCCCTCTCTCTCTATCTATCTTTCTCCCCTCTCTCTCTCTTCCCACCTCTCTCTCTTCCTCCCCACCTCTCTCTCTCTTTTTCTCCCCCTCTCTCTATCTATCTTTCTCCCCTCTCTCTCTCTTCCTCCCCACCTCTCTCTCTCTCTTTCTCCCCCTCTCTCTCTATTATCTTTCTCCCCCTCTCTCTTTCTCCCCTCTCTCTCTTATCTTTCTCTCCCCCCTCTCTCTCATCTTTCTCCCCTCTCTCTCTTCCCCCTCTCTCTCTTTCTCCCCCCCTCTCTCTCTTTCTCCCTGCTCTCACTCTATATCTTTTTCTCACACTCTCCTCTCTCTGTGCTGTACACTATGAAGGCAACACCTTGTTGAGTCTATGAAGGAGTAATCGGATGAGACGGTTGCTGTACTTACAAATCTTTGGAAGTTTCTGCAGGTCCTGTGAACTCAAGAAAAGTAAAAATAATATGAATACTCAACTATCATTATTTTGTTCTGGATGCTACATGACGTGTGGAATAAAATAGAAAAGTACATTTTATTTAGTAGCCTAAGTGAGGCTGCTGATTTGAGGTGGTCTTGTCTCACAGCGAGTCCACTCAACACACATCACATCAAGCCCACATTTACTCATCCATTCACACGGTCTATCCCTCCTCTTTGTACTGTGTGCCTGCTTTATCTATAGCAGGGCTGTTAAATGTCGGTCCTGGAGGGCCAAATCACTTCTGGTTTCCATCCTCTTCTTCTAATAAGGGACTGATTCAGACCTGGGATACCAGGTGAGTGCAATTAACCACCAGGTAGAAACCAAAAACAGAAGTGTTTCGGCTCTCCAGGACCAGAGTTGAACAGCCCTAATTTATAGGGATGTAGTGCATTACATACAGGGGCAGCAAACACGACAAACTCTGTCTTTGAAGAATCCTTACCATCCACAATATCAGTAACCACAGAGCAGACAGAATCATTGACAGCTAATCACTGTACCCATCTCTACAGTACCTTTCTGATGCTATCGGAAATGCCATAGGCTCCATACATCACTATTAACACAACTATCTACACTTAACAGCTCCCTTCCCACTCTTAGAAGATGTTACAGAAATCAATGTGCCACAGCTTAATGACCGCCACTTAAGGCCCACTTTAAGGGAGTGAAAGAGCACTGTGGGTGATGTTGGATGGCTGAGCTCGTAGGGTTGTCTGTGATTTGACAGTTGTTGGTGGCTTTCGAGTGACACTCCAGAGCTCTCCTGGGGGGACTGTATGTACCAACTCCACGCCACACAGAGAAGGACCTTGATACGGATGTGTAAGACATGTAGGGCCAGAGTGAGAGACAGGTAGAGGCCACAGCGCAGATAGGACTTGCTCTGGGAGAGAGGAGGGAGAAGGTTGGAGTGGCTCTGAGAGAGAGGAGGGGTAGGGAGGGTTGGACTGGCTCTGACAGAGAGGAGTGGTAGGGAGGGTTGGACAGGTTCTGAGGGAGAGAGATAGAGAGGGCTGGATGGGCTCTGACAGAGAGGAGTGGTAGGGAGGGTTGGGCAGGCTCTGAGGGAGAGAGATAGAGAGGGTTGGATGGGCTCTGACAGAGAGGAGTGGTAGGGAGGGTTGGACAGGCTCTGAGGGAGAGAGATAGAGAGGGTTGGATGGGCTCTGACAGAGAGGAGTGGTAGGGAGGGTTGGGCAGGCTCTGAGGGAGAGAGATAGAGAGGGTTGGATGGGCTCTGACAGAGAGGAGTGGTAGGGAGGGTTGGACAGGCTCTGAGGGAGAGAGATAGAGAGGGTTGGATGGGCTCTGACAGAGAGGAGTGGTAGGGAGGGTTGGGCAGGCTCTGAGGGAGAGAGAGAGAGAGGGTTGGATGGGCTGGGAGAGGGGTAGGGTTGAACTGGCTCTGAGAGAGAGGAGGGAGCGAGAGGGTTGAACTGGCTCTGACAGAGAGGAGGGGTAGGGATGGTTGGACAGGCTCTGAGGGAGAGGAGGGGTAGGGAGGGTTGGACTGGTTCAGAGGAAGAGAAGGGGTAGAGTGGGTTGGACAGGCTCTGAGAGAGAGGATAGGCTCTGACAGAGGAGAGATAGGAAGGATTGGACTGGCTCTGAGAGAGAGGATAGGCTCTGACAGAGGAGAGATAGGAAGGGTTGGACAGGCTCTGACAGAGGGATAGGGAGGGTTGGACTGGTTCTGACAGAGAGAGAGGAGGGATAGGGAGGGTTGGACTGGCCCTGACAGGGATAGGGAGGGTTGGACTGGCTCTGATGGAGGGATAGGGAGGGTTAGACTGGTTCTGACAGAGAGAGAGGAGGGATAGGGAGGGTTGGACTGGCACTGACAGAGATAGGGAGGGTTGGACTGGTTCTGACAGAGAGAGAGAGAGGAGGGATAGGGAGGGTTGGACTTGTCCTGACAGAGAGAGAGGAGGGATAGGGAGGGTTAGACTGGTTCTGACAGAGAGAGAGGAGGGATAGGGAGGGTTAGACTGGTTCTGACAGAAGGAGAGGAGGGATAGGGAGGGTTAGACTGGTTCTGACAGAGAGAGAGGAGGGATAGGGAGGGTTAGACTGGTTCTGACAGAAGGAGAGGAGGGATAGGGAGGGTTAGACTGGTTCTGACAGAGAGAGAGGAGGGATAGGGAGGGTTAGACTGGTTCTGACAGAGAGAGAGGAGAGATAGGGAGGGTTGGACTGGTTCTGACCGAGAGAGGAGGGATAGGGAGGGTTAGACTGGTTCTGACAGAGAGAGAGGAGGGATAGGAAGGGTTGGACTGGTTCTGACAGAGAGAGAGGAGGGATAGGGAGGGTTGGACTGGCCCTGACAGAGGGATAGGGAGGGTTGGACAAGCTCTGACAGAGGGAGAGGGAGGGTTGGACTGGCTCTGATAGAGGGATAGGGAGGGTTGGACTGGTTCTGACAGAGAGAGAGGAGGGATAGGGAGGGTTAGACTGGTTCTGACAGAGAGAGAGGAGGGATAGGGAGGGTTAGACTGGTTCTGACAGAAAGAGAGGAGGGATAGGGAGGGTTGGACTGGTTCTGACAGAGAGAGAGGAGGGATAGGGAGGGTTAGACTGGTTCTGACAGAAAGAGAGGAGGGATAGGGAAGGTTGGACTGGCTCTGAAAGAGGGATAGGGAGGGTTGGACTGGCTCTGACAGAGAGGTGGGAAAGGGAGGGTTGGATAGGCTCTGACAGAGGTGGGAAAGGGAGGGTTGGATAGGCTCTGACAGAGAGGGAGGGTTGGACAAGCTCTGATAGAGGGATAGGGAGGGTTGGACAAGCTGTGATAGAGGGATAGGGAGGGTTGGACAAGCTCTGACAGAGGGATAGGGAGGGTTGGACAAGCTCTGATAGAGGGATGGGGAGGGTTGGACAAGCTGTGATCGAGGGATAGGGAGGGTTGGACAAGCTCTGACAGAGGGATAGGGAGGGTTGGACAAGCTCTGATAGAGGGATAGGGAGGGTTGGACAAGCTCTGATAGAGGGGTAGGGAGGGTTGGACAAGCTCTGATAGAGGGATAGGGAGGGTTGGACAAGCTCTGACAGAGGGATAGGGAGGGTTGGACTGGCTCTGAGGGAGAGAGAGAGAGAGGGTTGGATGGGCTGAGAGAGGGGTAGGGTTGAACTGGCTCTGAGAGAGAGGAGGGAGCGAGAGGGTTGAACTGGCTCTGACAGAGAGGAGGGGTAGGGATGGTTGGACAGGCTCTGAGGGAGAGGAGGGGTAGGGAGGGTTGGACTGGTTCAGAGGAAGAGAAGGGGTAGAGTGGGTTGGACAGGCTCTGAGAGAGAAGATAGGCTCTGACAGAGGAGAGACAGGAAGGATTGGACTGGCTCTGAGAGAGAGGATAGGCTCTGACAGAGGAGAGATAGGAAGGGTTGGACAGGCTCTGACAGAGGGATAGGGAGGGTTGGACTGGCCCTGACAGGGATAGGGAGGGTTGGACTGGCTCTGATGGAGGGATAGGGAGGGTTAGACTGGTTCTGACAGAGAGAGAGGAGGGATAGGGAGGGTTGGACTGGCACTGACAGAGATAGGGAGGGTTGGACTGGTTCTGACAGAGAGAGAGAGAGGAGGGATAGGGAGGGTTAGACTGGTTCTGACAGAGAGAGAGGAGGGATAGGGAGGGTTGGACTGGTTCTGACAGAAGGAGAGGAGGGATAGGGAGGGTTAGACTGGTTCTGACAGAGAGAGAGGAGAGATAGGGAGGGTTGGACTGGTTCTGACCGAGAGAGGAGGGATAGGGAGGGTTAGACTGGTTCTGACAGAGAGAGAGGAGAGATAGGAAGGGTTGGACTGGTTCTGACAGGGATAGGGAGGGTTGGACTGGCTCTGACAGAGAGGAGTGGTAGGGAGGGTTGGACAGGTTCTGAGGGAGAGAGATAGAGAGGGCTGGATGGGCTCTGACAGAGAGGAGTGGTAGGGAGGGTTGGGCAGGCTCTGAGGGAGAGAGATAGAGAGGGTTGGATGGGCTCTGACAGAGAGGAGTGGTAGGGAGGGTTGGACAGGCTCTGAGGGAGAGAGATAGAGAGGGTTGGATGGGCTCTGACAGAGAGGAGTGGTAGGGAGGGTTGGGCAGGCTCTGAGGGAGAGAGATAGAGAGGGTTGGATGGGCTCTGACAGAGAGGAGTGGTAGGGAGGGTTGGACAGGCTCTGAGGGAGAGAGATAGAGAGGGTTGGATGGGCTCTGACAGAGAGGAGTGGTAGGGAGGGTTGGGCAGGCTCTGAGGGAGAGAGAGAGAGAGGGTTGGATGGGCTGAGAGAGGGGTAGGGTTGAACTGGCTCTGAGAGAGAGGAGGGAGCGAGAGGGTTGAACTGGCTCTGACAGAGAGGAGGGGTAGGGATGGTTGGACAGGCTCTGAGGGAGAGGAGGGGTAGGGAGGGTTGGACTGGTTCAGAGGAAGAGAAGGGGTAGAGTGGGTTGGACAGGCTCTGAGAGAGAGGATAGGCTCTGACAGAGGAGAGATAGGAAGGATTGGACTGGCTCTGAGAGAGAGGATAGGCTCTGACAGAGGAGAGATAGGAAGGGTTGGACAGGCTCTGACAGAGGGATAGGGAGGGTTGGACTGGTTCTGACAGAGAGAGAGGAGGGATAGGGAGGGTTGGACTGGCCCTGACAGGGATAGGGAGGGTTGGACTGGCTCTGATGGAGGGATAGGGAGGGTTAGACTGGTTCTGACAGAGAGAGAGGAGGGATAGGGAGGGTTGGACTGGCACTGACAGAGATAGGGAGGGTTGGACTGGTTCTGACAGAGAGAGAGAGAGGAGGGATAGGGAGGGTTGGACTTGTCCTGACAGAGAGAGAGGAGGGATAGGGAGGGTTAGACTGGTTCTGACAGAGAGAGAGGAGGGATATTGAGGGTTAGACTGGTTCTGACAGAAGGAGAGGAGGGATAGGGAGGGTTAGACTGGTTCTGACAGAGAGAGAGGAGGGATAGGGAGGGTTAGACTGGTTCTGACAGAAGGAGAGGAGGGATAGGGAGGGTTAGACTGGTTCTGACAGAGAGAGAGGAGGGATAGGGAGGGTTAGACTGGTTCTGACAGAGAGAGAGGAGAGATAGGGAGGGTTGGACTGGTTCTGACCGAGAGAGGAGGGATAGGGAGGGTTAGACTGGTTCTGACAGAGAGAGAGGAGGGATAGGAAGGGTTGGACTGGTTCTGACAGAGAGAGAGGAGGGATAGGGAGGGTTGGACTGGCCCTGACAGAGGGATAGGGAGGGTTGGACAAGCTCTGACAGAGGGAGAGGGAGGGTTGGACTGGCTCTGATAGAGGGATAGGGAGGGTTGGACTGGTTCTGACAGAGAGAGAGGAGGGATAGGGAGGGTTAGACTGGTTCTGACAGAGAGAGAGGAGGGATAGGGAGGGTTAGACTGGTTCTGACAGAAAGAGAGGAGGGATAGGGAGGGTTGGACTGGTTCTGACAGAGAGAGAGGAGGGATAGGGAGGGTTAGACTGGTTCTGACAGAAAGAGAGGAGGGATAGGGAAGGTTGGACTGGCTCTGAAAGAGGGATAGGGAGGGTTGGACTGGCTCTGACAGAGAGGTGGGAAAGGGAGGGTTGGATAGGCTCTGACAGAGGTGGGAAAGGGAGGGTTGGATAGGCTCTGACAGAGAGGGAGGGTTGGACAAGCTCTGATAGAGGGATAGGGAGGGTTGGACAAGCTCTGACAGAGGGATAGGGAGGGTTGGACAAGCTCTGATAGAGGGATGGGGAGGGTTGGACAAGCTGTGATCGAGGGATAGGGAGGGTTGGACAAGCTCTGACAGAGGGATAGGGAGGGTTGGACAAGCTCTGATAGAGGGATAGGGAGGGTTGGACAAGCTCTGATAGAGGGGTAGGGAGGGTTGGACAAGCTCTGATAGAGGGATAGGGAGGGTTGGACAAGCTCTGACAGAGGGATAGGGAGGGTTGGACTGGCTCTGAGGGAGAGAGAGAGAGAGGGTTGGATGGGCTGAGAGAGGGGTAGGGTTGAACTGGCTCTGAGAGAGAGGAGGGAGCGAGAGGGTTGAACTGGCTCTGACAGAGAGGAGGGGTAGGGATGGTTGGACAGGCTCTGAGGGAGAGGAGGGGTAGGGAGGGTTGGACTGGTTCAGAGGAAGAGAAGGGGTAGAGTGGGTTGGACAGGCTCTGAGAGAGAAGATAGGCTCTGACAGAGGAGAGACAGGAAGGATTGGACTGGCTCTGAGAGAGAGGATAGGCTCTGACAGAGGAGAGATAGGAAGGGTTGGACAGGCTCTGACAGAGGGATAGGGAGGGTTGGACTGGCCCTGACAGGGATAGGGAGGGTTGGACTGGCTCTGATGGAGGGATAGGGAGGGTTAGACTGGTTCTGACAGAGAGAGAGGAGGGATAGGGAGGGTTGGACTGGCACTGACAGAGATAGGGAGGGTTGGACTGGTTCTGACAGAGAGAGAGAGAGGAGGGATAGGGAGGGTTAGACTGGTTCTGACAGAGAGAGAGGAGGGATAGGGAGGGTTGGACTGGTTCTGACAGAAGGAGAGGAGGGATAGGGAGGGTTAGACTGGTTCTGACAGAGAGAGAGGAGAGATAGGGAGGGTTGGACTGGTTCTGACCAAGAGAGGAGGGATAGGGAGGGTTAGACTGGTTCTGACAGAGAGAGAGGAGAGATAGGAAGGGTTGGACTGGTTCTGACAGGGATAGGGAGGGTTGGACTGGCTCTGATAGAGGGATAGGGAGGGTTGGACTGGTTCTGACAGAGAGAGAGGAGGGATAGGGAGGGTTAGACTGGTTCTGACAGAGAGAGAGGAGGGATAGGGAGGGTTAGACTGGTTCTGACAGAAAGAGAGGAGGGATAGGGAGGGTTGGACTGGTTCTGACAGAGAGAGAGGAGGGATAGGGAGGGTTAGACTGGTTCTGACAGAAAGAGAGGAGGGATAGGGAGGGTTGGACTGGCTCTGAAAGAGAGGTGGGAAAGGGAGGGTTGGATAGGCTCTGACAGAGAGAGAGGAGGGATCGGGAGGGTTGGACTGGTTCTGACAGAGAGAGAGGAGGGATAGGGAGGGTTAGACTGGTACTGACAGAGAGAGAGGAGGGATAGGGAGGGTTAGACTGGTTCTGACAGAAAGAGAGGAGGGATAGGGAAGGTTGGACTGGCTCTGAAAGAGGGATAGGGAGGGTTGGACTGGCTCTGACAGAGAGGTGGGAAAGGGAGGGTTGGATAGGCTCTGACAGAGGTGGGAAAGGGAGGGTTGGATAGGCTCTGACAGAGAGGGAGGGTTGGACAAGCTCTGATAGAGGGATAGGGAGGGTTGGACAAGCTCTGACAGAGGGATAGGGAGGGTTGGACAAGCTCTGATAGAGGGATAGGGAGGGTTGGACAAGCTGTGATAGAGGGATAGGGAGGGTTGGACAAGCTCTGACAGAGGGATAGGGAGGGTTGGACAAGCTCTGATAGAGGGATAGGGAGGGTTGGACAAGCTGTGATCGAGGGATAGGGAGGGTTGGACAAGCTCTGACAGAGGGATAGGGAGGGTTGGACAAGCTCTGATAGAGGGATAGGGAGGGTTGGACAAGCTGTGATAGAGGGATAGGGAGGGTTGGACAAGCTCTGATAGAGGGATAGGGAGGGTTGGACAAGCTCTGACAGAGGGATAGGGAGGGTTGGACTGGCTCTGATGGAGGGATAGGGAGGGTTAGACTGCTTCTGACAGAGAGAGAGGAGGGATAGGGAGGGTTGGACTGGCACTGACAGGGATAGGGAGGCTTGGACTGGTTCTGACAGAGAGAGAGAGAGGAGGGATAGGGAGGGTTGGACTTGTCCTGACAGAGAGAGAGGAGGGATAGGGAGGGTTAGACTGGTTCTGACAGAGAGAGAGGAGGGATAGGGAGGGTTAGACTGGTTCTGACAGAAGGAGAGGAGGGATAGGGAGGGTTAGACTGGTTCTGACAGAGAGAGAGGAGGGATAGGGAGGGTTAGACTGGTTCTGACAGAGAGAGAGGAGAGATAGGGAGGGTTGGACTGGTTCTGACCGAGAGAGGAGGGATAGGGAGGGTTAGACTGGTTCTGACAGAGAGAGAGGAGGGATAGGAAGGGTTGGACTGGTTCTGACAGAGAGAGAGGAGGGATAGGGAGGGTTGGACTGGCCCTGACAGGGATAGGGAGGGTTGGACTGGCTCTGATAGAGGGATAGGGAGGGTTGGACTGGTTCTGACAGAGAGAGAGGAGGGATAGGGAGGGTTAGACTGGTTCTGACAGAGAGAGAGGAGGGATAGGGAGGGTTAGACTGGTTCTGACAGAAAGAGAGGAGGGATAGGGAGGGTTGGACTGGTTCTGACAGAGAGAGAGGAGGGATAGGGAGGGTTAGACTGGTTCTGACAGAAAGAGAGGAGGGATAGGGAGGGTTGGACTGGCTCGGAAAGAGAGGTGGGAAGGGGTGGGTTGGATAGGCTCTGACAGAGAGAGAGGAGGGATCGGGAGGGTTAGACTGGTTCTGACAGAGAGAGAGGAGGGATAGGGAGGGTTAGACTGGTTCTGACAGAGAGAGAGGAGGGATAGGGAGGGTTAGACTGGTTCTGACAGAAAGAGAGGAGGGATAGGGAGGGTTGGACTGGCTCTGAAAGAGGGATAGGGAGGGTTGGACTGGCTCTGACAGAGAGGTGGGAAAGGGAGGGTTGGATAGGCTCTGACAGAGGTGGGAAAGGGAGGGTTGGATAGGCTCTGACAGAGAGGTGGGAAAGGGAGGGTTGGACAAGCTCTGATAGAGGGATAGGGAGGGTTGGACAAGCTCTGACAGAGGGATAGGGAGGGTTGGACAAGCTGTGACAGAGGGATAGGGAGGGTTGGACAAGCTGTGATAGAGGGATAGGGAGGGTTGGACAAGCTGTGATAGAGGGATAGGGAGGGTTGGACAAGCTCTGACAGAGGGATAGGGAGGGTTGGACAAGCTGTGACAGAGGGATAGGGAGGGTTGGACAAGCTGTGACAGAGGGATAGGGAGGGTTGGACAAGCTGTGACAGAGGGATAGGGAAGGTTGGACAAGCTGTGACAGAGGGATAGGGAGGGTTGGACAAGCTGTGACAGAGGGATAGGGAAGGTTGGACAAGCTGTGATAGAGTGATAGGGAGGGTTGGAAAAGCTGTGACAGAGGGATAGGGAGGGTTGGACAAGCTGTGATAGAGGGATAGGGAGGGTTGGACAAGCTGTGACAGAGTGATAGGGAAGGTTGGATCTGTATTATGGAGGTTGTCAGAGAAATGTAGAGGTCATAACAACCTGCACTGGCTCTGGGAGACGGACGGATAGAGAGAGTTGGAACTTAGAAAGGGTTGAACCTGTGAGAGGGGTGGACCTTGATGGATATCAGGTATACTCTTTATCAAAGGCAGCTAACTTTGATAAACAAGGGTCAAATAGACCAACAGCTTACAGTGGATGTAACTGGAAGGAGTTTACAGTGGACATAGTTTACAGTGGACAGAGATTACAGTGGATGCAGTTTATAGTGGACGGAGAATACAGTGGACGTAGTTCACGGTGGACGTAGTTCACGGTGGACGTAGTTCACGGTGGACGGAGATTACAGTGGACGGAGATTACAGTGGACGGAGATTACAGTGGACATAGTTTATGTCAGGTCGTTTGCATCATGTAGCTATGATCATACATCATCTAGCATACTGTATGCTACACTGTATGAATTTATATTACATCACAAACTGAGTTCCATTCCAGTCCATTCAAATTGTCTTCAATCACCTTCATCTGCTACTAAATTCCTAGAAATTATCCATTTAAATTGTCTTTATTCACCTTCCTCATCTGCGTCTAAATTCTTAGAAACACAATGGTTTCTACTTTATTATGCAAGTAATTGAATGTTCTGTATTCACTGCTGTGTCTCAAGAATTTGTCCTTGTATCAAAATGGAACATTATTTAACTTTTAAAAACCAGGTAAACCAGGTAACCCCCGTCCTCCATCTCCTCTGTTACGACACAACATGACATTGACAAAGAGTGTACACGTACGGAGGCCATACTTGTTAACTTTACAAAAAAGTTGTAGTTTTAGTTTACGTTTAAGTGTCAGCCAATTAAAATTGTCCACGTAGTTGCTTGTGATCAAAGGCTACATGTTAACTGTTCGGAATTTGAACCGTATATAATCATGGCCACCTGGTGAGATAAGCATAGGGCAAAATGTGCCATGTTATGTAATAGGAACAGCTAAAATGTAGCCTCAACTACGTCGACAATTTTAATTGGCTGATGCTTAAACTTTTTCTCATGTTTGCAAGTATGGCCTCGTCGTGTCCCAATGCTATTCTAAAATGTTGTCCATCTACTAATACTTATGTTATTCGTATTTAAATATGAAATGTGCATCTTCCAATTCAAAACAAACACCACCATTTTATGAAGACGAGACCAACGCCGTTATACAGTAACAACGCAAGTGGAGAAGACAGTGGCCATTTCACAACCCTTAGAAAATCATATTCATTATTAAGGGGATTCAGATCTGGTTTCACAAGAGGGATGAGAAGCACAATATCCAGTACATTTAGGAGGTCACGGTCCTATTTAGCTGCACAAACACATGGGTGTGGAATAAAAACGGAGTGGGAATGGAAACTTCCCTTACCTGATCATTATAAAGATAAACCATTAGACAACAGGTTGTTAGGAGAATTTAACCAGACTCACATATAAAATACAACTGGTAATTTGACCTCACAGCTGTGTTGTGCAACACTGCTGATATGATCACATTTAGTCTACAGTACTAACGATTCCGATACTGTTATGGATGGGTGTAGGGTCATTTTAGCATTGGCCAAATTTAGGTTGCCAATAGGCTATGAAAAATCCCCTAGACCTTTGTATTGAATAATGACAGATATCTGTGACAGAAAAGGGCACCCTCTACCACACACTCATCATAATGACATTGTCACATGTCGTCACATCCTTGTCCCTGAGCTGGAGATTGACCTCTAACTGTGGGCTTAAAGATCCTTCACAGAGAATCTCACACATATTTCCATTGTATAACATACATAATCATAATTCTCACGTCAAGTTCACATTGTTTTCCTCTGGGGACTCCTTACCATGAACTAGGGTAGAGTCAGAGAAGCGAAAACATGAAGCTGTTTGTCACATTAGCTTCCTGGGGTTCTGTTAGACAAGGAGCCTGTCTGGTCTTTGCTGATTAGCCACACACACACTTGCACTCACGCACCCCCCCCCCCCCACACACACACACACACACACACACACACACACACACACACACACACACACACACACACACACACACACACAGAGACACACAGACACACAGACACACAGACACAGAGTTGCTTTGCTGGTCATTGAGATAATTCCACAGGCACTCGGATTCTATTCCCATTATTCTATGACCGCAGCAGCAGCCATTGAGTGCTATACAAATCTCCAATCTCAGAAATACAACAGGCATTTTATTGTCATTCAGTCATTGCTCTTTGCTTATGACAATGAGTGTATTAACCAGGAACATTCACGAGTAAGACCTTAAGGTAGTTGCCCAGTAAAAGGTGTCCTTTTTTGGCTTTTGATGAATGAAACCAGGATAAAGAGTGATAATTTCAAAAGGAACAGAAGACAACCAGCATCAATCACCTGAAGAAACAGAGGAGGACTAGCTGCTGAGATGCCAAAATCCTGTCTTTCTTTCATCCACATCCCATGGAGAAAGAGACGGCATAAATACAAGTGAAACTGTAAATCACACACACACACACACACACACACACACACACACACACGCACACGCACACGCACACGCACACGCACACGCACACACACACTATACCCATCTTTGTAAGCGTTTCAGCTTTAAATTCCTAAAGACCCTTTGCTGTCTCCTGGCCACCAGGGGTCAAAGTCTGAGCTAAAGACTAAAGACCGCTGTTCACCCATGAGACCCCCATACAAAATTCAGCAAACAACTGTATAAGCATGCACACACAAACACACATGCACACACACACAGACACACATGCACATGCACACACACACACATACACACAAATGCAGAAAGAGCTAGAATGACCCTAACACACGATCCACACAACATCCCCTCCCGTGGGCATGAACCCCCCCGTCACACACATACACACACACACACACACACACACACACACACACACACACACACACACACACACACACACACACACACACACACTGTATGTTCTGGAACAAGAACACTCACCCCCTCCTGACGTGCTGGCGGCTGAGGAATTGCCACAACCCATGCTGCATGGATGCAGCTATCGTCCAAAAAAAGGAGAGGAGCTCAAAGAGGAGGGAAAGGAGAAAAGAGCAACAGCTATGTGGAGATGGAAACAGATGAAAGAGGGATGAAAGAAGGAGTTGTTTTATGTCTCTCAGTCACACTGATTTCTTATTTGGTGGTAGGCTCCTGCGCTCTGTGTCCATCCCCTCTGCAGAACTGAACTGAGTGGTGTGTGAAAGCATGGAGATGCTGTTATATACACAGAGGGAGGGGGAGAGAGAGAAAGACATAGAGAGAGACATAGAGAGAGAGAGAGAGAGAGAGAGAGAGAGAGAGAGAGAGAGAGAGAGAGAGAGAGAGAGAGAGAGAGAGAGAGAGAGAGAGATGCTCTGCCCTCATATGATTTTCTCTTTTTCTCCACCCTGACAGGGTTGCCCAGGAAACGGGGGAATGGGGAGGAGGGTGTGGAGCAAGCAGGCCAATGGAGCTCCCAGTTTGGTAAGGAACAAATGATCTATTTAAAAAGGGGACATTATCAATGTTCCAGCTTGTATGTGTGACTTTCCAAATTCCTGATGTGGTAACATGCATGTTAAAATACACAGCTGAAAAGCATACTCCATTGACACTCAAAGCCCGAAAGCCTTTGAGATGCCTGACATATCTCACAAATAATATTTTCTTCAAAACCTTCAACTGGGGTCAAACTAAGTTCAGCATTATGTGATCCTCTTATAAAGCACAACAGCTCCCCTAGCCTTTCCTTCTCTGAATGTTTTATTATGTTTCACAAGCCATTTTGGTAACAAGACCTGAGCTTGGATAACTTGCTGTGTACTACTAGCCTACTTGACTTACTCTCAGGGCTCAAATTCCATGGAACCCGAATTGCAGTATTTACGCTATGGTCAAATAAACACTATACAAAAAACTAGCTACCACTATCAGATAGGCTTTTCTCACAGGTAAATGCATCCAGTTTTCACAATAACACGTGTGTGCAGTAGTTTGTAGGCATAGTAAACCAAAAGAACCTGTGTAAGCAACTCATTCCCCTTAAGATAATGGTTCTTATGGTTTCCCGTAGCAACAATGTTCTATTTTTCTGGTCACATAATGTTTCAGGTGTTGATGATACAGTGTTTTGTAATGTCTGGATTCCTTGCTTAAAATGAGCTGGAGCTATGTAGTCCAATTCCTTAATAAATACAGATGTCCTCTGTCCTCTCCAAACCCTGAGGGTAGAACTTTCATTAACTCTGGGTGCACACACACACACACGCGCACACGCACACGCACACACACACACACACACACACACAGGAGCTGCAGTCACGAGATCATGAGAATTAAGCTGAATATGCATTGACTGTGAGTGAAGATGAACCCCTTATGTTCACATCACCAATGAACGAACGATCATGGTTCAAACACACCATGACAGTCGTGAAGAGGCACGACAGCGCCTTTTCCCCCCTCAGGAGACTGAAAACATTTGGCATGGGTCCTCAGATCCTCAAAAAGTTCTACAGCTGCACCATCAAGCGCATCCTAACTGGTTGCATCACCTCCTGGTATGGCAACTGCTCGGCCTCCGACCGCAAGAAGCTACAGAGGATAGTGCATATGGCCCAGTACATCACTGGGGCCAAACTTCCTGCCATCCAGGACCTCTATAACAGTTGGTGTCAGAGGATGGCCCTAAAATTACCAAAGACTCCAGCCACCCTAGTCATAGACTGTTCTCCGGCAAGTGGTGCCGGAGCGCCAAGTCTAGGTACAAAAGGCTTCTTAACAGCTTCTACTCCAAGCCACAAGACTCCTGAACAGCTAATCAAATGGCTACCCGGACTATTTGCATTGACCACCCCACCCCATTTTTACGCTGCTCTGTTTATTATCTGTGCATAGTTACTTTGCCTTTACCTACATGTACATATTAACCTCAATTACCTTGACTAACCTGTGCCCCTGCACATTGACTCTGTAGCCTCGCTACTGTTTTATATTGTTGCTCTTTAATTATTTGTTATTTTTCTATTTTCTTATTTTTTATTTACATTTTTTATTTATTCATTTTTTACTTCAGTTTATTTTAGTAAATACTTTCTTAACACTTGTTTTTCTTAAAACTGCATTGTTGGTTAAGGGCTTGTAAGTAAGCATTTCAATGTAAGGTCTACACCTGTTGTATTCGGCAAATGTCACAAATACAATTTGATTTGACTTGATTTGAACAGCTCGTCTCAATCCTCACCTTTGTGAAATATTATAAATAGACTACAATGATGATTACAGAGCTAGATTACTTTACAGGTTTGCAATTTCAGGAGCCATGACCTCCTTTCACGTGTTTTCGAATGACTCATCGCTCAATGTTCTTTTTTGTAGTTTTTGGGGCTCATTTCATAAGCCACTGAACAGAGTTCAACGGAAGTGTTGGGATATAATTGCATACAACTGAATCCCCTAACGTTCCCTTCAAACTGAATAGTCCCTCCAAATGAGATCATATTCAGGCACTTTTTATGATTTGATTGGCACTAATAGATTACAGTAAATGTAATTGCCCATGCATCCAGGGGGGGACACTGTTGTCTTGTTTCTCATCACATTGGCAATGAGCCTACAGGCTACAGAGAAAGCCTAGAACAGCTAATACAACAGGAGTTCAACATTCAAAGACAGCTCGTTTTCAGGACAAGAATATTCTTGTAACTTGATTTGCGGGTGGCCTTAAGTAAGCGTGTCTGATTCTAAATTGTGTTAGTGGTCAGGGCAGATTGCTTGCACGACTGCTCACTGGCTGCTCTGAGACTGGCTGGCCAAGGACCGCCTGCAAATGACACGTGTCACCCACATCCGCAGACAAAGCTCTCTGGGAAAGAGAGTCCACGCGCTAAATAATTCAAGTCCGTTCTCTTCGCTGTGAACAAGATGCCAGCCGTCCATACGTTGCTTTTAGAAGAGGCTTTGCAGGACAGTCCTCAGGTGGGTCAATACTATGTTTATGTTATGTGCCGTTATTGAGAGGAAAGGTCTTGTAGGTGATGTGAAATTGGCTAAACCAGCTCCACTGTTGTAGGCTATTTACTCAACTCGACGATGACAGCTTTGAATTGGCTCATTGTTTTGGAAATGTACACTATTCCGCAGTTGCACACTCGCCCATTGGCTATGTATCCGATACAATGTGTCACAAGTCGTACCTAATTCCCATCAGAAACAAATGTCGCCTAAAATTTGCATATTGCTCGAGATTCGAGACTGCCTTTCCCTTTCTAGTGTGAGCAGTGACGTGATGAGTTGCGCATCGCCCGGCCTGTAGTTGGCTGTTGATAAAACAGTGTGCATCAGAACAACGACTGGTTGTTTATTGTGACAGTCACAGTCTTCTGTAGTGTAGACCATTATGTTTTGCGAATTACATGGATGATTTGTTTGACGGAAGTGTTCATATATGTTGTTTTTTAAAAGCCCCCCGAGTTGGGGCCTCGGCCTATTTTACGGGCTGTTGTAGGGGTTTCTGAGTATGGGAATCCATTGGAATTGGTCAATAGCCTAAACTTCCCAGCTATGGGACTGCAATCTGAAATATATTTCAGTCCGGATTTTAGGCATTGACTTAACCTAATTGTCCAAACCTAATCGGTTTGGTTGGTGTGGGAATTTAATTCAGTTAATATTTGTAGCTGACTGTTATTAGTCAAACTCTTAATCAAACTTTATAACACTGTCTTAATTACACGTATTCTAATACTACTTAATAACAGTTAGGCAAAGAGTCTAATTGATATTTTCCACTTGTAGCCTAAATGTAGTTGTATCTGCATTTCTTTAGGCCAGGCTTCACTGGCACTTACGCTATAATAGGCTGTGTCAAAAAATCAAGCATATTACATGCACTTAAATGATGTTGTATCTTAAATATGTATGTAGTTTACGACTGGGTCCTTTGAGTTTAAGTTCAACATACAGTACCAGTCAAAAGTTTGGACATGCCTACTCATTCAAAGGTTTTTCTTTATTTGTACTATTTTCTGCATTGTAGAATAATAGTGAAGACATCGAAACTATGACATGACACATGGAATCGTGTAGTAACCCAAAAATAGTAAAGCAAGTCAAAATATATTTTATATTTGAGATTTTTCAAGATAGCCACTGTTGCTTTGATGACACTCTTGGCATTCTCTCAACCATCTTCACCTGGAATGTTTTTCCAACAGTCTTGAAGGAGTTCCCACATATGTTTAACACTTGTTGGCAACTTTTCCTTCACGTTGCGGTCCAACTCATCCCAAACTATCTCATCCCAAACAATTGGGTTGAGGTCTGGTGATTGTGGAGGCCAAGTCATCTGATGCAGCACTTCATCACTCTCCTTCCTGATGGAGATGTGTTGGGTCATTGTCCTGTTGAAAAAAAAATGATAGTCCCACTAAGAACAAACCAGATGGGATTGCGTATCGCTGCAGAATGCTGTGGAAGCCATGCTGGTTAAGCGTGCCTTGAATTGTCCATTGCAATGTCCATTGCTCATGTTTTTTGGCCCAAGCAAGTCTCTTCTTATTATTGGTGTCCTTTAGTAGTGGTTTCTTTGCAGAAATGTGATTTTGAAGGACTGATTCACGCAACCTCCTCTGAACAGTTGATGTTGAGATGGGTCTGTTACTTGAACTCTGTGAAGTATTTATTTGGCCTGCAATCTGAGGTGCAGTTAACTCTAATGAACTTATCCTCTGAAGCAGAGGTAAGTCTGGGTCTTTCCTGTGGCGGTCCACATGAGACAGTTTTATCATAGCGCTTGATGGTTTTTGAGACTGTACTTGAAGATACTTTCAAAGTTCTTGACATTTTCCGGATTGACTGACCTTCATGTCTCAAAGTAATGATGGACTGTTGGTTTTCTTTGCTTATTTGAGCTGTTCTTGCCATAATATGGACTTGGTCTTTTACCAAATAGGGCTAACTTCTGTATACCACCCCTACCTTAAATAAAGGTTAAATAAAAACCTTGTCACCCCACAACTGATTGGCTCAAACGCATTAAGGAAAGAAATTCCACAAATTAACATTAACAAGGCACACCTGTTAATTGAAATGCATTCCAGGTGACTACCTCATAAAGCTGGTTGAGAGAATGCCAAGAGAGTGCAAAGCTGTCATCAAGGCAAAGGGTGGCTACTTTGAAGAATCTGAAATATAAAATATATTTAGATTTGGTTAACACTTTTTTGGTTACTAAATGATTCAATATGTGTTATTTCATAGTTTTGATGTCTTCACTATTATTCTACAATGTAGAAAATAATACAAATAAAGAAAAAGTAGGTGTCCAAACTTTTGACTGGTACTGCATGCCTGTGGCTTGTGTCTTGCTCTGCATATTTCAGAATAGTTCTTCCTATTCAAATCATGGAATCAATTTGAGTGAGTGAGGGACTAGAAAGTCACATTTCAAATCAGCATATTTATGAATAAAGGGGCTAGGCCTACAAATGGTGTGTAAATACAGTTGAAGTCGGAAGTTTACATACACCTGAGCCAAATACATTTAAACTCAGTTTTTCACAATTCCTGACATTTAATCCTAGTAAAAATTCCCTGATTTAGGTCAGTTAGGATCACCACTTTATTTTAAGAATGTGAAATGTCAGAATAATATTAGAGAGAATTATTTATTTCAGATTTGATTTATTCCATCACATTCCCAGTGGGTCAGAAGTTTACATACACTAAATTAGTATTTGGTAGCATTGCCTTTAAATTGTTTGACTTGGGTCAAATGTTTCGGGTAGCCTTCCACAATAAGTTGGGTGCATTTTGGCCCATTCCTCCTGACAGAGCTGGTGAAACTGAGTCAGGTTTGTAGGCCTCTTTGCTCGCACACGCCTTTTCAGTTCTGCCCACAAATTTTCTGTACGATTGAGGTCAGGGCTTTGTGATGGCCACTCCAATACCTTGACTTTGTTATCCTTAAGCCATTTTGCCACAACTTTGGAAGTATGCTTGGGGTCATTGTCCATTTGGAAGACCCATTTGCGACCAAGCTTTAACTTCCTGACTAATGTCTTGAAATGTTGCTTCAATACTTTCACATCATTTTCCTGCCTCATGATGCCATCTATTTTGTGAATTGCACCAGTCCCTCCTGCAGCAAGGCACCCCCACAACATGATGCTGCCACCCATGTGCTTCACGGTTGGTATGGTGTTCTCCGGCTTGCAGGCCTCCCCTTTTTCCTCCAAACATAATGATGGTCATTATGGCCAATCAGTTCTATTTTTGTTTCATCAGACCAGAAGACAATTCTCCAAAAAGTGTGATCTTTGTCCCCATGTGCAGTTGCAAACCTTAGTCTGGCTTTTTTATGGCGGTTTTGGAGCAGTGGCTTCTTCCTTGCTGAACGGCCTTTCAGGTTATGTCGATACAGGACTCATTTTACTGTGGATATAGATACTTTTGTACCTGTTTCTTCCAGCATCTTCACAATGTCCTTTGCTGTTGTTCTGGGATTGACTTGCACTTTTCGCACCGAAGTACATTCATCTCTAGGAGACAGAACACGTCTCCTTCCTGAGCGGTGTGACGGCTGCGTAGTCCCATGGTGTTTATACTTGCGTACTATTGTTTGTATAGATGAACGTGGTACCTTCAGGCGTTTGGAAATTGCCCCCAGGGATGAACCAGCCTTGTGGAGGTCTCCAATTGTTTTCTGAGGTCTTGGCTGATTTCTTTTGATTTCCCATGATGTCAAGCAAAGAGGCACTGAGTTTGAAGGTAGGCCTTGAAATACATCCACAGGTACACCTCCAATTGACTCAAATGATGTCAATTAGCCTATCAGAAGCTTCTAAAGCCATGACATAATTTTCTGGAATTTTCCAAGCAGTTTAAAGGCACAGTCAACTTAGTGTACTTAAACTTCTTACCCACTGGAATTGTAATACAGTGAATTCTAAGTGAAATAATCTGGCTGTAAACAATTGTTGGAAAAATTATTTGTGTCATTCATAAAGTAGATGTCCTAACCGACTTGCCAAAACTATAGTTTGTTAACAAGATATTTGTGGAGTGGTTGTAAACAAGTTTTAATGACTCCAACATAAGTGTATGTAAACTTCCGACTTCAGCAGTATAAATCATTAAATAAAGGTGTGTGCCTCTTTGCCGCACCCATACCAGCTTACCACACTGTGCCGGTCTCCAGACAATTACAGGCTGAATGTCTTAAAAGCTTATCGCTCATTTGGTCTATGTCAGCATTTTTCAATCTGTCTAGTGTCTGGCTGCCTCCCTTCTGCCTGCCTGTCTGTTTATTCCATTGCCACATTGCCTGCCTGTCTATCTGCCACTTGTCATAGGTTTCTGTGTGTCCTTCTCTTCTCTACAGACTCGCTCCTTGCTCAGTGTGTTTGAGGAGGATGCAGGGACGCTCACAGACTACACCAACCAGCTGCTTCAGTCCATGCAGAGGGTGTATGGAGCCCAGGTAACACGCACATAGGCACACACATGCAATCTAGGGTTGGGCGGTATCCAGATTTTCATATTGTCATACCATCCTTCTCTCACCCTGGAATTTACGGTATTACAGGCTTAGTACACAAGGGGGAGCCAAAATAGTGAGTTGGGCGTCTATTACCAGAATGATAACAAAATTAGCACAATAGATCATTTCCATGGAGGCTGCTCACTAATATATGCTAACGATCCCAAATGAAAATAAACAAATTGCAAAGATGGGCAATCCAGCTCATAAAGTTATACATATATTTGTAGGAGCTACCGAATGTCATGTTTGGTGAGTTTGTACATTTTCAAGCGAATGTGAACGAGAGACATTGTGCAAATGAACAAAGTTTTGACTCATTCAGTACTGGCTCTGGAGCAGCGTGTGTTCACACTGTGTCTGTGTGGAGTCTGGAGTCGCTAGGGCAACGGGCCTGCCTGCTCTGCTCAGAGAAGATGGGGGAGGAGAAGACAGGTGAGAAAAGAGAGCAGAAAAAAACAAGGAATTCAAGATAGCAGTGGCAGCTGTACAGAACTCATCCAAAGGGCTTTGACTTCTCAAACACGGAAGAAAGCTAACACGATATGATGCCCGTCACCTTATTATTTCAGCCACTTACTAGATAGCAAGTTAAAGTAGGGGTCATGTTAACGCATCATTCTGAGTTTTTCACGCAGAAAAAAATAATACAACGCATAATAAATATCTTCCTGCATTTTGTAAACTCATATCTAAAAGGCTTCTTATTGTAATTTCTGCTCGGCATCAGACTCATTTTGTGCTTCAGTTGCACTTCTTAAATGGAATGAGAATTCACGAACAGGCATTATATCAACAGACAGCGCTCCAACTGATGTGTAGTATATCAACAGACAGCGTTCCAACTGATGTGTAGTATATCAACAGACAGCGCTCCCACTGATGTGTAGTGTATCAACAGACAGCGCTCCCACTGATGTGTAGTATATCAACAGACAGCGCTCCCACTGATGTGTAGTTTATCAACAGACAGCGCTCCCACTGATGTGTAGTATATCAACAGACAGCGCTCCCACTGATGTGTAGTATATCAACAGACAGCGCTCCCACTGATGTGTAGTATATCAACAGACAGCGCTCCCACTGATGTGTAGTATATCAACAGACAGCGCTCCCACTGATGTGTAGTATATCAACAGACAGCGCTCCCACTGATGTGTAGTATATCAACAGACAGCGCTCCCACTGATGTGTAGTATATCAACAGACAACGCTCCCACTGATGTGTAGTATATCAACAGACAGCGCTCCCACTGATGTGTAGTATATCAACAGACAGCGCTCCAACTGATGTGTAGTATATCAACAGACAGCGCTCCCACTGATGTGTAGTATATCAACAGACAGCGCTCCAACTGATGTGTAGTATATCAACAGACAGCGCTCCCACTGATGTGTAGTGTATCAACAGACAGCGCTCCCACTGATGTGTAGGTTCTTTTCTCCAGTACTTTTCTTGGTGTAACCAGCCTATTTTTCTCAGTTAAAATGCAAGATTAACTTTAGGCAAAACATTAGGAAATGTAGGTTACTACATTATTTCTATGATGGGCCTAAACATTAGAAATATGACGGCCATGCATCGTTTGCATCGTCACTTGTGTGGCTGCCGGCCAAATAGCGTTGTCATCTGATGAAAAATATTTTTCTGTCAAATGTGTTGCACTAATGTATTTTCTTTGAAGGAAAACTATATTTGCACATCCCTGATCACTCTATTGAAGAAAAAAAACACTGACATCCAATAAAACGCGACCCCTGTCAATACACAGCTCAACTCACCCGCTCCCTCTTTCCCCTATTGTGCTATTTACAAACAAAGGTGTGACTGGCTCAACTGTGCTGAGGGAAAAAGTTAGCTTCATAGTGTCACCAGTGACATTGTGATCTGCTGTATCTCCTAACACATTGCACAAGTTGACTGCAGGTATTTACTTAAAAAATACCTACAAATATGACAATTTATTGAAAAACTTCAAATAAATGGTTTCTACGGTATTGACAGTATTGGGAAAAACCATCCCGTGGCTATTTCCAAGTTCCCCAGTATACGGTTTATATGGTATACCGCCCAAGCCCAGTCCAATCCAATTTGAAGTCATTGATTCTTTGTGAGGATACAATAGCTTAGTTTGCATGATGTGTGCAGTTTCTGAGAGTTAATTTCCTGTAAGACGGGTCATCCACAGGATAAACTGCTAATGACATCACTTCCTGTGTTCTTCAGAGTGAGATGGGATTGGCTACAGAACAGCTGTCCAGACAGCTACTGGAGTATGAGAAGCAAGTATGTCTTATTGAGAATATTGGACAACGCTCATGTACTTAACTGCAGTGTATTGCTATATACCTGTTACCTAGCATTATTTCAGAAAGCATAAGACTTTAAATGTATGTAGTTCTGTCCTTGAGCTCTTCTTGTTCATTAATATTCTGTATTATGTCATTTTTTTTACGTTTTGTGTGGACCCCAGGTAGAGTAGCTGCTGCAATAGCAACAGCTCATGGGGATCTAATAACTAAATAAGACTTCTACCATTGGATTTGTTAGCATATTGTCCCTTTACAGGAGAGAGCAGCATGCCAGCAATTTGATGGCAATTTAGTATTTCTAACATCATAGCCTCAATGTTTATTTGGAATGTGCTAAATTCAGTGTTTTATGACATTTTTGAGTCACGTATTGTTTTCTTCAGAATTTTGCCCTTGGTAAAGGTGACGAGGAGGTGATCAGCACACTGCAGCAATTTGCAAAAACTGTGGGGGAGGTGAGGCTAGTGCATCTGTGCATGTTTGTGTTACTGGGTTTGTGAGCATGCTGTTTACACAGGGAGGGTTTGTGTGCATATAGGAGTTTCTGGTCTGAGAAGAGTGAGTGTCAACGACAGTGTGTGGATGTGTGCAACAGTCATGGAATAAATGGAGGTGGATAAAATATTCCACAAATACCCTGTCACAATTGTATGCATTGGAAGTTGAATTATAGGCTTTCCCTTGTCATTACAACTGACCCGTTTCAACATTAGAACATTCACCAGCTCTCTGTAGAGGCTATGGCCTCCAGGATGAGGTAGAGAGACCAGTTGCGGTACAGCCAGGTAGAGAAGCACTCTGGCTTTCCTGGAGGTGGAGGTGTAGTCTAGTGGTTAAGAGCATTGGGCCAGTAACTGAAAGGTCGAATCCCCCAGCCGACTAAGTGGGAAAAAATGTCAATGTGCCCTTGCGCAAGGCACTTAACCGTAATTGCTCCTGTAAATCACTCTGGATAAGAGTGTCTACTGAAATGTAAAAACTGTTACTTTAGACAGATGGATTGAGCCATAGGGGGTCTGTGGGCCTGGCTGGCTAGCCTGTGCTGGAGAGGCATTAGAGCAGTCATTGTTTGCCCTTCTGGCCTAACTACACAGGCCTAAAGAATGCATCTATCTTCCTGCAGATTACACCTAATCCTGCTCTGACCTTAGGTTCACACTACTGCAGGTGTTGTACACCACTGTGTGTTTACTTGGTAGATGGTTTAGCACTTACCTGAATTTGGCTTCTTTGAATATGACTTGATAGTGAAATGAACTAGTCCAAGTCGAGGATAGCTGCATAGGGTATATGCTTTATATTGGTAAGAAATTACAGGATGAGATTCATCTTCAGACCAAGAAAATGTGTTTTGACTGGTTCTCAATTACACAGTAGGGATTTGTCTGTGTGATGATCGGTAATTTGAATGAACTGCTTTTCAACTTCCTTTTGAACCACAATCAATCAACCCCTGCTGTTTTCAGGGTGCCTCTGGGTAATTTAGTTCTCTCTTCTCCCCAGCTGAATACACTACACTCAGAGCTGGCCACTCAGATGGCTGACAGGATGATCTTTCCCATGATCCAGTTCAGAGAGAAGGACCTTACAGGTAGACACAAACACTTGCTCATCAGCCTGTTGCTTTCACCCATTTTGAATATAATCTGTATGTGATTGATTCTGGTTTTGTGATTTGTCATGGTTTTTGACACTGAATCTGTATTTGACTTCTCAGAGATAAGCACATTGAGAGAAATATTTGGCATCGCCTCTGATGGTATGTATGGGTTTCTCAAATTTGATATGATTTTGTTTTGGAGTTGGTATTATACAGTAGCTGACCGTCTCAGCTCATGTCCACTCCTTCCCCATCACAGAGCATGAGGCTGCCATGGTCAAGTACAGCAGACTGCCCAAGAAGAAGGAGAATGAGAAGGTAGTGATGGGGACTGTATGAGACCTATACTAGCCAAATCTCTAACAGTACAACAACGCACTGGTAGTACCTGTTAACAACGCACTGGTAGTACCTGTTAACAATGCACTGGTAGTACCTGTTAACAATGCACTGGTAGTACCTGTTAACAATGCACTGGTAGTACCTGTTAACAATGCACTGGTAGTACCTGTTAACAATGCACTGGTAGTACCTGTTAACAATGCACTGGTAGTACCTGTTAACAATGCACTGGTAGTACCTTTTAACAACGCACTGGTAGTACCTGTTAACAACGCACTGGTAGTACCTGTTAACAACGCACCGGTAGTACCTGTTAACAACGCACTGGTAGTACCTGTTAACAATGCACTGGTAGTACCTGTTAACAATGCACTGGTAGTACCTGTTAACAATGCACTGGTAGTACCTGTTAACTATGCACTGGTAGTACCTGTTAACAATGCACTGGTAGTACCTGTTAACTATGCACTGGTAGTACCTGTTAACAATGCACTGGTAGTACCTGTTAACTATGCACTGGTAGTACCTGTTAACAATGCACTGGTAGTACCTGTTAACAATGCACTGGTAGTACCTGTTAACTATGCACTGGTAGTACCTGTTAACAATGCACTGGTAGTACCTGTTAACTATGCACTGGTAGTACCTGTTAACAATGCACTGGTAGTACCTGGTAACAATGCACTGGTAGTACCTGTTAACAATGCACTGGTAGTACCTGTTAACTATGCACTGGTAGTACCTGTTAACAATGCACTGGTAGTACCTGTTAACAATGCACTGGTAGTACCTGTTAACAATGCACTGGTAGTACCTGTTAACAATGCACTGGTAGTACCTGTTAAACTGGTGCAATAGATAACATTGCCTCATAATAGTTGAGAGGTTATGACATACGTTAGTTTAGAGATCATGTTGCTCTACTTAGCTCTCCCTCTGATTAGCTGGGTATATGTTTGCGGACAGGTAGCCTAGAGGTTAAGAGTGTTGGGCCAGTAACCGAAAGGTCACAATCTGTCTGTGCCCTTAAGCAAGGCACTTAACCCTAATCGCTCCTGTAAGTCGCACCGGATAAGAGCGTGTGTGTGTGATTAACTACTGTGTTATGGTGCAGGTGAAAGCCGAATTGGTAGGGGAGGTGGCCTACTCCAGGAGGAAGCAGCACCAGGCCTCCATGCAGTATTATTGTGCCCTCAACGCCCTGCAGTACCGCAAGAGAGTGGCCATGCTGGAGCCCATGCTTGGTTACACACAGGCCCAGGTACCAACACACACCCAAATCCACATTGCAAGTCGTTAACCCAATATCAACACACTCTTTACCCCTACCGCAATAAACCAGGACACCACACACTGCTGTGGTCCTATAGCAAGTCAGAACTGGAGAAGCAATGAATGTCTTCTCTCTTTGTGTCCCTCTCAGATCACCTTCTATAAGAAAGGCATAGATCTAGTTTCAAAGAAAATGGACAGCTTCCTGGGGTCAGTGTCCAGCATGACACAAAATATCGAGGCTCAGTTGGACTCAGAGGCTGAGGCCATGCGTATGACCCAGAGAGAGCTGCTCTCCATGGAGGACACGGTCTACATGCCTGACCGCGACCCCGCCCCTGTCAACCGCACGCTCATACAGAAGGCAGGCTACCTCAACATCAGGAAGTAAGGCTCTGTTTGATTAAGTTCAATTCACTCAGTCCTTCATTCAATGCTCTTTTTTTTCAATTTGGTGTGTCAGTGTTCAATGTCTTGTCCTTGTTTGATGTTTTCAGGCTATAGCTGGATGTGTTAAATTGTGAACGATTGTGACACTATTGTCTGCAGGTCTTGTTTTTATTCCGTATCAAAGGAAACATTAATGAATGTGTCAAACTACAATTACAAGATGTCTCAAAGTTACACTCTTTGTACTTCAGTGAATACAATTTGTTTGTCAGCTCTGGCAAGGTGGGCTGTCAGCTACGATTATAGCTAAATATAAGAAGAAAAACTTGGCTTGAGGTAGAATTGCAGAACTAACGTTGTGATTTAGTAAGGTGTCAGAGCTGTCAAATACAGTCTTTTTCTCATAGACATCGCCAGTCTTTGACAAATGTCTGCAGCACAAAATAAAATGTTCTGCAGAATGCCATTTTATTTAATGACACATCTGTCTCAAATGCTTGTCAAGCGCAGCTATGCCAAAAGATAATTAGTTCTCCGTTTTTTTTATGGACAGATTTGAGTCATACAAAAAGTTTTGCGATTTGAGCTGTCAGCACTTTCTGATTGCTTTTAGATTTCAGATTGAGATGTTTAGTTCTAGTAGCTGAGTCATGGAGACGACAGCTGCTCCAACACTGTGAACTGGGTGGTGTTCACTAGGAACGAAATGGAAGCAAATGGCGGAAAGGACTACCTGAATTATTGTTTTTGTTTTACGTTGGAGAAGTTTAACCTATTTGTTTCTATGGTGTGCAGTAATGAATACAACCCTTTTCTGCTCCCCCACAGTAAGACGGGCCTAGTCACCACAGCCTGGGACCGGCTTTACTTCTTCACCCAGGGAGGGAACCTCATGTGCCAGCCGCGAGGGGCAGTGGCAGGGGGCATGGTGCTAGACCTGGATAACAGCTCTGTCATGGCCGTAGAGTGTGAGGACAGACGCTACTGTTTTCAGATCACCTCCCCCAATGGTAAAACGTATGTACGCTAAGTATTCACACTTCATCCTCACCAAGACCCTCACTGGTCACGCACAGATTTGTGAGGAAGACTTCTTATGAGCCTACAAACAGTATTGTGTTTTAATTTTGTTATTGGGATTTTGCAGGTCAATGATTCTACAAGCAGAGAGCAAAAGGGAATATGAGGAAGTATGTATCATACCAGTCAAATCTTTTGTACCTGTTTGTTTCATAGGTTTCTTTCATCCATGTGTTCAAAGCCATTGTTACGTTTTCATTCATGAAAGTTCTTCTTGCCTGCCTGTCACAAGCTGCATTAGAGGAGCTATTTGAAATGTCTGATGTTTGTTGAGCAATGGCTGTGAGTCTAATACTTTCTTCCGTTTCTTATCTCCAGTGGATTTGCACTTTGAACAATATCTCCCGACAGATCTACCTGACTGACAACCCTGAGGTACATTATATATACTCTCTCTAATCAATACAGTGAGATAAGTAGTAAATCAGTAGTATGTAATAGCACTTGAAAGAAGTCACAATGAATAAATCAATATTTTGTTGTGTGTGTGATAAGGTGAAGACAGACATGTTTTAAAAAATATATATGTTTACACCAAGCCCATTCTATATGAGTAGCAGCAGGGCTGCGATTGACTGATACAGGACAGGATGTTTCCAGAGTCCAGTATAGCCCTAGAGACTTTGCAGGGGGCTGATTATGCTCTGGTCTGGTCTAGTTTTTAGCAGATTTCCTGATTGTTTTAGAGATGATTGTGCTCCCATGGGATATCTCTAAACTGGGATATGGTGTTTTACAGATGAAAGATCTTAATTTGATCATTCTTTTGTTACTTTGTATTTTACTGCATAGCAGGACATGCCAACTTGTAATGTATTTCAGTTTTTAAAAGGTTTGCAATTTTCACTTTGAAATGTCAGACTTGATTTGCCCTAAAGAAAAATGTATCAACCACTACAAAAATGTACATGAATTATAATCCACATAATAATTCACATGTCCTGTTGCGTCAGGATTATTTTCCTGTTGTAGCAAACTGGGTCAAATGAAGATCCTACATCTGGATGGCACCATCAGAGGCTGCTGATTCCACCCAGTTGAACTTAAACCCATTCTCTATGCACATAACAAGACAGACTAAGAGGCTCTATCTATACTGTGTGTGTATGCATGCTTGTGGGTGCATATGTGTGCGTGCACCAGCGGGTTCTGCATGTTCAGAAGTATGCTTTGCCTTAATTTGTACACATAAACAAATGCATCGTATGTTCTGTTACTTCGTCTCTGACCTCATGGCTCCCTAGTGCCCGTGGGTAATTTGTTTATTCCAAACAAACCAGGAAGCAACTCTGGCAAGATGCAAACAACTGATGGGTTAGTGTAAGGTCAAGTACTGCTTCCAATTGATACTTTTCATAGGCCTAATTGGTGTACATAGCCTGTTATGTATTATGTAAGTCTTTTAATACTCTATTGATGACAGTGAAGAAGGTTGGTTTGATCCCAGACTACTTCTATACCTGCCTCAAACTAAATAATTTCCCCAGTATAATCAACCAAACTACGCCCTCTTGTGGCACCATGTGTTAGTCACAGAGCATAATGTTAGGACTTTTATCATTATTACAGTGTAATGACAGAAACTGCACCCTGTTCCCCTCTTTAGGCAGTGGCCATCAGACTGAACCAGACAGCCATTCAGGCGGTCACTCCCATCACCAGCTTTGAGAAGAGAGGAGAGGGCTCACCCAACCCAGACAGGTTAGCCTCAATCATGCAGAGGAAACACCTTGCTTTTTTTTAAATAACACATATATGCATGTGTTATTTCAGGAATTCTGATAGTACACTCACACACTTATTTTTCTTCCTCTCTCTTCATTTCCCTCCCTCTCTCTGCAGGGCTAAGCCAGGTGGGATGCAGTCCTCTAGCGGTGCGTCCCAGAAGACTTCCAGTGCTCCTGAGCCAGAGGACCTGATAGTTCCCGGGACACCCATCCAGTTTGACATCATGTTGCCTGCCTCGGAGTTCCAGGACCAGAACAGGGCCGGAGGGAGGTAAGATCGTCACCACAGGGCTGGCGTGTTAGAACCAGTTCTTGTACGCTGATTTGTACAATAATAGCTCAACTGGGTTTAATTGTGTGCGTTTCTTCGCTGACAGGCGTACAAACCCTTTCGGAGAAACAGACGATGACTGCTCCCCTGAAAGCGACGGTAGGAGTGTCTCCATTCCAGTTTTCATTAGTACTGTACTGTTTATGGACTACATATCCCCTGATCCTCTCTGTCTCCTGATGTGTCTGCATGTGTGTGTGTGTAGACTCCCTGCTGCAGCAGGTGTTTGCGGTGCGGTTCCTGGGCTCCATGGCGGTGCGTTCGGGACAAACCCAGGAAGTGATCTATGAGGCCATGAGACAGGTGCTGGCGGCTCGAGCCATCCACAACATCTTCAGAACCACAGAGTCCCATCTCATGGTCACGAGCAGCTGTCTCAGGTACAGTAACCGGTCAAACAGCAGACCCATGAAAGTGCTTACAGAGTTTAACCTTGCCACTGTGCTTCTGACAACTATGTTGATTCATTGTGTTCTTTGTTATCTTTACCACAGGTTGATTGACCCCCAGACACAAGTCACAAGAATCGGTGTAAGGGCCTGAAAATGTAACCTTAGTAGGCTGCGTTTACACAGGCAGCCCAATTCTGATCTTTTTTCCACTAACTGGTCTTTTGATCAATCAGACCGGCTCTGAAAAAGATCTGATGTGATTGGTCAAAAGAACAATTAGTGGAAAAATATCAGAATTGGGCTATCTGTGTAAACGCAGCAGTATACTGTATTTATCAGTGTAATGTTGTCTGTTCACTAGGGCTTCACTCTTGGTGATAGCACTAAGGTTTCAGTATGAATTAATCATTATTGGTCCTGCGCTCTCTCCTCTTCCTCCCTCACAGTTCCAGCTACAGGAGGTGACCCAGTTTGTGGCCCACCAGGAGAACGGCAGGCTGATGGGCTTTGTGGTGGAGGGGCGAGACTGGAGCGAGGATGACGAGGAGGGAGAGCCCTCCTTTAGTGCTTTTGTCTTTGAAAGCAACACAGAGGGGGAGAAGGTAAGGCATCTTAACACACATTCATGTGTTGGGCTCACTATGGCACAGAGCCTTCAGTCAGTGAATTTACTTGTCATGGGTTCATCTGTTTCACAATGTAATTTGTGTCATCTTCATTCACAGATATGTTACACGATAAGCTTGGGGAAGGATATTATGGAGGCAAAGAAGGTATGTTTTTAAATCAATCTCAATTTATTAATTCTCAATCTAACCCACTAATGTGTGTGTGTGTGTGTGTGTGTGTGTGTGTGTGTGTGTGTGTGTGTGTGTGTGTGTGTGTGTGTGTGTGTGTGTGTGTGTGTGTGTGTGTGTGTGTGTGTGAAGGACCCAGAGGCTCTAGTCCAGCTGTTGAAGAACATGCCTCTGACCAACGAGGGCAAGTTCCTCCTGCTGGACAGCGAGACAGGCAACACGGCTAACGGAGGAGCACCGGATGAGGAGGAGTCTGAGGCCTAGCCAGGCCCAGGGGAGGGTCTGAGGTTCCCCCAACAAACACCTCCTCACGTGGGGTTTCGGTGTTCTCTGGAGCGCTACCCCTGACTTTAATCTGGTACTACCTGTTGACCACTTGACCAGGAAAAACTCCTGGGTCTATATGGTGTATCCCTTATGACCACAAGAGTGACGTACAGGTACTTATTCAAAGGGACAATGTTTAGGTTTACTATTTACGTTATTTCACTATTTTTCACTGGTGGAATGAATATCCTCAGCCACCCTGTCAGTTTAAACTGGGACCTCCAACACTAATACACTTACATTTCATAACTTTGAGTTTAGTGGTACCATTGTGTCTGTGCTGCAGTAGAAGTATTGTGTAGAGATGGATGGCCATGACATCTTACTTTTCAGCAGCACTTAATATACAACTATCATTCCTATAGGACAATATTGCACTTCCAAGGTTTCTATTTAACCAAAGGCTTGATGTCTGTAGTAAAATGCACTAACTTCAGATGTTGTTATGCAGCATTCTAAAGTAAGGAAAATGAAAAGGAAAGGGTTTTAGGCCAATCGGATAGCGTGTTAACCCACGTTGTCCGACATCCACATAGCATGTTAGATAACTTGTAACGCGGCTGCATGGGATTTGTCAGATATAATGTTGGGTGTGACTTCGTTGCATTCCATGGCAGTGTCTGCGATAAGGTAACGCAAGGAGCCGCTTGTGGATTTTACAGCTGTAACGAAGTTCCACCTCCGACACCGTCAAAACAACTGCTATTCGGATGACGGCTAGCGCAGATCTGTTAGAATCTAGCCCTTAATTCTATTGGCTTCATAGAATCTGAAAATCGAAACAAAACACTAATGGCAAAGGGGAAATCACTGATGCATTGCATTTTCTTTTGATCGGGCATTGCATTCCTGCGTGTATGTTCTCTTAGCCCTGATTAACCTGCAATACGAAACGTCATGTATGTGCTGTTTCTGAATGTAAGATGTTTTTGTAGTGTGGAATAATAACGACAATAGGTCAAAGCTCGCCTTTGTGTGGACCGCGAGGTCATTCAGTGTTGACCAAGGTGTTTGCTTGCATGCCGAGATGATTGGCAACTTTAAAACAGCTTTTACAGAGTTTTGTCTGAGTGTAGGTGTTTTTCTTAGTCGGTCGTATTGTAAGGCCTAACATGCCGACCAGACCACTTGCGCGCATGTTGATTTTGACCACCCACACCAGACTCGATCAGGACACGCAGGTAAACCGAGTCTGTTTCTAGTAATCTCTCTTCCTTCAGGCTTCTTCATCTTCTTTGGACTTTATATGGTGGTGGGCAACCAACTTTAAGGTACGACATGAGCCGTATGGTCAGAATGTAACTCAGAATGTCATAAGGGCTTTTATGACATTCTGTTTAAATGGCTGTCTATAGACAGAGTGGGTTTTGCATTCCTGCATTGTTTACTCATTAAACCACGAAGGAGTCATTTTAGGGTCAAATCCTAAATTGTATGTAAATCAAATTTTTACTTTGTCATGCATTGATGTCGATGGGAGACTAAGTGAAAATTTAACTTAAACGGATGTTAGGATTCTCCCCCTAGAGAGGATCCATCTTCTGTAATCCTCCTTAGTGTCTGCCCTTCATGTTGCTGCAACTCCCTTGTGTTCCCTCTGCTTCCTAAGTCAAATGTACTGTCAGGGAAAATATATACAAGCCATCTGGAAAATGTACTAAAAGTGGCAAGTGCATTGTTCTCCTTTGCTGGAATTTCTCTTTTGTAAATGACCTTTGGTTGTATATGACTTCCCATAAGGCTTTACACTTTAGGAAACGTTAACATTCAATCTTTAATAAAAATATAAGTGACATTTTCTTACTGCCTTGAGTATTTTTTATTATTTGAGAAATGGGGTGGAAAGTAGGGGAGTGGCACTGGAGCTTTGGGTAGTGTCGTTACATTTGGCATCAGCGTGTAGGGGGGTTGTAAGGTTGTAATCATTACCTTTGATAGTGTACAGCATTGTGGACAGGGGACATCATACTGCATGATAGGGGACATCATACTGCACGATAGGGGACATCATACTGCACGATAGGGGACATCATAGTGCACGATGAGGCACATTGAAGCTGTCGAACAGGTTGTTGAGGTACATTGTACTTACTTTTTAAATGTGGATAGACTCATGTCGATCCTTAATAGGGGATATTTCCTGTCAAGTTTCAAGCCACAAACATACATTACTACCACATATTGCAATGGGTGTAGGGATAGAGATTTGTACACATGTACATAATGAACATATTCAAGGTATCATTAGTTTCTAAACACATACAGAACCAGTCAAAAGTTTGGACACACCTCATTGCAGGGTTTTTCTTTATTTTCACTATTTTTTACATTGTAGAATAATAGTTATAACATCAAAACTATGAAATAACACATGGAATCATGTAGTAACCAAAATATTGTTAAAACAAATCAAAATATATTTTATATTTGAGATTCTTCAAAGTAGCCACCCTTTGCCTTGATGACAGCAATCTACTGCACACACACACATTGGCTCCCTCATACACTCCAGTCTCTGACCTTTGTAGCGTAGCTCCAGGCAGTTGAGTGTCGGGGGTATGAGGGTGGAAGGTCTCAGGGAGGAAGCACAGGGCAAGTTAGGAGCCATGGAGACTACTGGAGAGCCTTACTCAGGACCAGGAGTCTGACGACTGCCCATCTGACGAGAGGAGAACACACACATGGGTTAGATATGAAAACACCACTTACAAAACAGAGACACACACAAATCACAGCAAATACACACCCAGACAAAACGCACACAGGCACATGATATAAACACACCAAGGTATGAAAGCTGCATTTTTTTTATCCTCAAAGATCAGGTTGCTGAGAGACTGGGCAAACTACCCATCAGCAGGAAGTGCCTGAGGGCCTTAAAGTGCCTATCCACCCCCAGCTCTACAAAGAAGTAGTCCCCCACCACCTTGTTGACCAAGGATACACTGAGGGAGAGAGAGGAGGGGGGTTAACAGGAGTACGAAATAGTCAGTGCTAAGCACACAAATAGAGAGATGTTGTCGAGGAAACGGCTCACAAAAACAGACATGGTGAGATTCTACTTCAAAATATATGTGTACAATACATTTCTGGTTACTTCAATAAAATAGCTTAAAAACAAATATAGATGACCACTGTTTATTTCCTGGCCAACTTTAGACTGGAGTAGTCCGTTCCTGATACCGTATGATGCAATGGCCTTTTATCAATTCGATCTTGCTCACCTCCTGCATACTCTCTCCTCCGTCATCTCTCACCTCCTTTTGGAAAAGGTCAAAGTTAATCGAGGATAGTCGGCGAGGAGCGTGAACGTGGATGAAATGAGATTGCTCAAAATGAGTCTCCTTCTCCACTCATGTGTCATTAGGCTAATTACGTTTCCAGGGCTGGATTCCAAAATAAATGTGTGAAGTGCTCAAAACAAATGAAGTCAGTTGTGCAGAAAGTTGTATAGATAAAACAATAAGTAGCATATTGTTTTTAAACTGTGCATGTTTTTCTCTGACAAAACAAAAGCTGATTCAAAGGGGGTGTGGCAGATTTCAAAACTCTGCTGCAGTAGGATACACATGAGGATCCTTGATGAAAGGTGGCTATCGAGGAGGGGAGGAAACTTTCATTTGCCTATTAACAAATTGACACACTTCTTGACCACTTATTGGTTTCCAGGTCACGGAGGAGAGAGGACGGAGGACTGTCTTTTGCCCAAACGAGAATCTCCCAGTGACTTGGGACTGTCATGAATGTGTGCACTATACCAGCCTTTCTCAAATCTCTCCCCAGGAAACACATTCAACATGTTTGATATATTCCAGAGATAGCACACCTGATTCAACTTGTCAGCTAAGCATCAAGCCCTTATGTAGTGAATCACGGGAACTAGTTCAGAGCTACAAGAAAATAGGGAAACACCTGGGAGTCCCGGAGGAGAGGTTTGAGAAGCACTGCACTAGACTACAACAGTGTGTGAAGTGCACTAATCAGGAGTTGACTGCATAACCTATACATTATTTGTACACGTAGGCATATATGGATTTCACAGGCGGCTGGTGGCTCCTTAATTGGGGAGGACGGTAATGTCTGGAACGGAATAGATGGAGTGGTATCAAACATATGGTTTCACTGTGTTTGATACCATTCCATTGACTCCATCACAGACATTATTGTGAGCCGTCCTCCCCTCAGCAGCCTCCAGTGGTGTACTTGACTTACTCATGAGACTATAGCAGTCTTCGTAATGCTTCACCGGGTACTGAGCAGCCAGGGAGTGGAGGTACTCCCTCTCTGAACTCTCTCCAGGGGACAGAGCCAAGCCCGCTGCGGTCGTATTCATTACCAGTCTCCGTCACCACACAGCCCACTCTCAAGGCAGAGTCTGAGCTGTGTCCATAGGTACTGCCAAGGACGGGGGAGGGTAGAGGATTTACACATGACACCACAAAGCTCATGCCCAGGGTGGAGTCGGAGGATTGTCCGAAGTTGGTGCCAGGAAGAGGAGCTCGAAGGGGTTCAATCCCGGATAGCATGCACCCTCTGCCCATGGCTGGATCTGAAGAGTGTCCATAGTCACTTCCTGTTATCGGAGAAGGAAGGTTTACCATTCCTGACACCACACACCTGACTCCTCTACTTGGAAGTGACTTTGGACACTCCTCAGATTCAACCCTGGGTGGAGGAGCATGAAGCGGTTCAGCCCCAGAGACTACACACCCTCCTCCCAAGGTGGAGTCTGAAGAATGACTCCCTGACACAACACATCCTAGAGTAGACTCAGGGGGACCTAGGGGGATATAGGGGTGGAGGTGGAGGTGAGCCACATCAGGCTGTACTGCAGGTCCCCAGCGAGGTCTAGCCAGGTCCAGGACTGGTGTCGTCACTTCCTCAAAGGGACTCTAAGGGGGTCATAGCCTATAGGTTTGAGAGGAGCGGGAGCTTCAGGGAGGTAAGACCCAATCTCCTGCAGGGCTGGTCCACCTGCTGGCTTTTGGGCGGCTTGGGCAGGAAGTAATTAAAGTCGATATCCTCTGAGATGAGGGGGCGGGGGGGGGGGGGGGGGGGGGCGAGGGTCGTAGACGGGGAGTTTAGGGGAGAGGATTGGTGGAGAAGGGCCTGGGTTGGTTCCACTGACTGATGCTCACAGGGCTATGTCCAAGACAGGGATGGGAACAGTGAGGTAAGGGCAGAGAGCAGAGATCACACACTCAGTCAAGCTTACACTTCTGTGAGTTTTAAGCAGTCTGCACATGGGTTAACTTCTATGCGATGCCATTCTACACACATACCTGTGCTGATGGTTGAGTGGTCTGAGCTGGTGTTGGCTGTATTATTTCCATAGGGGTCTCTGCCCTCCTAGAGGATACTTCTCAAGAATAGCCTGGGGGTTTAGATAAGTACTGTATCTAATAGTAATGTATCATCATCACCATCTTTAACAGGATTCTTATAGCCCCTTTCCCCAGTGTGTATGAGAGAGAGTACATACCTTAGTCAGCTGCTGGTCTTGCTGTAGGAACTGTGCCTGGGAACCATCCAGTCTCATTCACTGAACCCTCTACCTCCTTTGATAGGTAGCAGTACTGGGCAATCAGCTCCTTCCTGAGGACCAGGATGCATTGTTTCTCAGGTTATTTATATGTTCACCCTAATCAGGCTTGTCTTAAAGATCAAGATATGAGATGATATGATTTGATTATGAGATTAGTGCAACTCTAACCTTTATCATAATAACCTATAACCATTATTCATGCTTTATTATATTTGGACACTTTGTAAATAAATATAGGTCCAATTTATGCTTTCAAAAAGTATTTGCTCTAAAGGAATGAGTGTGAGTGGCTGTGTAATATGTGTGTGTGTGTGTGTGTGTGTGTGTGTGTGTGTGTGTGTGTGTGTGTGTGTGTGTGGTGGCGCCCCCTAGTAGCCAGACCTGGCTCTGTGTGTGTAACGTGTGCATGGTGTGGTGGTGGGCAGATCAGCTGTTTGTTCACCCACAGCACAGCCACCAGCAATTGCTATATCACTATATGTGGTAAAGTGAAAATTTGAAGTCCCCACCCTACCCCAACGCGCTAATTTAGAAAATGCGCTGTAGGCTACAGTCAGAGGCTGCGGAACGGAAATCACATTTCTCCACTCCTGTTCCCAAGTAAAAATGTTGCCTACATTTGGTGTATCATTTTACTGCAAGAAATGCTTAATTCTGAAGGAGTTGTGAGAGGTTATAGACCTACATTCAGTGTCCAGATTTCAGTTTCCATGTAACCCAACTAAACAGGCTACAGTTCCCTTGATGTGCCATAGGCCTATTTGATGTCCCAGTCTTGTGACTGTCAAATTTGTATAGCGCCTCACAATCACCACACATAACATAACACTGCTATCATCCTCTTTTACCACTTTACCAAATCTTTCCCAAACATTACTTTTCTGGCCCTCCCTTCTCTTTATTTTCAACTCTCCTTTCACAGCTTTTCTCTTATTGAATTAAACTTCCATATTGTCCTTTTTGCTTCCATGGATCGACGTTAACTTTTTCTGCTCGTTCCCAAAAGCATTTGGCAATTGGTGTTTTGGCTTTTTGGCATGAGTACAGTTAGGACATAAAGCTTAGGCTTACACACTAATGACAGATAGCCTAAAATAATTTAAGAAAAACCTCAAAGATATAAATTGCACAAAAATGGTACATTCATGGATTTTTTAAGATATTGTTTTCTCTTTATTCAACATGCCCACCCCTCACCCGCTCTTCATCCACACAATATTAAATTACCCTAAACCCGCACGCACGCCCTGCGGATATAACTGCAGGTTAGGAGACAACCCCACACATCACTAGAGTGGTGGCGCCCCTTTGTGGCCAGGCCTGGTTCTGTGTGTACAGCACGTGTGTAGGGTATGGTGGCGCCCCCTAGTGGCCAGGCATGGCTCTGTGTGTCACATGTGTATGGTGTGGTTGCTCCCCCTGGTGGCCAGGCATGGCTCTGTGTGTACAACGTGAATTTGGTGTGGTGGCGCACCCCTAGTGACAAGGCATGGCTTCGTGTGTACAACGTGAATTTGGTGTGGTGGCGCACCCCTAGTAACAAGGCATGGCTTCGTGTGTACAACGTGAGTTTGGTGTGGTGGCGCACCCTAGTGACAAGGCATGGCTCTATGTGTCACGTGTGTTTGGTGGCGCCCCCTAGTGAACAGACCTGGCTCTGATCTCTAGCTGCTGTTCCAGGTCCTGTAGTTTCTTCTTTCTGCCAAAGCTGTAGTCATCCTTCTGCTCATTTATCCTGGCTGCACTGTGCAACAACACACACACACAAACACAGGTTACACCCACACTACAGCTGAGGCAAGACAACAGTAACACTGAAGATTAAAGAACAGTGTCTTGTTCCTAGCAGGTGTTTATATGATCAAAGATCAAAAAGGAGTTAAAGAGTAAGTGTGTTTGTGTGTGTGTGTCTCTCTCCCTCTCTCTCTCTCTCTCTCTCTCTCTCTCTCTCTCTAAGATATGAACGTCAAAAAGGAAACAGTTGAGTTGTCATTCTTTCTCTGTCGATGTCACATTCTCTCAAGCTAGTTAAAATATAAAGTTCAAAGGGAAAGTTGAAAGTAAAGTGCAACGCTCTCTCTCTGTCCCACCTCTTGTTCCTGCTCCAGGTGCAGTCTCATAGCGCTCCCACTTCAGCCAGACGCTGTGACACCTGGCACCCTGCAGGGGGCAAGAGAGAGCAGCAGGCCGGTTACCCCCTTAACACACACATACACACACAGCAGTACTTGGCCCTAGCTTCATTCACTTCTCACTGCACATATTTGAAGTAATAAATTATATGAGCAGTTTCCTAAACTATGTGAGCGATGATTGGATTTCCCACCCTGCAGTGCTGGAAGCTGTTCAAAGCCTTTTCTCATTCATATCAGCCCGCCTTCTCTCTTTCGTCTCTGTGAGGAATCCTTAGGGTTATAGAGAGCTCTTAGAGGGATGTGCCAATAACTATTTTGGGGTGTAATCAGTTTTGTGAGCAATGTTGTAAAGGTATAATCAGTGTTGTAGCAAGGTGTGTGTGTGCGTGTGTGCATGTGTCTAAGTGTGTGTGTACCGGTGTGTATGATACCGTGTGTATGGTCCATCTCACCACAGACGCTTTCCAGGGTCTTGGTGGGCCGACTCTGCAACAAAGACAGAGAACAAAGGCAGACCATCATTAGCAGAGATCTATTTGCTGCTATCTGGCTTACCTCTCCCCTGTTCTGTCCTCCCCTTCCCTCTGGCTTACCTCTCCCCTGTTCTGTTCTCCCTTTCCCTCTGGCTTACCTCTCCCCTGTTCTGTTCTCCCCTTCCATCTGGCTTACCTCTCCCCTGTTCTGTTCTCCCCTGCTATCTGGCTTACCTCTCCCCTGTTCTGTTCTCCTCTTCCATCTGGCTTACCTCTCCCCTGTTCTGTTCTCCCCTGCTATCTGGCTTACCTCTCCCCTGTTCTGTTCTCCTCTGCTATCGGTCTTACCTCTCCCCTGTTCTGTTCTCCCCTGCTATCTGGCTTACCTCTCCCCTGTTCTGTTCTCCTCTGCTATCTGGCTTACCTCTCCCCTGTTCTGTTCTCCTCTGCTATCTGGCTTACCTCTCCCCTGTTCTGTTCTCCTCTGCTATCTGGCTTACCTCTCCCCTGTTCTGTTCTCCTCTGCTATCTGGCTTACCTCTCCCCTGTTCTGTTCTCCTCTGCTATCTGGCTTACCTCTCCCCTGTTCTGTTCTCCCTTTCCCTCTGGCTTACCTCTCCCCTGTTCTGTTCTCCCCTTCCATCTGGCTTACCTCTCCCCTGTTCTGTTCTCCCCTGCTATCTGGCTTACCTCTCCCCTGTTCTGTTCTCCTCTTCCATCTGGCTTACCTCTCCCCTGTTCTGTTCTCCCCTGCTATCTGGCTTACCTCTCCCCTGTTCTGTTCTCCTCTGCTATCGGTCTTACCTCTCCCCTGTTCTGTTCTCCCCTGCTATCTGGCTTACCTCTCCCCTGTTCTGTTCTCCTCTGCTATCTGGCTTACCTCTCCCCTGTTCTGTTCTCCTCTGCTATCTGGCTTACCTCTCCCCTGTTCTGTTCTCCTCTGCTATCTGGCTTACCTCTCCCCTGTTCTGTTCTCCTCTGCTATCTGGCTTACCTCTCCCCTGTTCTGTTCTCCTCTGCTATCTGGCTTACCTCTCCCCTGTTCTGTTCTCCCCTTCCCTCTGGCTTACCTCTCCCCTGTTCTGTTCTCCCCTTCCCTCTGGCTTACCTCTCCCCTGTTCTGTTCTCCCCTGCTATCTGGCTTACCTCTCCCCTGTTCTGTTCTTCCCTTCCCTCTGGCTTACCTCTCCCCTGTTCTGTTCTCCCCTTCCCTCTGGCTTACCTCTCCCCTGTTCTGTTCTCCCCTTCCCTCTGGCTTACCTCTCCCCTGTTCTGTTCTCCCCTTCCCTCTGGCTTACCTCTCCCCTGTTCTGTTCTCCCCTTCCCTCTGGCTTACCTCTCCCCTGTTCTGTTCTCCCCTTCCCTCTGGCTTACCTCTCCCCTGTTCTGTTCTCCCCTTCCCTCTGGCTTACCTCTCCCCTGTTCTGTTCTCCCCTTCCCTCTGGCTTACCTCTCCCCTGTTCTGTTCTCCCCTTCCCTCTGTTCTAGCTGAAAGATAGGCCATGGATTTGTACTGTAGATCATGCAGGGTTTCAAGTTGCGTATCTGTACATCAGTTTAATGGGCCATTACTGTTGCTTTCCCTCTCTTGCTCTCTCTTCTCCTTACATCTTTCTAATTAACATTACTGCACTACACTTTAAAGCATCTTTGGCTTTAGAAAAGTGCTATAAAATCCTATGTACTATTTATTAATGCCTGGTTTTCATGGCAGTTTTGAGTTTCATGCATTTCTAAGGATGCATCTTCAGTACACGGCACATCTCTGCCTCTAGGGAGAAGGTGACAGCGATGCGAGGGAAGCTCAGACTCCGAGCTCCAACATAGGACCGCTGAGCTGATCTGGTAGAAGATTCTTAGGTACAGATCTAGGATCAATTTAGCACTCCCACAGTCTAACCTTAACCATGGGTCAGTATCTTTATTATTTATTTATTTAATTTAACTAGGCAAGCCAGAAAGAACAAATTCTTATTTACAATGACAGCCTATCCCGGCCGAACCCTAACCGAGACGACACTTGGCCAATTGTGCCTCGCCCAATGGGACTCCCAATCATGACCGGTAGTGATACAGCCTGGAATCGAACCAGAGTTTGTAGTGACGCCTCTAGCCCTGAGATGCAGTGCCTTAGACCGCTGTGCCACTCTGTGTAATTTCATCCTAGTATTCACTGATCCTAGGACATAATATCAAATCAAATCAAATGTATTTATATAGCTCTTCTTACATCAGCTGATATCTCAAAGTGCTGTACAGAAACCCAGCCTAAAACCCAGCAAGCAATGCAGGTGTAGAAAATGGTGGCTAGGAAAAACTCCCTAGAAAGGCCAAAACCTATATGAGACTGTATGTGTCACGCCCTGACCTGAGATATCTCTGTTTTCTTTATATTTTGGTTAGGTCAGGGTGTGACTAGGGTGGGTACGTTAGTTTTTGTGTTGTCTAGGTTTTTTGGGATGTCTAGGGTTTTTGTAGGTCTAGGTGATTTGTATGTCTATGGTGGCCTGATATGGTTCCCAATCAGAGGCAACTGTTTATCGTTGTCTCTGATTGGGGATCATATTTAGGTAGCCATTTTCCCTTTGGTGTTCGTGGGTTCTTGTTCTATGTTTAGTTGCCTGTATGCAATACTCATATTAGCTTCACGGTTCGTTTTGTTGTTTTGTTCGTTTGTTCAGTGTTCGTTCTTATAATAAAGAAGAATGTACGCTTACCACGCTGCACCTTGGTCTCCTTCTTACAACAGCCATGACAGTATGGCTGTGAAAATGAATTATTACTACTGACCTGGGGACAGTAGATCTTGAGTAGGTTAATGGTCTTCCCGTAGACGTCGTTGACAATGTGTCAGAGAAGACAGGCACGCAGTCCTCGAAGTCAGGGGAGATCAGGGTGTAGCCCTGCACCCAGAAGTGCTTGTCTAGGGGAAGAGAGGAGATGGGAAAGAGGAGACGGGAGACTATGAGGCACAGCAATAATGACTACGCAATGAGTTTTTCCAACTAGGTTTTTCCTGGCTCTACTATAGAAATAAAAAACTGAGCAGGTTAATCCGGTGTACCCTAATACAGGCACTGGAGGGGTGAATTCACCAGGTTTCATATTATGGCTCTTTACATGAAGATGTGATCCTAAACCTTCCAGAGTTTTCCAAGCAAGTTTCACTGACTGCTTCGCTAACTGACTCACTTGGAGTAAAGCAAACAGTATCCATTATATTGACAAGATAGTCAAGTGACCGCTCCAACAATGGAAATACATGTACTCAAAGACGGGAGGAAGAAGGCGAGATCAGGTGGGATCATTCTAGCCAATGCGAGGGCAGATACACGTGTGAACAACAGACCCAACCAAGTTGCAAACATTATGAAACTTATTTTCGATCAAATAGGCCTCACGTAATTCGACACTCTCTCATAGACCTCCATACAAATAATCCCCACTTGGTCTGCTTATCTCATGCGGACAGATTTTGAGCGGAGTAAATCCTCTCGCTTCGCCTCTTTCTCTCGGAGTAAATTCATTGACATTAGTGTGTCCTCTAAAACAGGAGTGAGGAACCCCAGGTTGGTCCCTGCAGGAGTTGAGGTGTAGCAGATCAGCAAATGATCTTCTAAACCACAGACAAATCTAAAGGTGATACTGTCCTTGAATGTGGTAACGAAATCCATATTTGTTAACAGGCTGTATCAATAGCTCTCGTTACTACAAGAGGCGTGATGCAGGTCGCTGGTTGCTGTACCAAGGTCACTAGTGTACTAGCAGGTTACTCTTATTAGGCAGTGAATTGTATGTTCTGTCCTCTGAAACTGAGGTAGTCCTCGTTGACCTCGATCATGAACTCTTTGTTCACTTACCGGACCACTTTGCTTTACACCCAGTCTGACACAAATTTACAGACAGCACAAAAACAGGGAACAGGATCGATCAGGCACATAACCATGCCTACATAGGTTGTTTACAAGCATCTTTAAAGCATTTTGGTGATGCAGTCATGCAGGTTAGCATGAATTCCATGTGGGATGTGTCGGACAGATCAATACATGTTGTGTGTGTGTCAGACTGGGATGACTGACCATGTGTAGGGCTCACAGCTGCTCTTGAGCAGGGACAGCAGCACAGTGTAGTTTGCATTGCTGTAGTTGCTCTGGGCCTCGTTGTACAGGTAGGAGAGCAGCTTCACACCCTGAAGAACAGAAGATATTGGCTGTGTTAAGCTATTGAGTTAATTCACTCCTAATGTCTGAGAGACAGACAGAGATAGACAGACAGAGTGAGAGAAAGAAGGGTGGTGAATAGGAGGGGTGTAATGTAACTTACCACAGAGAAGGTAGCCTGGCCCACACCAAAAGCCCCATCCACACAGCACAGCTCTGACAGATACCTACAACACAGAAAAAACAGGAGCCTGACTGCCTGTGGGACACTACACAGCGTAACACTGCATCAATTCTAATAGGTATGAAAAATTGTTATTTGTTGAAAAAAGATGAACTATCCTAAGCAATGCACAGGGAATTGGTTGGAATCACATTTAGTGACTACACACAGACTTGTAGGAATTCAGTAATAGTTAGAGCATCAAGTTTAGGGAAGTTTCTCTCTTTCTCCACTAAAATCCTATTTCTCTCAAATGTCATGCACAAATTTGTTTACTCAATTGCACCTTGTGCTGGGGACAATAAAAGGCCACTCTAAAATGTGCAGTTTTGTTACACAACACAGTGTCACAGATGTCTCAAGTTTTGAGGGAGTGTGCAATTGGCATGCTGACTGCAGGAATGTCCACCAGAACTGTTGCCATTTAATGTTCATTTCTCTACCATAAGCCGCCTCCAATGTCATTTTACAGAATTTGGCAGTATGTCCAACTGGCCTCACAACCGCAGACCACGTGATCTCCACATCCGGCCCAGAACCTCCACATCAGGCTTCTTCACCTGCGGGCTTGTGCTGAGGAGTATTATTTTTTTTTTTATCTGATTGGCTGGGCCTGGCTCCGAGAACTTCCGAAATGTCCGGTGTGTAAGAGGCAGGTTGAATTTTTCAGGGTTACAGTAGTGCAGAAGTTGTCGTATGCTGTAACAGCATTGTAAATACAACCTATATTTGCGTTTATTTATTTTCCCTTTTGTACTTTAATTCTTATGGCTGAGATCCCGTTAACGGGATCGACTTGACAACAGCCAGTGAAAGTGCGGGGCGCCAAATTCAAACAACAGAAATCTCATAATTAGAATTCCTCAAACATACAAGTATTTTACACCATTTTAAAGATAAACTTGTTGTAAATCTAGCCACAGTGTCCGATTTCAAAAAGGCTTTACGACGAATGCACACCAAAAGATTATGTTAGGTCAGTACCTAGTCACAGAAAAACACAGCCATTTTTCCAGCCAAAGAGAGGAGTCACAAAAAGCAGAAATAGAGATAAAATTAATCACTAACCTTTGATGATCTTCATCAGATGACACTCATAGGACTTCATGTTACACAATACATGTATGTTTTGTTCGATAAAGTTCATATTTATATCCCAAAATCTTAGTTTACATTGCCGCATTATGTTCAGTAATGTTTTGCCTCCAAAACATCCGGTGATTTTGCAGAGAGCCACATCAATTTACAGAAATACTCATAATAAACATTGATAAAAGATACAAGTGTTATACATGGAACTTCAGATAAACTTCTCCTTAACTATTTGCACATCGTTACAACCCTGTATATAGCCATAATATAGCATTTGAAATGTCTCTATTCCTTTGGAACTTTTGTGAGAGTAATGTTTACTGTTCATTTTGTTTATTTCAATTTCACTTGCTTTAGCAATGTAAACAGATGTTTCCCATGCCAATTAAACCGTTTTGAATTGCTGGGGTAGTGAAGAAAGTAGAGAAGATGGGTAAGCCTCCGAGGTGGCACAGCGGTCTAAGACACTGCATCACAGTGCTAGCTGTGGACCTAAAGATTTTGGGTTTGAGTCCAGGCTCTGTCGCAGCCGGCCGATACCGGGAGACTCATGGTGCGGCGCACAATTGGACCAGCGTCGTCCGGGTTAGGGGAGGTTTTGGCTGGCAGGGATGTCCTTGTCCCATCACGCACTAGCGACTCCTGTGGTGGGCCGGGCGCAGTGCACGCTGACACGGTTGCCAGGTGTACTGTGTTTCCTCCGACACATTGGTGCGGCTGGCTTCCGGGTTAAGTTGGCATTGTGTCGGAGGATGCACGGCTCTCGACATTCGCCTCTCCCGAGTCCAGACGGGGGTTGCAGCGATGAGACAAGACTGTAGCTACCAATTGGATACCACGAAATTGGAGAGAAAATCTGTACCAGTACAGAGGGATAGGCCAACAGGTTATATATGCTTCATTAAGAACAGATTTATAGCAATTGTTGTCAACCATACTGCAGGATGCAATGTAAGTTGTAGAAAATTGAAGTTGTGGTGGAAGCTGCAGAGAGGTATTTGGGTGTGTGAGACTTGACGTCAGAAGAGTTACAAGGTGTGTTGAGTGGTGGTGTTGGCCTGAGGTAGGACTAGATATATTTAAATAGTTGAGTAGGGTGGTGGGTTTTTAGTGAGTGTAGGGTTAGATAGTAGGGTGTTGGTTGATTTATTTGTATTTAGCTAAGTATAAGCGAGGTATACTCTAGTCTAGTATGTGGCAGTAATGCAACATTTATTGGATGCCAACCGCTGTTAAACCTCATCGAAGAAGAACACTGCGTCCATACATTTCTGCAGCCAGTAAAGACTGGTGGTTGAGCTGTGTAGAAAGAGACAGCTGAAGGTTTTCCGCCGCGACAGGAGTAAAACAGAGTTGAGTTTGGGGGTCATTTTTCAGTGTATGGCCACTGCTCATGCTCTCAAAGTGTTGGCATCCAGAGAAGACATGTTTCCAAGGTGAGCACGACGATTATGAGATGGAGTTACGTTGTGATGCCACCGAGCCGCAAGCAAAGTCAGGAAACGAGGTTTGGGGTAGCCAAAATGGCGTCGCTGTGAGAGAGAGTGTTTTCACACTTGTCCAAGCAAGATGTTGTCCTTCTTCAGGAAACATATTAGTATGAAAGTGACTTGAAGTCACAATGGGGAGACATGGCCCATCTTAGTCATGGATCGAACCATTCTGCTGGTGTTTTGACGCTTATCCACAAGTTTAAAGGAGATTTTTCATAGTAACTGTTAAACTTGACAATGCTATTTTCATCATTTGTAATGTGTATGGACATAACTCACATGCTCCAAATTAGACCCTTTTTGCCCAATTTACCAGAAAATTACAGTATTTATGCAACAAATACTCAGAGGCTATTCTAATTCTTTCAGGGGGGTTTAAAGAAGCACCTAATGACTGCTGATCATTTTTCATCATAGAATGAGTCAAAGCTCTCAAAAGAGCAATATCATCACAATATTATGCAAGGATCTCTCTGTTGATTTTGCCTGCCGTTATTTGGATGTAAAGGGTTATACCCGGACCAACAAAACTATGTAATGAAAATATAGAATAGATTTATTCCTAATTTCCCCTTTGTTACAATTTGTTATATATGTAGATCATCAATTGGCTCCCTTTTCTGAGCGTCATTTGATTTCCATGAATCTACAAGCTGCTAAAAAATGTAAGGGTATTCGAGGCTATTGGAAATTAAATACACTTCTTAAAGATCCTATTTTCATTGAAAACATCAAATCGTTAGCCAAAATATTTTTTTGCAAGAAAAGACTTCGCTCATGGAGGTAGATGGGAATTATTCAAATATAAAGTCAGAGTTGTAGCTATTAAACGTGCCAAGAGTGAAATGGATTGAAGATGGGGGAAGAAGCACCAGTTATTTTTTTGTACTTGGAAAGATAACTACAAAAGAAAATCTACAATGGCAAAATTTAAATGAATGATTTATTGTGCAAAGATCCCATTACAATATCAACATTTGTCAATTCCTTTTATTAAAATCACAATTTTAGGAAAATGGTTGCGAAAGCTACATTAGCCACAGAGAGATTAAAGTAGATGTCACACGTCAAAATTTGATGGATGACCCTATGTGAGCCTATGTGACCGCTATGTGAACCTAAGGGGCTGCCTGTCAGGACATTCTGATGGTTAGGTGGGGGTCTTTGGGTAAGGGTCCAGTTGTCAGGTCAACCGGTAATGATTTATGACCCAAGCCTGATTTATGACCCTATGTAATGATTTATGACCCTATGTCCTGTTGTAGCAGGCATGATCATATTTGGGCTTCCGGTCAGGACATCCTGGCCTGGGGTGGGGGTCTTTGGGGTAAGTGTCAAGCTGTCAATGTCGTAAATCAAAAAAAAGATCATGATTTATGACCCTATGTAGTGATTGATGCCCCAATGGTTTGTAGAATGGGGGCATGCCCATATTTGGGCTTCCGGTCAGGACATCCTGATGTTTAGGGGGGGGGGGGGTTTTGGGGTAAGTAAGTGACCAGGTGTCATGTCAAACTGTTCCTGGATGTCTAGTGTTGGGGGTTGTTAATGAACATTTCAAAGAGGCTGGCTTTGCAGAAGCCTTATAAAGCCCCAGAACAATTCCTGTTTAAGACTGTACAAGATCTTAAGAATAACCATGGAATTTGGGATCGGTGGCAAAGCGGTGATGACTGTAACAACTGAAGCGGGTCCTCGGTTGGTCCATAGAGCACGGGCCAAGTATCAACCCGCAATATATGATGCTCCAAAAAAACGTTTTTTAAATGTGTATAGAAGCCAAATACCTCCATCAAATGCGCTGAAAGATCAAGTGTTGATGTCTAATGGACAGCTGTGGGGGTATCGGTTTGATTACGTGGCCTGTAGAGTGACCCTCTATACGGTCGCTGAAGGAGAAGAATATACAGACCAGACTGTAGGCTTGGACTATGGTGTTGAAGACTGGTCGGTTTTTCGCAAGGTTGTGTGTCCTGAACTGCGCCTTATCACCAAGGGGTATAGTGTGTTCACGGGGCACGAGACCCGTTGGGAAGGTACCCCTGACTCCTCAGGACGAATATTTCACAGGGTGAAAATACAAAGACAGAATGGACGTCCCTGCGGCTGCGTGGAGTTCTATATCGGCACCCAGGAAATCCGAAACCAAAACCTTCGGGAGGGGGGCCATACTGGGGATACCAGACTGCGTCTGCTTATTCCTTTTAAAAGTTGGGATGTACTGGAATTGAACATGTTGCAGGCGTTGGATGATCTCTTTGTACAGAGCCAACAGAGGCAGAGCCTTGTGCATTTAAAGAAGTGCATAATATATACGAATCGTGAAGATTACGTTTCAAAAGAGCCTCAAGAAGATACAACTTCAGAAGAAAACTAAGTACGGGGAGTCTTTAACCACGCCCAGATACCCAAAGGCGGGGTTCTACAATAAAAGCAAAAGCAGCCGGTTCTTCATTTCATCATAGACCATGGATATCCCTACCTTCTACGAGGACTCCGCTACGTCATGGGGCCCCGAAACTAAGGACTCAATGCCTCGCAGCCCTACACTCTACTCACCCCTGGCAAGACCCTCGACACCCCCTACATGTACCCAGCCTGAGGATGTGTTTGATGGGGTGGTCAGTACTATTTTTGTGGATACCATCAAGGCCTCTGTAGCTACACTTTTAGACTTGGTGATTGGTGACTATATAAGAGAAAAATGCATCGGCTGTGAGATCAATCACCCCAGCCAGCGTCGTCATCCTTGCCTATACGACCCTCCGAGATACTACTTTTTCAATCATTTTGAGGAGCTGGTGAAAAGACTGTGGTCCCGCAGGTTTATACCCTCGCTGGTCAGCGCCCTGGAGTCTATGGGTCTTGTGCCGTCTATCCCTAGAGTTTACGGGGTAACCGAGGCCTTCCTACATGAACTGAAGGAGGCAATTTTCATCCACGAGAAACTCAAAGAAATCCGACACACCCTGGTGGCCGACAACAAATACCGGGAAGCTGTGGTGGCTGATGTGGTGCTTTTCTGGCTCAATAAATCCCAAGAGACCGAGTGACATTTTGTTATTTAGACGTAAAAGCTATGGGTAACTATGTGTCTACGATGTTGGAGCGAATAAATACATTTTTTCTTTTGAGAGACCTTACAAATGTTATGCATCAGATTATTGAAAATAAAGTGAATAATGTATCGTTCTACACGACACACAATACCTGGGCTAATGTAGAGCGTTTGCTGAAAATGGAACAAATCATGAATCATGTACGACATACGGGTGGGAGTTTGCAATGGACACAAATGGTATCAAGAATTGTTGATGAGTCTGAAGAGCTAGAAGTAACTTTGGCTAAGATTTTGCATTATTTGTTTGAACCCCCATTTAATGTGAACGTGTATCATATTTGTTGTTTATATACTTATATATCCGACGTGTGTGTTTTAAAAATTCAGCGACACAAACCTGTAAATCTAAACCATATATACAGGGTGTTGCATGATGTGATTGTTGAGAAAACTGGGACTTGTATCTTGCAACAAATCCTGAATTGGTTGTATACGTAATACTTGGTGTTAAAAAAATAAAAATTCTCAAACTGAAATGTTGTCGTTATTTGAAAGTGGCTCATTAACGTTATTGTCCCTCAGAGAGGCAAGAAGGATGGCTGAACAGCTGTTGAAAAACATTTATTATAATCCCGCTAACCCCGGGTCTTATGGTGGTAAAGAGCGTTTACAGAGAGCAATAGCCGAAGAAACAGGTAGCCTGTTAAGCGATGCTAAAGTGAGTGAGTGGTTATCAGAGCAGGATGCCTATACTCTCCATAAATCTGTAAGAAAACATTTTCCAAGAAATAGAGTTTTTTCTACGCATCCCTTATCCCAATTTCAGGCGGATCTATGCGACATGCAGGCCCTTGCCGATAAAAATGATGGAAATCGCTACATGCTAACGGTTATAGATATTTTCTCTAAAGTAGCCTTTGTAAGGGTTTTAAAAAATAAGAGCGGGGCCGAGGTAACCCGGGCCTTTGACTCGATCTTGAAGGCAGGAGGAGCACCCAATAAAGTGCAGACTGATGGCGGAAAAGAATTCTTCAATAAAACATTTCAGAAGCTGATGAATAAGTATAAAATAATACATTTTGCTACAGGCTCGGATTTGAAAGCTTCGGTTGTGGAACGCTTTAATAGGACTTTGAAGGAGCGGATGTGGAGATATTTTACAGCTCACAACACACACCGATATCTCGATATAGTTCAGGATTTAGTAACGGGTTACAATAACAATTATCATAAGAGTATAAGGATGAAGCCGTCGGAGGTGTCTTCTGAAAACTCTTTTCAAGTCTTTAAAAATCTGTATGGTTTGTTCCCCGTTCGCCGTAAGAAAAAAATTAACTTTAAATTCAACGTGGGTGACTTGGTGCGTATATCTAAATTGAGGGGTGTTTTCGACAAAAAATACGAACAAGGCTTTAGCTCGGAGTTGTTTACCGTTACAGAATGTCTGCCACGCATACCCTCTGTCTACAAATTACAAGATTATGACGGGGAGCTTATAGAGGGATCTTTTTATACATGCATTGTTTTGGGGCTTTATAAGGCTTCTGCAAAGCCAGCCTCTTTGAAATGTTCATTAACAACCCCCAACACTAGACATCAAGGAACAGTTTGACATGACACCTGGTCACTTACTTACCCAAAAAGCCCCCCTAACCATCAGGATGTCCTGACCGGAAGCCCAAATATGGGCATGCCCCCCTTCTACAAACCATTGGGGCATCAATCACTACATAGGGTCATAAATCATGATCTTTTTTTGATTTACGACATTGACAGCTTGACACTTACCCCAAAGACCCCCACCCCGGCCAGGATGTCCTGACCGGAAGCCCAAATATGGGCATGCCTGCTACAACAGGACATAGGGTCATAAATCATTACATAGGGTCATAAATCAGGCTTGGGTCATAAATCATTACCGGTTGACCTGACAACTGGACCCTTACCCAAAGACCCCCACCTAACCATCAGGATGTCCTGACAGGCAGCCCCTTAGGTTCACATAGCGGTCACATAGGCTCACATAGGGTCATCCATCAAATTTTGACGTGTGACATCTACTTTAATCTCTCTAGCCACATTCAGAATTATGTCGTGATGAGGATGATTTCCACTCAGTTTGCGAATCACCTGTGTCAATCAAGGAAATTAGAGAGGCTTTGAATTCAATGAAAAGGGGAAATCACCTACCCTGATGGTCTCAGTTGAATTCTATAGGCAGTTTTGGGAGTTATAGAAGACCCTATTTAAAAAAAATGTGTTTCAAGATTGCATTGAAATGGTGAAATAGTTTTCACTATGAAACAGGGCCTTATTTCATTGATTCCGAAGCCTGATAAAGACCCTTCTCTCATTGACAATTGGAGACCAATTACTTTATTAAATATTGATATCAAATTGATTGCTCTGGTTTATGCCAAAATGTTAAAGAAAGGAATAGATTACAATATAAATGAGACTCAAACAGGCTTTATGAAGGGCCGTCACAAGTTCCAACATTTGTTTAGTCTTGGACCTTATGGATCATTCAGATGCAATTGACTCAGACGCTGTTATTGTATTTTTTGAATTTAGGAAAGCCTTTGACACAATTGAAGATAAATATCTCTTTCGGTGAACATTTGATCAAAGGAATTTGCATGTTTTACAAAGATATAAATAGTTCTGTGATACCTAACCTTTAACGATTCCATATCATCAGAAGTGTACAACAGGGATGCCCAATTTCGCCTTTTTTTCATTTTGGTAGTTGAACTTCTATCTCTAGATATTCTGAATATTGCAAATTGGCATGGCTTATCCATTTTTGATTTCTCTATTGCATATGGATTAAAAGCTCATGTTTCTAAATGTGAAATCTTATGTTAATATGACTGATGATAAAGAAATGGAAAATATTCCTGTAAAGGACTGTGTTAAATATTTAGGTATACATCTATCTAAAAATCACCTAGTCAGACACCATATGAATTTGTCTCTTAAAATTAAGAAAACCAAGAATGTATTTTATAATTGGCTACAAAAGGATCTATCTATACCTGGGAGAGTGCATCTGTCCAAGACTGTTTCGCTTCGTGTACCCCTCATTGTCTTTATTTGTAAATCCCTCTACCTGTAAATTGATCAACAAGACCTTCCTTTACTTCATCTGGAAAAATGTCTCACAAACTGAAAGTCAGTCCTCTCAAATAAAAGATCTGAAGGAGGTCTGGAAGTGTTGGATTTTGTTGACATAAATAACACTTTCCAGATCAATTGGTTGAAAATATGTTTGGTCAATACAGAATCAATTTGGTATTTAATTCCAAACAATGTGTTTAATTAGTTGGGAGGTCTTCCATTTTTACTGAAATGTAATTATATTCCTGAAAGACTAGCTGCTACATTGGCTAGGTTTCACCAACAAGCTTTAATGTCCTGGAAAATATGTTTCCTCCTAACTTTTCCCTGCATAAGTTTCTTTTGTGGAATAATTCAGACATAACTGTAAGGAATAAGTCATTGTTCTACCCTAGCTGGCCTGAAAGGAATGTTAACTCTGTTCTTGATGTGTTTGACAACAGGGGTAATATTCTTTCATATGAACAATTTATAACATTGAATGAGTTTCGAATACTTTTCAGAGTTTTCAGTGCCATTCCCAGTGGTCTAACTACACTAATGAAAACTCACCTTAACTTTGGTGATGATCACAGAACTTATCCAGAACTCAGCCTGGAAGGCGTGGGCTTTCTTGAGAAATCGTATTGTAACAACATTAGACAATTTACGCCTTGAGGTAAACATTTTTAGTTTTCCTGACATTGTCTGTAAAAAGCTTGGTTGATGCCGTACAAATACTGCATACCAAACAAATTTAAGGAAGTGCACTTTAAGAATCTACATAAGATACACCAATGTAATTCTATATTGGTCAAATTTGTGGATATTGATATCTGCGTTTTCTGCGAAAAAAGTGAAATTCTTGTTCTATGAATGTAAATCTGTGATAGATTTTGGGGGAAACCTTACAGAATACATATTTAGCTTTTTGAACACTACCCATGTTTTTGACATGAAGGATATAATGTTACTATTGCAATGATAACAAGACCATTGAAATTGTGATTTTTTTTTAAATTCTTGATGCCAAATACTTTATACAATCAAAATTCCAGAATTCTATACCAAAATTACAAATATTTCTAATGTATTTGAATCATCTTGTTAAGACATTATCTATAGATAATAACAAATATAATAACATCTTGAATCATTGAGATTTTTTCAGGGTGAATGCAATTGCACTTGTTTTCTTGTTTTTACCTGTATTTTGTTTTGTGTTAGACATGTTTGACGTAGTGATGTAAGTTGTTGATTGCTGATAATTTGTATAACAAATACAAATTAAAAGTCAGGAGAAGAGGAATTTTGGGACAGGGACACAGAAAGCTTGATTTCTGAGAATTTCTAAGGGGACAAAATAGGAACGAGAGGTCGAAGAAAATGAGGAAAGCAGAGGTTGGATTTGAATTTGAGGAAGATGGCGATAAAAATGGAGATGGGGTGCTGAAGAAGATTGATGTCAAGTGATCACAGTGAGCCATGAGAATTGTATTTGTCCAGCTCACCAAAGAAATTCCACCAACAGACTCAGAGAAAGGTGAAGACCTTCCACTGCTCTCAGTGTGGGCAACGTTTCAGCCGGGCAGAGAACCAAAAGAGACATCAGTGAATACACACAGGAGAGAAGCCTTACCACTGCTCCCTGTGTGGGAAGAGTTTTAGCCAAGCACATGACCTAAATATACACAACTGTGTGAAACCAATTTGGGGAAAAAAGATCAGAATTGGGCTGCCTGTGTAAACGCAGCCTAATTAACTTCAAGGAAGCTGCATCTCACATATTGTACCATTCACAAAACAGATACAGCACTTGAACAGGTAAGACGTGATAAAGAAACTTTCTGACTCAATTCCACATTGATTCCATTCTTACCTCATAGGCACTGTCTCTCTATACATCATCATCCCACAACATCTGGTCAACACCTGGTCCTGCATCATTCATCACCACAACTGTGTGAAACCTACTTCTTCACACAGTATTATTGTTTGTTTTCATTTTCACCAAAGTCTCTTCCTCCACATTGAGCCAGGGGTGGGCTGTGATACCCACTCCTCCCCTAGGTGATGGACATTATAGCCTCAAATCATTACAAGCTATGGAACATGTGGAGGTGAAACATGAATGACTGCTGAGCCGAGGGAGGGACTGGCACGGCTCATTGCTGTGCTGTGCTGTGCTGTGCTGTGCTGTGCTGTGCTGTGTTGTGTTGTGCTGTGCTGTGCTGTGCTGTGCTGTGCTGTGCTTGGGAGATGAGGCAGGAGCAGAGATCAGGGGCATGCAGATTTTAACCCAATTTCTGTTCTGGAAGAAAACACCCTGCAAAGAGGCAAACTTATCTTTGTAATTATTTCATAGCCAAACATGATGTGTGTGTTGTATCATTCTGGCGGCTAGAAGTGCACTGGGGGTACATAATAATTCCACATCTTATCAACAAGATACTTCTGAAATAATATTGGCTACATATTTTATCTATCAGCAATCAGATTTTTCAGTACAAGTCTTTAACAAGTGGGAGTTATTATCAGTTATAGTGGGTACTAGTGTGTGTAGGATGTTAGGGGTTGACATAATGAAATATAATCGCTCTTGCTGAGGCAGCAGCCTTGAAGTTGTTCTCTGTGAGTGCATATCTTCTTCTGAGACCTCTGCAATCACATGGCCCAAATCTGATATATCTTTTCAACTAATTGGTCTTTGACCAATCACATCAGCTCGTTTCATATCAGCATTTTCAGAGCTGATCTAATTGGTCAAAAGACCAATTAGTGAAACAAATATCAGAATTGGGCTGCCTGTGTGAACTCCATGGGAGTCAGTTTCTCTTTGCTATCCCCACCACTGCTTAGAGGTTTGTCAGGCAACTAAGATGAGCCAAGTTTCTTCTTTCATCTTTTTCTCGCCCCAAATTCATTCTTAGCTTTTAGTGCTTTAATTAAGGTTTTTACAGCCATTATTATGTAAGGCCATCACTGGAGGCCTTATGATAATATGTGACTGTTGGCATTATAAACACGTGGTACTCTGCCACCCTGTGTGATTCAGTCTTAAGCTTGGCCTGAGGCTCTAGTACCTACAGGATGCTGCTTGGGAGGTAGACTCAGATCACTTTGGGTGATTGCATTCAGGGGATGCAAAACTGAACAGGGAGGATGGTAGTTGAGTTGACAGGTAGGGGTTGAAATTGTTAAAAAAATATTTCTAGTTTACAAGGGGGTCATTTTTGGTTAACACTTTATTTGGAGATGCTCTACAGACTATCAATAACATTTCAACTATCTACTAGCCCCACAGGTGGTTGGTGGCACCTTAATTGGGGAGGACGGGCTCGTGGTAACGACCTGAGCAGAATCAGTGGAATGGTATCAAATACATCAAACACATATTTTCAATGTGTTTGATGCCATTCCATTCACTCCGTTCCAGCCATTATTATGAGCCGTTGTCCCCTCAGCAGCCTCCACTGACTAGCCCTAACCTTAACCCTTATCCTAACCCTAAACTTAACCCTTACCTTAACCTTTATCCTAAACCTAACCCTGACCTTAGCAAGTAGTTGCTTACCAACAGATAGTTTGTTGATGGTATGGCCATCTTTAGAGAATCTACAGATGGAAGATCCAAATAAAGTGACTATTTTTTGTTAACAAGGGGGATATCATCACCCCACATCTCCCCCTCAATTTGACACAATTGCATCAGTATGTCTATGGTTTGGGTGTGGATGCAAGTAGAGGATAAAATGTGATCAATAGGTTGTGGAACATGTCCATCCACACATAAAGGTCATGAAGGGTAATAAAGAAAGCCAAGACGCCAAAGACATGGAAGTGTCAGTTTATTAATGGAGGCGTGCATGATGCAATCTGTATGGAATTGCTTCATCCACACAAGCCTCTGAGAAGTGAGTAACCCATTACAAACAGATCAGGTACTGGATCGATGTCTTCTGAGCTGCCTTGAATGAGAAAAATGTTGGGTTTCATTAAGGTCCCGCACTAATTTACTATCCCATTTTTCTTATGTCACGGGACATTCACAAGTAAAGGAAAGATCTCGACGACAGCACAACAAACCAGGACTCAATGCATAGGGTTATACAGTTAGAATACAGTATTTCAACATGTTTTATTTTACAAAGGTATGTATATGTTATAGGAAACAGGAAATAAAAATAACTGCACGGCAGTAAGAAAGCTAATTGTCGAGTATAGATACAGTCCTTTTTCATACACTGAATCACGGGCAAAACACACCATTGGAACAAATTGCGCTATACTTAATATTCTACATTTGTCACTTTGTCTCAAGACTAATTTAGGAATGCCAGACATTTTAGGGGAAAACCGTCTCAGGTTGGCCACTGCTTTACATTTGTTTATTTGGGCTGTTGTCATAGCCACCATAGTCCTACTATAAGCATACAACACAGACACCCAAAATAAATGCACACATTAAATCTGCAACCATAGAAATTATTCTGAAATGTGTTTAGCCTGTTGATACGCAATGGCTGCCGCAGAGTTCTAGCATTTGACAGCATATACATATCACACTCGCAAATACATTGCTGTGTCTTCTATAACTATAATCGTTTCGTTATACTCACCAATAGAACAATAAAAATGATATCACCGTCATATAAGGCACATGTTAGTTAAAGAAAGGCTTGCACTAAGCTTTTTCATCACTCTAGCAGACGTGGAATCTGCTATGGTAAACAACAACAGAGTTAGAGGAGGATGCAGTCTGCAGTCTGCATGCAATTAAGATCAAAAACATCCTCGGCTGATACCATTATGCAAAGTGCCACACCGTTCTGTGCTGAGTGGGCAGTGCCAAGTGCAGCTTGGCCAGGTTGCCCGCTAGCTGCTTCGTACAAACCTCACTCTACCAAAGGCAGGAATATCATTAACATTCTGGGATCGGGAATGCAAACATCTAATCTGACACTTGACCACACACAGACTGATGGTCAAATTCAGAGAGCTTGTAAATAAAAAAAATCTGTCGTCAATGGTGTAAGAGGAAAATTAAAACCACCCCTGAACAAGGTGCAGGGTAACACGTTTGAATTGGCAAAAAATATCCAATAAAACAATGATAAAATCAGACCAGGCAGCAACTCAACCTGGGGCTATAGAATTCCATATCAATGTGTATTGCAATTCATTATTATGTACAGTACCAGTCAAAAGTATGAACACATCTACTCATGCAAGGGTTTTCCTTTATTCGTACTATTTTCTACATTGTAGAATAATAGTGAAGACATCAAAACTATGAAATAACACATATGGAATCACATATTAACCAAAAAATTGTTAAACAAATCCAAATATATTTTATATTTGAGATTCTTCAAAGTAGCCACCCTTTCCCTTGACAGCTTTGCACACTCTTGGCATTTTCTCAACCAGCTTCACCCGGAATGCTTTTCCAACAGTCTCACTGCAGAATGCTGTGGTAGCCATGCTAGTTAAGTGTGCCTTAAATTCTAAATAAATCACTGACAGTGTCACCAACAAGGCACTCCCACACCATCACACCTCCTCCTCCATGCTTCACGGTGGGAACTACACATGCGGAGATCACATGCGGAGATCCGTTCACCTACTCTGTGTCTCACAAAAACACCGCAGTTGGAACCAAAAATCTAAAATTTAGACTCATCAGACCAAAGGACAGATTCCCACCGGTCTCTTCTTCTTATTGGTGTCCTTTAGTAGTGGTTTCTTTGCAGCAATTAGACCACGAAGGCCTGATTCATGCAGTCTCCTCTGAACAATTGATGTTGAGATGTGTCTATTACTTGGACTCTGTGAAGCATTTATTTGGGCTGCAATTTCTGAGGCTGGTAACTCTAATGAACGTATCCTCTGCAGCAGAGGTAACTCTGGGTCTTCCTTTCCTTTGGCAGTCCTCATGAGAGCCAGTTTCATCATAGCGCTTGATGGTTTTTGCGATTGCACTAGAAGAAACTTTCAAAGTTCTTGAAATGTTCCGGATTGACTGATCTTCATGTCTTAAAGTAATGATGGACTGTCATTTCTCTTTGCTTATTTGAGCTGTTCTTGCCATAATATGGACTTGGTATTTTACCAAATAGGTCTATCTTCTGTATTTCACCCCTACCATGTCACAACACAACTGATTGACTCAAAGAAGGAGAGAAATTCCACAAATTAACTTTTAACAAGGCACACCTGTTCATTTAAATGTTTAACACTTTTGTGGTTACTACATGATTCCATATATGTTATTTCTTAGTTTTGATGTCTTCACTATTATTCTACAATGTATAAAATAGTAAAAATAAAGAAAAACCCTGGAATGAGTAGGTGTGTCCAAACTTTTGACTGGCACTGTAAATAAATGAACCTGACTTGTGACACATTATACCAACGATGGTGCATGTTGTAAAAATCATTATTAATTTAAAAGTGTACGATTTCCATTTAGTAGAAGCTTACAAAATGGGATATTAATAGTAATTTGGCATAGAATAAGGAAACTCAAAACACTATGAACAACTTGTAACATCATGGTCATATTACTTAGTAAGTTAGCTACTATAATATATCTGCTGTCATATTACTTAGTAAGTTAGCTACTATAATATATCTGCTGTCATATTACTTAGTAAGTTAGCTACTATAATATATCTGCTGTCATATTATTTATATTTCCTCAGTATATTTTCACTCAAGTACTAAAGTATTGCTGTTTCACTACTGTAGATGAAATGGTAAACAACAAATCTATATTTATATATTCTATAAAGTAAAACACATGAAAAATGTTATGTTATTGCAGAATGTATGCTTGACTGGCTACAGAGTAAAATGTAATTCACCTGACTTAAAATGTAATTTAATGCTATTCAAAATATATTACATGATTTGGGAGATATTTAGCTTAAAAAAAATAAAACATTATAAACTGGAGGTCAAAACTAACTGAGGTGCCAGTGGAATGTGTGAGAATGTACTCCAACAAGGGGAAATAGCTGTGTTATGGATGTTTGAGTGTGAGGGCATATTGGCAACCAAACCCTGCCATCGAGCTATGAATCAAAATAAAAATACAATTAAAACCAATAATTTGGAAAATCACAAGTCGACCTGTCACAAGTCGACCAGTCACAAGTCGACCAGTCACAAGTCGACCAGTCACAAGTCGACCAGTCACAAGTCGACCAGTCACAAGTCGACCAGTCACAAGTCGGCCTGTCACAAGTCGGCCTGTCACAAGTCGGCCTGTCACAAGTCGGCCTGTCACAAGTCGGCCTGTCACAAGTCGGCCTGTCACAAGTCGGCCTGTCATTTCCAAGAAGAGCCTGTGTATAGTTAGCCTGAACGTTTGGTCTGTGTAGAGGAGCTCAGTGGGAGAACGGGCTCCTGTGTGTCAGTGACTAGTGGAGATTAAAATAACAGATATGGCATCCACCCTCTGGCCTGACAGTAGGCATTCCGTGCACACACACACACACACGCACACACATCCACACCCACATCCACACACTGGCTATAGAAACACAATACACACCACAAGGCAGTCCATTTTAAAATATCATTTCTCCTTATAAAGCTTTCCGCATAAAGACTGCACAATAAAAAATATATCATACAGTTCTTACAACTTTTCTAGACAGGATGAAATTGAACATCTGATTATCTCTTTGTGCCAAGCAGTGTTCAACACAGGGGCTTATTTCCCGGGGCTGGCCCCTGTTACATTGTGGGAACAGCCAGAGTGAGTGTTAACGACCAATTATTTCAGTTTGGCAAGTGTACTTAAGTTAAGGCGTTCCTACAGTATGATGACATGTGTAACCCATCATCATCTCTCTGTCTTTGCTTCATTGGTCCTATTCTGTTCCACTCTGCAGACTCTGATCTGTCTTTGTTTCATTGGTCCTATTCTGTTCCACTCTGCAGACTCTGATCTGTCCCACATTCTGGGCCTGCTGGGTTGAAGGTGTCAACATCAAGGCCTTGCGGGACCCCTTTCTCTGTTTCTTTCTCCTCCGCCAGGATAAATAAGCCCCTGTGGACACTGGTGGCACGGTACCATCTCCCTCCATCCCTCCCTCTCCGTCTCAGTGGCTCCTGCAGTGGGTTAGAGGTCTGTCACTTTGTTCTCAAGGGCGGCTGCTATCCGCTGAAGCCGCAGGGTGAGCTGTTTACTCTGGGCTGCCGGGTCCTCATCTAGGGACTGGATGATCTGTAGAGAGATGGGGAGAGAGGGAGGGGGGAGGGAGAGACAGAGAAATATTGAGATAGGGTGAGAAGAGACAGAGAGACAGAGAGACAGAGGTAGAGAGAGGGGGAGACAGAGAGAGAAAGAGGGATACAGAGCGCGAGAGAGAGAGAGGGATACAGAGAGAGCGAGAGCGAGAGCGAGAGCGAGAGAGCACTGCCATTAGATCACCAGTCAGGGCATACTGGACCACTGTTGGAACGACCACTCTAAGAAAAACAGCCATTGCATGGCTTCAAGTACTAAGGGAGGAAGCTTAAAAAAATCAATTCCCTGAGCAATTTGCCATTTCAAGTAAACTACCACAGAACTACTTTCAATTAAAACTCCTTGTAATTGCGCTAACGATTAGAAAATATGACCCAGCAGTGCTGTGGGAGCACTTCTGCCTGGAATGTAAAGTGAATGGCCTCTTACCCCGTCGTAGTATTTGCTGGCGTACTGGTAGAGCTGATGCAGAGCCACTTGCGTGTTGAGTTTGTCTGTATGAGTCTGGAGGACACAACATAGGATTCAGAGATTCTTACAGACAGGCTTGAGTCACACAATCTTAGAGCAGAATGAACCAAGTCTATGACTAACTTTATAAAATGTTACCTTCACTAACATTTCAAATGGTGCACCACTAAAATAGATTAACCTGTCTAGGATGAGGGTGCCGCTAGCGGCACTCCCCCCCCACCCCCACTGAAAAACCAGTGCCGCGAAATTCAAAAAAAATATTTTTTTTAAATATTTAACTTTCACACATTAAAGTCCAATACAGCTAATGAAAGACACAGATCTTGTGAATCCAGCCAACATGTCCGATTTTTAAAATGTTTTACAGGGAAGACACAATATGTAAAGATGTACATCTATTACCTAAAAACACATTAGCATAATCCACCATCTTTTATTTGTCCACCAACACCAGTAGCTATCACCAATTCGGCTAAACTAAGATATTTATAGCCCCTAACCAAGAAAAAAACTCATCAGATGACAGTCTGATAACATATTTATGGTATGGGATAGGTTTTGTTAGAAAAAAGTGCATATTTCAGGTAGATGGCATAGGTTACAATTGCACCCACCGTCACAAATGGACTAGAAAAACTACATTGAGCAACGTGTTTACCTACTTACTAATCATCAAACATTTCGTAAAAATACACAGCATACACTAATCGAAAGACACAGATCCTGTGAATACAGACAATATTTCAGATTTTCTAAGTGTCTTACAGCGAAAACACAATAAATCGTTATATTAGCATAGCACATAGCACATAGCAGCCCAGCATTGATTCTAGCCAAAGTGAGCGATAAAAGTCAACATCGCCAAAATATATTAATTTTTTCACTAACCTTCTCAGAATTCTTCAGATGACACTCCTGTAACATCATATTACACAATCCATATAGAGTTTGATCGAAAATTTTTATATTTAGCCACCAAAATCATGGTTAGACAATGTGAAATGTAGCCCAGCTGGTGAGAAAATGTCCGTGCGCCACTTAGACAGTGATCTACTCTTATACATAAATACTCATAAACGTGACTAAAAAATATAGGGTGGACAGGGATTGATAGACAATTTAATTCTTAATACAATCGCGGAATTACATTTTTTAAATTATCCTTACTTTTCAATACAGTTTGCGCCAAGCGAAGCTACGTCAAAAAACATGGCGTCCTAAGCCACTAACATTTTTCGACAGAAACACGATTTATCATAATAAAAATGTCCTACTTTGAGCTGTTCTTCCATCAGTATCTTGGGCAAAGGATCCTTTCTTGGGTCCAATCGTCTTTTGGTGGAAAGCTGTCCTCTTGCCATGTGGAAATGCCAACTGCGTTCGGGATGAACTGGAAGCGTGCCCAGCAATTCACAGCGTTTCAGAAATAAATGTCCCAAAATCGCACTAAACGGATATAAATTGCTATAAAACGCTTTAAATTAACTACCTTATGATGTTTTTAACTCCCATAACGAGTAGAAACATGACCAGAGTAATATTACTCCCTCCACTAATGCTTGGAACAGGTGCGGGTCGGTGTCCTCTAGGCGCATGACGCAGCTCCAAAAGAGTGACTAGCCTCAGGGTTTTTTAATTTGTAGTGCCTGTGAACGCGCAATCGACCCCATTCAAATCGTCATCACGTAAAGGCATCCAGGGGAAGACGTAAGCAGTGTCCGTATACTCATAGCAATAACAGTGCCCTTTTAACTGACTCCAGATCAGGGGCCAAAATCTCTGAAATCTGACTCCATGTCAGGGAAATTGCTGTAGAATGACTTCTGTTCCACTTAGAGACAAAATTTCAACTCCTATAGAAACTATAGACTGTTTTCTATCCAATAATAATAATAATATGCATATTGTACGATCAAGAATTTTGTGGGAAGCCGTTTCAAAAATTACACGATTAGCATAAATAGTGACAACAGCGCCCCCATCCTCAACAGGTTTTAAGAGACCAATGCAAAATTATCAGTTTCTCTGGTTTTACTATTTATAGGTATGTGTTTGGGGAAAATTAACATTTTTGTGCAAATCTACAAATTACTGACAACATTTCTCCCAAATTCCAAATAAAAATGTTGTCATTTAGAACATTTATTTGCAGAAAAGGACAACTGGTGAAAATAACAAAAATGATGCAGTGTTGTCAGGCCTCGAATAATGCAAAGATAATAAGTTTATATTCATTTTAAATACTATACTAATGTATAGCAGGACAATGCTCCATGTGACACAGCCAGGTCAATCAAGGTGTGGATGGAGGACCACCAGATCAAGACCCTGTCATGGCCAGCCCAATCTCCAGACCTGAACCCCATTGAAAACCTCTGGAATGTGATCAACAGGAAGATGGATGGTCACAAGCCATTTAACAAAGCAGAGCTGCTTGAATTTTTGCGCCAGTCTCCACTAGTCTTTCACATCAATGTGAAAGATTAGTGGAGAACATGCCAAGACGCATGAAAGCTGTGATTGAAAATCAGGGTTATTCCACCAAATATTGATTTCTGAACTCTTCCTAAGTTAAAACATTAGTATTGTGTTGGTAATTTTTTTTTGCATTTTTCGAGGCCTGACAACACTGCATATTTTTTTGTTATTTTCACCAGTTGTCATTTTCTGCAAATAAATGCTCTAAATGACAATATTTTTATTTGGAATTTGGAAGAAATGTTGTCAGTAGTTTATAGAATGAAACAAAAATGTAAATTTTTCCCAAACACATACCTATAAATAGTAAAACCAGAGAAACTGATAATTTTGCATTGGTCTCTTAATATTTTCCAGAGCTGTATATCTGTGTCCCAAATGGAACTCTATTCCCTGCATCATTGGTTCCAAACAGAGGTACTTGGACTTTGGAAGACTCATGAGACCACAGACCTACTGGTAAAATGCACATGAGGCGTACTTCAGGGATACTCCGGGCAGAGTCAAATTCAGTTGGTGGTACGGTAACAGAAAAAGGTTGGGAACCACTGCTCTACAAGGTACACTACTTTTGACCAGGGCTCTATGGGCCCTGGTCAAAAGTAGTGCACTACATAGGGAATAGGGTACCAGTTGGGATGCCACCATAGATCGAGGGCAGAGGGCAGAGAGAAAGGTTTTCCTTACCCGAGACACCTCTGCCAGATGAGTGTTCATGTCCTGGTCGCTGACTGATACCATCTGTCTGATGCCCTTGTAGTAACTAAACACAGACAGACAGAGATAAGATCATAATCACTATACATTACATATTGACAGGCCTCTGCCGACAATGTACCAGCATTGTAGGCAAGAATCAAAATAAATTGATCAGGTCATTGGGAACTTCTGACGATACGTACTCATCGACCATCTTCTTGTAGGTGGAGATCTCCTTTGCATAGAGTAGTTTGTTGCTTGGAGAGTCCTGGTAGAGATAGGAGAGAATAAACAAAATGATAATCATAATACTCTTCTCTGTTACCTCACAGAGGTAAACAACTATCAATAGATTTTGACCTCCTAATCACCTGCCTCCTCCCCCTCCCTCTCCTCCTCCTACGGCTCCCTCTTCCTCCCTTTCTCCTCCTTCCTTTCTCTTCCTCCTCCCTATCTCCTCCTCCTTTCCTCCTCCCTTTCCTCTTCCTTCTGCTCCCTCTTCCTTCTCCCTCCTCCTCCCGCTCCTCCTCTTTCCCCCTCCTCCTCCTCCTCCTCCTGGACTCACTCGGCTGAGTTTGTGCTCTGTCTTGGTGCAGGCGTCCATGAAGGTCTGAGCGATGACGGACAGCGAGGCGTCCACCACCTCTGTCACGTGGACGTCGAAGGTGAAGTGAGGGTTCTTCAGGATGTTCACCCAGAACCTCAGAGGCAAGCTGGTGGAGGAGAGAATAATTACTATCAGCTATCTATCTACTACAGTGTCAACACATCTGTCACACCAAATAATTCATTCATTTATGATTGAATGTCATGTTTAGTATCACCAAGGTACAATTAGTGGTACATGTACAGCACTAGTAGTACTTCTATTAGTGGTACATGTACAGCACTAGTAGTACTTCTATTACTGGTACATGTACAGCACTAGTAGTACTTCTATTACTGGTACATGTCAGGTTGACAACTCCTGACGGTTGACTTTCATATTTTCACCATTCAGTGGTACACATGCATCGGGCATGCCAAACTAATCGCAAAACTTTCCACTTTTGAATACTCGGTAGCCTCAAAACATAAGTAAACTAATAAGTCCATACAAATCCTCCAATAAAAGGTTGGTCCTGAATATCAAACAAGTCTAAAATAGGTTCTGATTAGTTTAAAAGCTGGGCCGATTGAGACAGACTAACATATTCATTCATATTGGCTTGCAACACCTCCCGGGAGATTGAGAAAACAACGGCAAAAAAAAACCCAACATCAATGTGATATAATAGTACAATTAAATTAGCTGGGGACGTAATTACCATGTTTGTTTGTTGTTATGGTTGATACACACATTCATATTTAATCCAAGAGGCCTCGGTTGGTTTGATAAACAAAACAAGCCCATGCCGACTGACTGTGGTATAGCATAATGAAATAGCTCATCCCCCTTCCTCTCATTCTCACATCGCCACGTCAATCACTGACATCTATATGCAACACGCTGTGTTGAATACTTGAGCTTTAACCAACTTGAAGTTAATTTATGTACTTAAATGCCAAGGGAGCACTCAGATTGAGAATACAGAGGAGATAGAAGTACTTTTATATTTGCATTCCGTATACTGATTACTTAGTCAGTGTGTTTCTTAGAGTGTCATCTCAGGAAGTGGGTTTGTGTGTGTGTGTGTACATACTTGCGTGTGTGTGTGTGCTTGCATATGTAGAAGTGTGTGTGGTTGTGTGATTGTGTGTGTGTGTGTGTATGTACCTGTTGGTCTTCCAGATGTGTACGGTCTCCTCATCCACGTTGTCATGTTTGAGGGCCTGCTCATCCAGGAAGTCAAAGAAGTACTTGATGGCGGGTGGCACCACCGCCCCGGAACACAACACACTGCGGAAGAAGTCATCCACAAACTGTTGCAGGGTTCCCTGGAATAACAGACGCACCAACAGAAACACAGTGTGAGGCAGGGCAGAGAGGTAGAGAGACGCCAAGTACCTCAGACCTGCGACCCAGTCAATAACACACTATGAAGACTGAATCTATCACATATTAGCACATAGCCATCCTCAAATAGATTTTCTTACGGAATGAATCTCAAAGATGAATTTATTTACTGAATGAAATGTAAAGGCTCGCACACATCGCAGCGAATGTGGATCTAGCGTTTGTCTGCCGATCGTTCAGCGTGCTGTGTTTCAGGGACCAACAGCTGTAGACGTCTGAGTGCCAACATTTAGGCAAATTGGTTGCCAAATTACGGGCGGCACTTTGTTCAAATGTGCTAAGTACTCTTGTCCAGCAAACGCTGTTAGTGTGTCTGAGCCCTAATTATAGTAAAACGTGGCAGGCCCACCTTGACAGAGAGCAGTCGTGTGAGATAGATCTCAGTGATGGCTTTGGTCATGGACTTGTCCTTCATGCCCCTCTTGGACTTCATCTCATCCAGCTCATCAGGCCGAACCAGATGGAACACCTTGTCATCCTCCAATAGGGCGTTTCCTAGTGGAGAGAGGAGACAAATTATACAAGCACTTTTCAGTAACACGTTTCTTAAAGCCTGCAGGTATAGGTTATAATGCACTGTGAGACTTGTCATAAGCATAATGTCTTATTATCATTTCCATGGTGAAGACTTACTCTCCTCTTGGTTATCCTGGTTCTGGTAATAGTTCTGTTGAGTGTGAAGAACCATGGACAGGACTAGAGTAGCATTGTCTCGCACCTGAAACCCACACAAACATACACACACAGGTCATCTGATTGGCAACTGATTGGTTGGGGTGGGGTTGATGCGGTAGGGGATCAGCCCTCTACCTGTTTATGTGTATAATCTTTAAAATACTCAATAAAAAACAGTGACCCAAAAATTACATTAAACTAGTAAAGAGCAGCATTAGGGCTTCTCTCTGTGACATCTAATAGATCAGTCTGTGGAGGAACATCACTCACATTGTAGTGGGCCAGCGTGTTGATGCGCCTCCACCTGCCCTCCTTCTGGGACGTCAGGTCCAGGTCTGACAGGATCTGCCCTGTGGAACCAGGACGCCACTCTGTGGCATAGGCAAGAACAGTAGCTCAGACCACCAGCCAACATGACTCACATTCAAATTCACATCCACTACCACTTAATTTACTAGTAGATGGTGCCAATTGTTTAAGGCTTGCTGACGTAAATGTATTCAAATGCAGTATCTTTGCAACACATGGTTTGGAATACTGACGATGTGTGTGTGTGTGAGTGTGTTCTCCTCTCACCCAGACTGACGCTGTCCACTTTGGGTCTCTGTGAGTAGGGCAGGTTCCTGTACACCGCCTCGATGATCTTCTCCTTCACCTGGGACACCGTGTCGCAGTTCAACACCTTGACGGGCGTCACGTCTGGCCCCTCCCCGTGCACCAGCACCTGCAGAGTCTGAGAGGAGGAACAGAGTCAACACCGTGAGGTCAGCCCGCTGAGGCAGCGTTACAGCGGCAACTACTGTAGGCAAGTGGTACTCTTTGACACCTGACAAGCGCTGTCGCCTCGTCCTGAGCTGACTATCGAGCAGCCACCGGCAGGGGACTCACTCCCCTCACTCTGACCAGGTGACACAGATCAATCAATTCAGACTGAATCCAAACAACTGACCACTAGATAGGGAGACTACACATTATACAAAGGATTTATTTGTAATTGAAGACTGTGTAATTTTGTTTTGTCATTCTTCTTTAACATAACCACAGGACGTGAGCTATTGCAACTGTAAATGTGTATCATTTGATATTGTCCTTGGAAAATGAATTACCACAGGGTTTACATACTTCTCCCTCCCTATGAACATTTTTGGGGGACTAGTTTAAGGCCTTGTGGGTGGGTTTTGAGTCGTCATTGTGCTGACATTCTAGAGAGACTTAAAAGAAAATAGCTGAGATTTTATTATCTGGCATTAGCAAAAAGACAGTTTAACACTTCTGACTAAGGTAGACTATACGTATACAGTGAGTCAGAACTTGAATTGCGTCAGTGTAGGTAGGAACATTATAAAATTACAGAAAGGTATTGAATTGCTAGTGAAGGCATAGTATAAAAAGATTAAAATGGTTCATGGAAGCAACACATATAATTGAGATCAGGGCAGTCAGTGTAAAGTCAGTCTGAACAGACTCAGAAGAACTCAATAACGCAATAGCAGCAGCTGTCAGCGAGGTGAGATGCCAGCGAGCTTGCGTGCTGGAGTAACCGTGGTAACGGGTTGGTGTAACTCACCAGGACGCAGTACTCCACGTCGTCTCCAAGCAGACCCGTGTCGTTCAGGGTGTACTTGGCCTTCTTCACTCTGGCGTCTACTGGACCCTTCTCTGTCTGATGCTTGATGGCCCTGAACAGCTTGTACAGGGGTTCCCCTGCTGAGTCCTGACGACCACACACAGAGACACAGTACAATCAGAACCCTCTGGCAATCTACTTTGACCTTGGCCATGCTGTAGCTCAAATATAAAGGCTATGAAATGTCAACAGAATATTGCTTCTCTTAACTCAGGTAGGCTCCTTGAACACATGCATGCACATACACACCGTTACGGAAAGATAACATGAAGTGTTCCAAAAACACATGTTTTCATGGGATCGCGTGATCTTATGTGAAGTTAACATGATAACGTGACAACATGTAAAGCAACATGTGATAACATGAAACTACAGGTAAAAACGTGATCATGTAAAGTGTTCCAAAATCCCGTTTTCACATGATTTCACGTGACATCGTGATTTTTCTGTAATGGCACACATAAATGTGCCAAACGTCCTTTCAAATACGCTTTAACAACGTACGTGACATATCAAAAACATACAGAATCAAAGAGTGTCATATCATCACCTTGAGGAACTGGTAAAGACAGATGGACATCCAGTTACACAGCATCCTCTCCACCACTGTCTCTGACCTACAGAAGACAAAACACAGGAGTGACTGACACATCTCAACATACTGTCTCTGACCTACAGAAGACAAAACACAGGAGTGACTGACACATCTCAATATACTGTCTCTGACCTACAGAAGACAAAACACAGGAGTGACTGACACATATCAACATACTGTCTCTGACCTACAGAAGACAAAACACAGGAGTGACTGACACATCTCAACATACTGTCTCTGACCTACAGAAGACAAAACACAGGAGTGACTGACATCTCAACATACTGTCTCTGACCTGCAGAAGACAAAACACAGGAGTGACTGACACATCTCAACATACTGTCTCTGACCTACAGTTCAAAACACAGGAGTGACTGACACATCTCAACATACTGTCTCTGACCTAAGACAAAACACAGGAGTGACTGACACATCTCAACATACGGTCTCTGAACTACAGAAGACAAAACACAGGAGTGACTGACACATATCAACATACCGTCTCTGACCTACAGAAGACAAAACACAGGAGTGACTGACACATCTCAACATGCTGTCTCTGACCTACAGAAGACAAAACACAGGAGTGACTGACACATATCAACATACTATCTCTGACCTACAGAAGACAAAACACAGGAGTGACTGACACATCTCAACATACGGTCTCTGACCTACAGAAGACAAAACACAGGAGTGACTGACACATATCAACATACTGTCTCTGACCTACAGAAGACAAAACACAGGAGTGACTGACACATATCAACATACTGTCTCTGACCTACAGAAGACAAAACACAGGAGTGACTGACACATCTCAATATACTGTTTCTGACCTACAGAAGACAAAAAACAGGAATGACTGACACATCTCAACATACTGTCTCTGACCTACAGAAGACAAAACACAGGAGTGACTGACACATCTCAACATACTGTCTCTGACCTACAGAAGACAAAACACCGGAGTGACTGACACATCTCAACATACTGTCTCTGACCTACAGAAGACAAAACACAGGAGTGACTAACACATCAACATACTGTCTCTGACCTAAAGTTCAAAACACAGGAGTGACTGACACATCTCACAATACTAATACAAAATTTAGCATGAACTACTGTAGAACTCCTCTCCATTCACAGTGCCCATTGTTAGGCATTAGCACATCCAACTAACAGTCATGTGTATCTGGATGTTAGGATAATGGACTAATTCACATAATGAGCTCCTCTATAGGGAATAATTACACACATTTTACTGTAGAACAGCCAGTCGAACACTGCTGAGCACAGTTGACAGTTCACATTACACAACCACTCAGTGGGAATAAACAACTGAGCTCTGTTCGGGAACCTGTCTCTACTGTGGACTGGAGATAGCCTAAAATACCAGAGTCACTTTAAGAGTGGGAGACATTGAGAAGACACAGGTTAGTTAGAGTAATGGATTACAGCCACAATCTGCACCGAGCTAAAGGCTAGAGCCTCCACTTTCAAGGAGCAGGACACTAATCTGGACGCTTATAAGAAAATCCGTTATGCCCTCAGACGAACCATCAAACAGCCAAAGCGTCAACATAGGACTAAGATTGAATCCTACTACACCGGCTCCGATGCTCGTCGGATGTGGCAGGGCTTGCAAACTATTATGGTCTACAAAGGGAAACGCAGCCACGAGCTGCCTAGTGACGCGAGTCTACCAGACGGGCTAAATGCCTTTTATGCTCGCTTCGAGGCAAGCAACTCTGAAGCATGCATGAGAGCACCAGCTGTTCTGGACAACTGAGTGATCACGCTCTCCGTAGCCAATGTGAGCAAGATCTTTAAACAGGTCAACATTCACAAGGCCGTGGGCCCAGATGGATTACCAGGGCGTGTACTCAGAGCAAGCGCGGACCAACTGGCAAGCGTCTTCACTGACATGTTCAACCTCTCCCTGACCGAGTCTGTAATACCTATATGTTTCAAGCAGACCACCATAGTCCATATGCCCAAGAACGCCAAGGAAAGCTGTCTAAATGACTACTGCCCCGTAGCACCCACGTCGGTAGCCATGAAGTGCTTTGAAAGGTTGGTCATGGCTCACATCAACACCATCATCCCGGAAACCCTACACCCACTCCAATTTGCATACCATCCCAACAGATCCATAGATGACGCAATCTCAAATGCACTCCACACTACCCTTTCCCACCTGGACAAAAGGAACACTTATGTGAGAATGCTGTTCATTGACTACAGCTCAGCTCATCACTAAGCTAAGGACCGTGGGACTAAACACTTCCCTCTACAAAAAGATCCTGGACTTCCTGACGGGCCGCCCCCAGGTGATAAGGGTAGGCAACAACACATCTGCCACGCTGATCCTCAACACAGGGGCCCCTCAGGGATGCATGCCTCAGGGGTGCCTCCTCCTGTACTCCCTGTTCACCCACGACTGTGTGGCCAAGCACTACTCTAACACCATATTCCCCCTCAGGAGACTAAAAAGGTTTGCATGGGTCCTCAGATCCTCAAAAAGTTCAACAGCTGCACCATCGAGAGCATCCTGACTAATTGCATCATTGCCTGGAATGGTAACTGCTCGGCATCTGACCGTAAAGCGATACAGAGGGTAGTGCGTACGGCACAGTACGTACGGCCCAAAAAATTGTGAAAGACTCCAGTTATCCAAGTCATACTGTTCTCTCTGCTACCGCATGGCAAGTGGTACCGGAGCGCGAAGTCTAGGTCCAAAAGGCTCCTTAACAGCTTCTACCCCCAAGCCATAAGACTGCTGAACAATTAATCAAATGTCTACCCGGACTATTTACATTGACCTCCCCCCTTTTTTTCTTACACTGCTGCTACTCGCTGTTTATTATCTATGCATAGCCACTTTACCCATACATGTACAATACCGATCAAAAGTTTTAGAGAACCTACTCATTCAATGGTTAATAATAATTTTTTACTATTTTCTACATTGTAGAATAATAATGAAGCTATCAAAACTATGAAATAATACATATGGAATCATGTAGTAACCAAAAATGTGTTAAACAAATCTAAATATATTTTATATTTGAGATTCTTCAAGTAGCCACGCTTTGCCTTGATAACAGCTTTGCACACTCTTGGTATTCTCTCAACCAGCTTCATGAGGTAGTCACCTGGAATGCATTTCATTTAACAGGTGTGACTTGTTAAAAGTTAATTTGTAGAATTTCTTTCCTTCTTAATGCGTTTGAGCCAATCAGTTGTGTTGTGACAAGGTAGGGAGCGTATACAGAAGATAGTAAAAGACCAAGTCCATATTATTGCAAGAACAGCTCAAATAAGCAAAGAGAAATGACAGTCCATCATTATTTTAAGACATGAAGGTCAGTCAATCCGGAATATTTCAAGAACTTTGAAAGTTTCTTCTAGTGCAAAACCATGAAGCGCTATGATGAAACTGGCTCTAATGAGGACCGACCACAGGAAAGGAAGACCCAGAGTTACCTCTGCTGCAGAGGATAAGTTCATTAGCGTTCCCAGCCTCAGAAATTGCAGCCCAAATAAATGCTTCACAGAGTTCAAGTAACAGACAGATCTCAACATCAACTGTTCAGAGGAGACTGTATGAATCAGGCCTTCATGGTCGAATTGCTGCAAAAAAACTAAAGGACACCAATAAGAAGAAGAGACTTGCTTGGGCCAAGAAACACAAGCAATGGCAGTGGAAATTTGTCCTTTGGTCTGGAATCCAAATTGGAGATTTTTGGTTCCAACCGCTGTGTCTTTGTGAGACGCTGTGTGGGTGAACAGATGATCTCTGC